>NC_083719.1:14133928-14443214 GCF_028564815.1 Eubalaena glacialis
AACCTGAAATAATCAGTTTGGGCTCTTGTTTACAGATGTTTTTTAATGTGGCCTTGTGTGTAATTTCTATCTTTATGAGTGTAGTAGGTAAAGGGTTTTATCGGTATATAAAACAGATCATCTCACCTTATCTTTATTCTTCAGGAAATTGGCCTCCTGGCTAAGGTGGATTTTCAACAAATGAAATATAAACTTTCTCTGCATTCATTAAATCATCTGTGACTGCCATTGGGTTCATTTTGAAACACACACATGCACACACATACATACTCTGCATGTCTAACTCCCTCACCCACCCAAATATAATAAACGTTTAGCCTTTTAATTACAGGCAACAGGCATGGACAGAAAGTCAGAGGCCACTGCTGCAAACCTGGGATCCTGTAAATCTGGTTGAAAGGCAAAAAGTAGCAAAGATCTTTCTGGATCCTGAGATGTCTGCTTCTTGGTCATGGAGTGGAGAGAATTGAATGAAATTGCACCAGCATGATCCTTAGCTTGGTGCTGGCACAGTAACATTTGGTAAAGCCCACAATCTGTCCAAAAATGCCCAGAGCTCTGAACACTGAATGATTTTTTGTAAATCATGTGGCATCAAAACCTGGCCTGAACAGACATGAGGCTACTTCTAGGCTTGGCGTGAGTGGAGTCGGTCCTCTCTAGAAATAGGAATGTGTGACCCTTCTCCTTCCTTTCCTCGCCATCACTGGCCAATCTGAAATAAAGGCTACCCTTTATAAAGGCATTCTCTGTGTGTCAGCACCTGTTCGGTACTTTGTCACCTAGCTTTTGGAATGGCTACAATGCCCCTGGAAGGGATCCATAACTAGCCCTATTTCAGATGAGGAATCTGAGACACAGAGAAACAAGTAACTTAGTGAAGGTCAAGAACCACCAGGTGCAGAACCTGGATGGCACCCCAGCCTCTGACCACACCGGTCCTGCTCCTACTACACTCCAGGCCCGGGTTTACGTGAGGACACTACTTCTTAAGGAAAGACATCTCCCCTGTGTACCGAAAGGCAGGAAAGTGTAGGGCAGTGGTTCTCAAAATGTGATCCAGGGACCCCGGCCTGTCACCAAGAACTTTTCAGGGGGTTTGCTATTTTTATAATAATATTAAGATGTTATTTTCCCTTTTCACTCTTGTTCTCCCATCAGGGTACAGGGAGTTTGCACCATCTACGTGATGTGTGTCGTACAGTAGACTGAGTGCAGGCGCAGAGAGGAAAATCCCATTGTCGCCTGTTCAGCTGGATGTGAAAGACACTTGAAAAGGGGTAAAATAAATTCACTCTTAACATTGCAGTATTTGAAGGAATTATACTTATTTTCTTAAAAATGTATTACTGTTAATATGTGATGATTTTAGTATTTTTAAAAGGATTCACATTTAAATTTTTTCCGTCTTAATTCTTAACACATTTTATATCAATAAAGACATCCAACAAACCCAAAAGCTCTTTCGAGTCCTCACTGCTTTGGACGAGTGTAAAGGGGTGTCAGTGCCTCAGTCTCCCCACTTGGATGAATGGGGATATTACCTACCACGCATAGTTGTTATGAGAACACAATGGTCTAACATCTAAAAGTGCACACAGCACTGCCTGGCCCATAGTAAGCTCTTTGTTTTAGCTTTTACTGTTATGAATTTTTACGTTATACATTTTTGTGTTTATATCATGAAAAACTCCCCCATGCTTCAAGATGAATAAAAAGAAGACACTACCAAATTATCCAAATAGATTTCATTCATTGAATTAGCAATAGGAAGGACATCTTGGAAGGAGAGTTATGCTTCAAGCATAAATGTTACGAGCGTTTCTGTTTACTGTCAATTTCATATTCCCATCGACCAGTACTAAGCATAATACAAATCTCTTCAGAAAAACTAAAATCCATCACTTTTATAAACAGAGTCTTGTTTTCCACATTTGCAGATGCTGGGCTTAGAAGATGGATGATCTTGGTCAGGACAACATGTCTGAGACACATTACCCAAGGTGAAAATGGTATTTGCTGATGCAATACCAAATGTGGTCATTAATAATAGAATATCATGAAGTAACATAATAATGAATGCCTTGGATTTAGAGGTCTTATTCAGTAGAATCAAAATTGTAGATTTCTTTAACAAATACAGATTTGATGTTTTAGTATAGTTAAACACTTTTAATATATTTGTAGGTCTATGCTAAATATAGGTGCATTCATTTCCTCCAAAGAAATGCATCATGTTTACTCAGAAAATAGTTTGTACTAAAAGGTCGTTTGAAGGAGTTGAAAAAAGTTTGACTTTGCTGAGTAGCATAGTGAGTATCAAGCCCAGTATGGAGATAATTGTTTTCCCTTGCTGTCAATTACTGACGTGTTCCACAGATGAGTCACATGACACCATCCCAAGCATCCAGGTTCTTGTATGTAACCCAGATGGGAGGGAAGAGGTGGGAGGTGGAAATTGATCTGGGTCAGTTCAATGTGTCACCAAAGTCTGAAATTCTATGACTCAAGCAGCACAGATGATAGCATAGTGATGTAGAGCAGCAAGACCCTGGCCAATTATGCTTGAGATTCCTGAGCTGTACAATGGGAATAATAATCATATCTACTTGATAAGGATGTTGTAAAGATTAAGTAACATAAGTAATGTATGTAAAGTCCTTGCCCTTGAAGTCATATTGACAGGAAAACTGCACCAAAAGTTGGCAAGTGGAAACCAAAATGCCAACTGTGCAAAACAGGTGATGGTATAATGGTAAAGTGTACTAGTCACTACTGCTTGTGTAAACCCAGTGGTGTAAAACAACTGTTTTATTATGCTCACGGCCTCCGTGGGCCAGCGATTTGGGGAAATCTCATTTGGGCAGTTTTTGGTTAGGATCTGTCGCATGGTTGTGGTCAGATGTCAGTGGATGCTGCCGTCATCTGAAGACTCGACTGGGCTGGGCGTGCAAGATGGTGACCTCCGATGCTGGCAGTTGGTGTTGGCCACTGACTGGAACCTCAGCTGGGACCGTCAACCAGAGCACCTACAGTGACCTTTCCCCATAACCTGGGCTTTTGTACAGCCTGACCTCCTTGAGGGAGTCAGACTTCTTACATGGTCAGCGGCCAAGGAAGCAAGGTGGAGCTGAATTGCATTATGTGACTGTCTGCGGAATCCGCAGCATCACTACTGCTGCATTTGATTGGTTATGAGCAAGTCAACTAAGGCCAGGCCAGCATCAAAGGAAGGGGAGATAGACCCTGCCTCTCCATGGGAACAGGGTCAAAGAATTAGCAGCATGTTGCAAAGCTGCCATACAAGGTTAATAACAAATATTCATTTTCAGTTTCTACTGTCTCTGACTGTCTCTGAAAGAATAAAAAAAGAGACAGAGTGAACATACTGACCTGAGAAATTCCCATATGATCGTAAGGCACTTTTTTCCTAACTTGTCCCCCAATCCTGCATAAAGAGAAGGATCTAGCCCACCTCAGTTTGAGAACAAGACCAAGAGGAAAGCTATGAACCAGAAATTTGACAATTGCATCTCCAACACTGTTGCATTATGACAGGTCACATTAGCATTACCCTGGGGTTTTACTCTATTAGATTATAAGCGAAGCTACTGTAGCAGAAACTCCACAACACAGTGGCTTCAGTTTATTTCACATAATAGCCCAGCCAGCTTGGGTCAGCAGGGCAGCCCTACTCCATGATGCCATGTAGAGACCCTGGTTCCGTTCACTCAATCACTCTGCTGTCCTCTGAGATGAGAGTGGCAACATGGGTGAAAGTGGCAACACCTCACCTCCAGGGAGCAGGGGAAAAAGAGGCAGAGTGTAAAAATGCTGCTTGTCTCCAAGTTGGAGACGACCTGTACTTAGATTGACTCCAACCTCTGCTCACAGCCATTGGCCCTAATTTAGTCACATGACCACACCTTGCTACCAGGGAGGCTGGGAAATATAGTCTGGCTGGGAAGCTCTGTGCCCAGGAAGATAGAGCAGATCTACAGAAGAACAGTCAGCCCCACAAATAATCAATAAATTATTATTCTAACATTGAAATGTTTGCAGCATTAACAAGCTAATCAAATCTTCCTAATCTCCATCAGTTTCAGTAGCATTAATAATTAACGTGCCAACTGCAAATGAGTCTAAATTAAATGACAGGTATTCTTCAATGCACTTATAAATTTCTCTAGGACTACAAGCAGTTCCCTTGCAAAAATGCCCGCTGGTTGAGTTGGAAACACAGCAATTATCTGGTCTCCTACAGATGAATTATTGTGAATTCCAAATTAATCATGTCCAATGGAATCTTAAGAGAGTTTTGAAAAATCTCAGACAGAGGAAAGCAACTTAAAATTAAGAATCCACAAATGACCAAAATTGGTTGAGGGCCAAATTCATTCACATTCTAGGCAAGAAAAGATATTTTATGTGGTAACATTTATGTTAACTATGTATGCATCATGTATGTAACATTAAAGGACATATTAAATTCCATGTGTTTCTCAATTTAGAACAAGATTCTCTCACAGCTGCTGCACATAGAAGGGACTTGAATAGATGTTTACAGCCCCACTGAGTGTGCTCCTTAGGATGAGATGCGGCTGAAAATTCTGTATGAACATGTGGAGACATTAAGAACGCTGGATCAGAAATCTCTGGCTTTTTGTTGTCTCCTTACAAAGGTTACTGAACTTCCCTAAATCTACTTTCTCATGTGTGAAATAGGAATGTGACCTACACTTCACAGTGGAGAAACAAACAATGGCACAATAAAGCACTTTGTACTCTGTAAAACAGAAATTCAGAGTCCACAAAGCAGGAAGAATACATCGAGTCATCATCTAGTCTGCAGATGGGTGGTGCAACCAATCAGCAAAGCTGCCTGGGGCTCTGGTAAAATACACAGAGAGGGAACGAGATTATATTCTCTCACTTTTGATCCCAGTCTTGATGTCTCAACCAAAGACAGATGAATCAACTTGCAAGGCCCATCTGATCCTGGGATTACTCCCAGGAGAAAAGAGTCCTCACAAGTCACCATCAGCCAGCTACAGCAGCCAGTGCTAACGTGGTCCTAATGCAGAAACTTTAATAGGATTACTTTGGTATCTACTGTCAGTTTAGACAACTAACTTTCTTACAGATAATAGGTGTTAGGAAGTATTGATAAGCATTAAACTAAAAATTTGGATTTAATAAAAATTTACTTCGGGGTTAATTTGGATAAATATTTAATTTAAAAAATGTGAATAGGGCTTCCCTGGTGGCGCAGTGGTTGAGAATCTGCCTGCTAATGCAGGGGACACGGGTTTGAGCCCTGGTCTGGGAAGATCCCACATGCCACGGAGCAACTAGGCCCGTGAGCCACAACTACTGAGCCGGCGCGTCTGGAGCCTGTGCTCCGCAACAAGAGAGGCCACGATAGTGAGAGGCCCGCGCACCACGATGAAGAGTGGCCCCCACTTGCCGCAACTAGAGAAAGCCCTCGCACAGAAACGAAGACCCAACACAGCCAAAAATAAATAAATAAATAAATATTTTTTTTAAATGTGAATAAATAATTGGAGAAAGAAAAAAGCACTATGTCAACAATATATTGTAAGTAGTGAAATTAAAAATGATCAAGTATGAAGTTAAGGATGGGAGCTTTTCCTTAGGCTCTAAGCTGGTAGTTTGACAGGTTCTGCCCCTTCTCCAATGTGATCAGCATGACATCAGGTCAAGAATATGCAGCCTTGAAGGGACCAAAGTGGGGAGACCTGGTAGCAAATTGCTGTGTGGGAATGGGCCAGGAAGCCCCAAGAATCCCAACTACAGAAGTCAGAGAGTGGGGCACAGTGCATCCAGAGGATGAAAAATAGACACACATCAAAGGAGAGAATGACAAGGAAATCCAGTATCAGACATTTCCCTACTTTCCTGAGCCACAAAGAAGTCCACCCTGCCAAACAAGCTCATTTCTCATGCTGTTTTGTTTCTTCAACTAGAGGAGTTGTTTAAATCTTTCTTTGCCTTCTTTCCCAAGTAGACTTTTACTCCAGAAAGGCAAATAAACTGAATTTTTTAAAGTTATGATGTGGATAGAGGTGACAGTGGATTGCTTCACAAACTTAACTCAGAACGAGTCTCTTGAAGACTGGGAGAAGTAGATGATACACAAATGGAATGTTTTCAGGTCAGCAAATATGCTGTCCTCATCGCCACTCACAGGTAAAAAGGCCTCAAAATTAAAAGGGCACCAATATAAACGAGGCACTCAAACAGTGCGGTGCCGGTGTGCGACTGGGGGGTTAGAGAGGAGGAGGGGTCAGCTCAGAGGGAGGGAAATTCTGTGCGGAGAACACAGTATGGACACCTCCCAGCACTCAGAAGATGAATTAGGCTTAGCGAGTGAAAAAATACTGAAAGAAAAACAGAACTGACAAGAAATATAGCACAATGTCCTGTACGTTCAGTTAAGTACAGATTAAAAACATACCCCATGCCAAGCACTATATCGTTTTCTCAGGATATAGATTCAAAGATGTCAAACACAAGAAGGTGGGTACTTGTGTGACAAGAATGTTAGACAACAGGATGAAGGAGTAAAATTAAACTAGGGAGCCCTCCACTGTTAGACAGTGAACCCGCGTACTAACGAAATATAATTCATTCCATTCTGCACCCAAAATTTAAAGAAGAAGATGTGTCTCTAGCTAGCGAGGGCTGCTGAGGGCAGGGGCAGGGCAAACACGATCTCCAGGCATCCCTGAAGCCACTCCTCAGAAAGACCACTGCGCTGACCAGACGTCCCCCTCCTCCGAGGGGCACCTGCTCCACCAGGGAGAAGGTGAAGCACTTACTTTGTGCTGGGGACTGAGCGAGGGACGGGTCTGTTGCTGATTGAATTAACCGCACAACACCCTGTGAGGTAATAAACACCTCATTTTACAGATTTCAAAGACCAGGTCACTTTTCCAATGTCAAGAAGTTAGCTCAATGGATTTTGAACTTCATGTTTACTTTCATTTCCAATATATCATGGCCTTCCCCCTAAACCACCTAAACTGAGCATCTCTTCAAAGATTGAACCCTGAGGTCGTTTTTGTTCCTAAAATGAAATTTACACATTTTACATTTATTTTCTTCCTACTCTAAAGGCGGCACTGGAAACTGAGTCTCAGGGTGAAGCACTCTCATTCTTTCTGGGATCACATTTAGAAACGAAGACCCTTGACAGCAAGCCACTGACATGCCCTTTTACTTTCCCTGGATTTAATGAAAGTGCCCAAACTGTCACCACCTTGGGAGCCATAATACATTCCAGTGAGGGACATTCAACTCTGCTCCTCCAGAAGCTTCAAAGCCCCCTTACATATGTCCCAGCACCATGATACGGTAAGGTGTTCTTCTGAAAATTAAACCAGGTTTGGAGCAGACAAGCCGCTCTTGAATTCCCCACACTATTCTGACAGCCCTAAATCAGTTTCAAGCCGAGACAACAAAGCAACTCTCAGAAGGGCAGGGTCTGCGTCCAGTTGACACAGCACTCACTTTGTAAAAACACGACATTTCAACCCTGTCCAAAAATTACCCTGGAGAGCCAATATGATTCTGACTTTTATTATCAGGTCAGGACAGAGGAAGTACAGGGAGAAGTAGCAGCAAAAGGGTCTGTTGTCCGATCCGGCTTCCACGGATCCCCAGGCAAGGACGACGCTTGTGCAGGAGACGGATGACGACTCAATCCCCGGCCAACTCAGAACAGCACCTGGGGCCTGAAGTGCATCTGCTTGGTGGCGTTGTTCTTCATCCCCATCTTCAGCATCCATTTTGACTTCATCCTTTGGACATACTGCATGTCCCGCTGGCGCACGAGAGCTGCTCCTGGGGTTGGAAAGGGGATAAGAGATGAGGCAAAGGTCTGTGACCTGCGATCAGAGAAAACCCAACTTGGCAGAGAATCAAAGCTAGTTTCGGGTAAGTGGGTTCTTATATTTAAACGAGAGTTATTACCTGGGGTCTCTATCCAATGGGCCTTGGGGGGTTTATTGCATACCAGAACTCCTCTCTATATACATTCTTCTGGGATGAGCCTCTTTAGTTTTCATCATCTGAAAAGGTCTATAAGCCCAAAAGGTGAAGCCCCATTGACCAAAAGGGACAGAGAAAGGCAGACTATAAACCAAGTCAGAGGGACTTCCCTGGTGGCGCAGTGGTTAAGAATCCACCTGCCAATGCAGGGGACACAGGTTCGATCCCTGGTCCAGGAAGATCCCACATGCCGCGGAGCAACTGAGACCATGCACCACAACTACTGAGCCTGCACTCTAGAGCCCGTGCTCCACAACAAGAGAAGCCACCGCAATGAGAAGCCCACACACCGCAACGAAGAGTAGCCCCCGCTCGATGCAACTAGAGAACGCCTGCGCACAGCAACAAAGACCCAAAGCAGCCACAAATTAATTAATTAATTAATTAATTTTAAAAAACCAAGTCAGCTCACAGGGAGCCATAGTGAAGGAACCTACGTGTATATAAACACAGAGCCATTTACAATGGATTCCAGTGCCAAAGCTTTCCAGGCCATCAGAAGGCAGCTCTCGCCCTTCTCTCTATACTGTTTTCAGTAGACTGACTTTCTCCTTGAAGATCCAAGCATAATGAGCTTCACTCAGCAGACACATCAGAATAGATTTAAATAATTTCATACTGATGATGCTTCAAAGCTTAACAATTTCAGTGGCTTGTCTAGCTCTCTGAGTCTTACTAAGTTTTCTATGTAAAAATTACAAAAGGAAGAACTGAGAGCTGGCCTTTATTATGTGCACGTACTATGTCATACATGCATCAGGACAGTCAACCTGCCCAACTCTGCAAGTAGGTCCTATTAATATCATCTCCACTTTATCAGTGAGGAAACAGAGGTTTCAATCAATTAAATTACTCATACTCATTGTATAAGAACCTACAAGTATATCAGGTAAGTCGTGTTTGACTTCACAGCTCAAACTATTGCCACAAGGATATTTAATTCCTCTGTATAACCTCCAGGAGAATTTCAACCTTTGATAATGGCTAAACAATTATTTTTGTAACTATACCTCCTGAAAAAGGTAATGGTTTATATGAGTTTTAAAATAGTTACTGTGCTAGGGAATACTAAGGTTTTAAGTCATGGAGCTTTGGGCTTATTGCCATAAATGTCTCAAGTGGTCATAGAAGCCCCCAGAGCCAAGAAGGTAAGTTTCCCCTAGAGAGGACCCACAAGGGCAGAGCGAATGAAAGCACCTCACCCGAGGCCCTTTGTGTAATGCAAGCTCCTGGGCTGGTCCCTGTGGCCCACACGGACGTACCTGCGCTGTCAGTCCATCCTAGGGCTCTGTACTGCTGCAGGACCCGGCCCACGGCCTTCTGATTCTTAGCAACTGCCACAGCTCGTGACAAGCCAAACCGCTGTTTGTAGTATCTCATCAAGGAGCGATGACCCACTCTGGCACCTGTTTTTCAAAAGAACAATATTGAAGCACTGAGTTGGATAGTTTTTCAAGGCAGAGCTATAAAAGCAAAGGCTTTCTGAATCAGAATTTTCACTTTTATCTAGCTGGAAAATGGATGTGCCAGAAGAAACAGTGCTTTAACCTGCTGAAGAAAGATGAAGCTGCATGTTAAACAATGAAAGAAGGAAAACCAAAGAGTAGAGACCTTGAAAAACCAAGATAATGGCAAGTCACTGTCAGGTGAAAAATTCAGTATCTGTACTGATAATATGCTTCCCTAGAAATTCACATAGCTGCCCCCAACTAATACAGACAATAGGGTCCTAGGAGGTAAGGAGTTTTAACTTTTTTTTTAATAGAAAAAAGATTAAGCACAGATAATGGTCCTGATGTTTAGGTCTAGAAGCCACAGTCTGAGTCTAGAAGAGACACCAATCCACTTTTCCTTTGCTTAAATTCTCTACTGCAGTGGTTCTCAAACTGGCGATTTTATCCCCAGAGGACGCGTGGCAATGACTGGAGACATTTCTGGCTGTCACAGCTAGAGGGAGCCTCCTGACACCTAGTGGGTGGAGGCCAGGGAGATGGCTAAACATCGTACAATGCACAGGACAGCCCCCAAGACAAAGAATTATCTGCCCCAAACGTCCACAGTGCTGAGGCTGAGAAACCCTGCCCTGCTGCTTTCTACATGATGGAAGTCGCCTGGTGAACCATAATTTTAAAAGATGACTAAGATAAATTCTCTCTCCAGGTTTTACTTACTGAGAAGGATCTGATACAACCATGCCAGTCAATCATGCTTTCAGAAATGAACTCTTTGGACTATCTGCTCTTTTATAGGAAAAGTGTGCTGACCCCTGGATCTCAGCTTCACAGTAGGTGAAAGTGAAGGGGGCGGGCTTCAGTGATGACTCACTCCAGGCTCCATCAGAGCCCTGGCTCTCGGAAAGTGCTCCTGGGCCACCGGCATGGGATCACCTGAGAGCTTACTAAACCCAGGCTATACTTTCACAAGAATATTAACTCGAACATAAGCAATCAAATACACTCCCAGACAGACATCAACGCATAGAAATTTAACAACAGCATACACACAAGGCACGGAACAGCTATTTCCACTGAAAATGAATTAAGGAAATACAGCCAGGTAGAACCATGTGTACAGCTGCTATGGAAGTTTTACACTTATATATATAAAATCATTTCTTTCAGAATATTTTGTGCAGAAAGACCATGAACAGAATACTGTTAACTATTGTAGATGGCTATATTCACTTTTAGGATCTAGATTTTTAACTTGCAAGAAAAAATTCTGTCAGGTTATTTCGTTTCAAGTCCCTATACCTGGCAAGCTACCTGGGAAACAGTTTGCTCTCTACACAGATATGGAAAAGTGGTTACTTCCAGCTGACTGACTGGTGATCAGACGCAAGAGATGACAAAAAGAAACTTTCAATTCAAAGATTATGTGGCCTTTGGATACTAACATGGATGAAAAGATGTTTGCCAGGACCTGACTGTTCTGGCAGCAGAAGAGTTAACAAAGCTCCTAAACTACAAGAAATAAGTGAGATACAGCGGATGGAGAAGGACTCACTCTTAAATGGAGGCTCTAGCAGGAAAGCCCAGCACTGCTGATTATGACTTTCTATTTATAACGTAGGTCAGGATGCTCTGAGTTTGCAATGATGATTTCCTCAAAATCATTAAATGATAATGCTGGTCATTAGTACTTAATAAATCGATTTATTTACATTTGTAAGCAGCATTTAGAAATACGTTATTATTGAAGGTTGGCTTTTAAAACATGCTTGAAAAGGTTTCATTAATCAACACCAAGGTTTCTGACACCTGACAGGAGAACACTAAACATTCAGGGTTTAAAGTTACTCCTGTCCCGTGGCAACGACAGTGAGCACCTAACACTAAGCACCAAGTACAATGTGCTGCGAACAGCTCACCTGGGAGACCCTCATCCAGGAAAATTCGTTAGAGAACACGGTGCACCTGTCCATAATAACAGATGGGGAATGTCCGAGCTATGATGAAGCCACAACCGGTCCATCTATCTTTCGCCACAGTAAGAACTGCTTACAAGACTGTCACTCCTAACCTAAAACATGATACAAGTGAACTTCTTTACAAAACAGAAACGGACTCACGGACATAGAGAACAAACTTACAGTTCTCAAAGGGGAAAGGAAGGAGGTGGGGAAGGGAGAAATTAGGAGTGTGGGACTAGCAGATACAAACTACTGTATATAAAACAAGTAAACACCAAGGTCCTACTATATAGCACAGGGAACTATATTCAGTATACTGTAATAAACCATAATGGAAAAGAATACAAAAAAGAATATATATATATATATTAAAAAAACGGAATCACTTGCTGTACACCAGAAACTAACACAAAACTGTAAATCTACTATACTTCAATTAAAAGAAAAGACCGAGGGCTTCCCTGGTGGCACAGTGGTTAAGAATCCGCCTGCCAATGCAGGGGACAAGGGTTAGAGCCCTGGTCTGGGAAGATCCCACATGCTGTGGAGCAACTAAGCCCGTGCGCCACAACTGCTGAGCCCACGTGCCACAACCACTGAAGCCTGCGCACCTAGAGCCCGTGCTCCGCAACAAGAGAAGCCACCACAGCGAGAGGCCAGCGCACCGCAACAAAGAGTAGCCCCTGCTCGCCACAACTAGAGAAAGACGGCGTGCAGCAACGAAGACCCAACGCAGCCAAAAATAAATAAATAAATAAACAAACAAATAAATAAATGTATTTAAAAAATTTCCACTCCTACTTAACAAATAGCCTAACACTGGGTGACATTAGACAGTGAAAAAGAAGATATCTCTAACTGTAATTTTCCTAAGAAGATTGATTATGTGCCTCTCGTGGATCCAGCAACAGATTCATCTGGCTAGTCAGCAACTAACTGGATGTGTTTTCACACCAACTTGCTCCACAGGAACTGAAAAGCAAAGAGGGAAGGAACTGAGCCAGACCACAGTCTTCAAAATAAATGCTCATAGCGCCCTCTACCGGATGCTCTACGTCACTGCCTCTGGGATCATCTACTTGACCTGAAGCAACGAGATTTAAGGAATCACAACTACCCCCTGCTTTTGAAACCAGTTTAAAGCAGACTCTGCTAAGTGTAGTTGATTAAGTATCCCTAGGCTCTCCACATTAGAATCCTTCTCAAGTCAGCTTCATGCTAACATCCACGCTGACTCAGTCACATAACTGAGCATAATCAAGGAAGTTTCTGAACGGTAAATTTGTTCAAAGACATAACCAGGTGACTGGATATACTGTTGTAATATCACTACACATGTATACAGTGTTTATTCAGATTTCCTATTTTCTTGGTTCATTACAAAATCCCCAAGTCAGTACTAAGGCAAACCAATGGACGAAAAACTGTCATGTCTCATTATAACCAAGACTGACTAGAGCATGACTGGTTTTTAAAATGAGATGGTAAAAGTGTATGTAACTGTATAGCTGGAAGAAATTTCCAAATATTGGTAGCTTCTGATTCACTAAGAATGCTATGTTTTGTTGCTATATAAACAAATTCTATTATCAGGTCTCAGCAGCTGGTCATCTGTGAAGAAGACCCAGGAAGGCAGCGAATGCTGTATATTTAGATTTTTCCATTCTTGGCTCTTAATCTTCTCCAGGTCACAGATGCTTTACAGAAACTACAGCCTTTCCCCAGAAAAAGTGCACTTACCCGCACAGTCAAAAAAAAACTGTGTGTGGGAATTCCCTCGCGGTCCAGTGGTTAGGACTCCGCGCTTTCACTGCCGAGGTGCGGGTTCGATCCCTGCTCGGGGAACTAAGATCCTGCAAGCTGCGCAGCGTGGCCAAAAAATAAGTTAATTTTAAAAAACAAATGAATAAATAAAATAATAGAAAAATTTAAAAATCTGTGTGGCCACACAGGTGACTTTATGATGTTACAGCGTTTCCCCAGGAAAATGCACACACTCAGAAAAAACTGCACAGCTAGTGACGAACGCTGAGGTAAGGCAGCACCTGGCAGCTGGTCTGGCCTCTCCAGAGTCTAACAGTACAATATTGCCCAGTACTCCAAGAACAAGCCACTTACTCACTACTTCCCAGTCTCCCTTAAGAGCTGCCCTGAGGTTATGATCCAGTACTTTAAAAGAGCATCACTTGGTACGTGGACATGTAGCTGTGAGCAAGGAAATTCATGCTTCAAAAACCCAAGAAATTGGACCTTCAAGTTAATCTCATGGCATTTTCTTCTTTTTTTTTTTTAAATTAATAGCTACTCTATTTATTTATTTATTTATTTTTAGCTGTGTTGGGTCTTCGTTTCGTGCGAGGGCTTTCTCTAGTTGCGGCAAGCGGGGGCCACTCTTCATCGCGGTGCGCGGGCCTCTCACTATCGCGGCCCCTCCCGCTGCGGGGCACAGGCTCCAGACGCGCAGGCTCAGCAGTTGTGGCTCACGGGCCCAGCTGCCCCGCGGCATGTGGGATCTTCCCAGACCAGGGCTCGAACCCGTGTCCCCTGCATTGGCAGGCAGATTCTCAACCACTGCGCCACCAGGGAAGCCCCGGCACTTTCTTCTTTGACTATATGACGAACAGGCAGAGCAATCTGCCGCCCGGGACTGCAGGCAAATGCGATTCTCAGCCCCGAAGGCAACATCGCAGCCCAGAGTGGCTCCCCCCACTCTGCTTTTCCTGCACTGTGGCAGGCCCGGGGAAGCCACCTTGCTTTCCTTTTAAAAGTCACCTCCAACCTGCCAGTCACTCAGTCAACAGACATTTACGTGGCTCCCGTGTGTCTGAGGCCCTGCGCAGAGATGAAAGACGCCAGCTTTGTCCTCACAGAAACGGGGAAGAAGGCAAGGCAGCCAACAGGCACAAAGGAGCCAGAGCCACATCATGACAGCTGGGCAGGAGCAGAGGCGACTCTCCTCACTCAGGGCAGGCGCTGAGCTCAGAACGGCTTCCTGGAGCAGGGAGCCCAACTTGAGTCCTACAGGACGAGGACGAGGAGGAGGAGGGCAGAGGCAGCGCACAGGCAAAGGCCCAGAGAAGGGAAACTGCATGTGGGCGGGAAAAGGAAGAGCAGCACGAGACACCTGGGTGACAAAGTGACCCTGAAGGCAAGGGCTCCCCCTGGGAATTCCAGAGAGAAAAGAAAATAGACTGGGGTTTGTTTTAGAAAGAACCTTCTGGTGGTCAAGTGGAAACCAGATTGGAGACGGCCAGACAGGAAGCTTTCATGGTGACACAGATAAGGAGAAAAAAAAGAAAAAATATTCAAAAGCCATTTAGGAATTGCAATTAGTCACCATCTGGATGTGGGAGAGGAAGAGCGGATCCTGAGAAGACACCCAGTTTTGGCTTTGGCGAACCTGAGGAAACTCGATCGCTCTGGGCAAATGTGTTGTCTAGATAGCTAAGGAGTCTTTAAGCTTCAGATGTTTTAAGTCCAGAAGAAAATTTCTCTCAAATAGACTCTATTTCTAAAATAGCATATGCTCACTGTTGAGCAGAGTTGCTGCAAAATGAAGCCCACGTTCCTAGTGATACTACTACATGCCAGACGCTGCTGGCAGGGACCATTTCATTCACTTTCTCAAGGTCTCCTGTGATCTTAGTCTCCAGTTAAGGAAGGGGAAGCTAATGAAACAAGGGGCTAAATAAATAGTCTTAGAAAAGAAGTTATTAAAGTTATTTCTGAGATTCTGCATTAGTATTTTCACCAAGGGAAGATGAGATTAGGTCCTCTGTGATATATTTACGCCTGTTTTGCTGCTGTGTATTGTATAGGCCACAATATTCTGCTGCATTACAGCTTTCCTACCACTGTAGAAGAATTATATCCTCAAGACAGCTTCTGCCTGCACTCTCCTTTCACTGTCATTGTCTAAAGCTGCCCTTAGCCTTAGAAGGTTATTACTCGGGGTTAAGCAGAGCTCTCTATACCTAAGCCGTGATATTCCAGGTGGAGAGCAGCACCTCAGGGTGGCTTCTTCATGGCAGACGTCTCCAGTGGCAATGTGGCTGTTCCTGCTCCCACCATTACTGCAAATCTCCCAGGCAGTGCAGAGAAGTGGGGGAAGAGCCTCACTGACGAGGTCCATGATCCTGGGTAAATTACTCAACCTGTCTAAGCTTCAGTTGGCTCATATGTCAAATAAGGATAATAGAATCTAACTCAAAGGCTTGATGTAAAGATAAAATAATATATCTGCCTGAATGTGCTAACTGCTCAGAAGATACGAGGTATTATTAGGATCTTATTACCTTATCATCCCATTCCCTGTCCTTTTTAAATGCATCTTCTGTAGCTGCCCCCATTCCTATTAGCTCAGCATACCACTGTAAACAATACTGCATACTTCTCATAATCATGGCTTTCCTTCTTCTATTCATATCTGGGACAAAATCCTGCCATTATGAATCCTGTTCCCCAAAGGAGAAGGCAGAATTCAAACTCCAAGCCTCCCCCTACACCCAGAATACGGACAGGAAACCTGGGCGCTGCCAATCAGGTCCACCCATGTCAGACTAACATGTGCAAGTCTGAGCCACCATGAAAACAGGAATCAGTTCAAGGAATAAGAGCAAAGTCAAGTTTAACAAGAAAAACCTGGATGGGGCCAAAAAAACAGGTAATAAACAGAATACAAAAGGTCTATGTATTGAAAAGAAAGGCAATGACTGATTAAAGCATTATGAATCACAACAAAAGTGAGGAAAACACTGATGCAATTTAAACAAAACAGCCAAGACAGAGCTACGGGGCAACCTTCAGAGTTTACCTCGTCCAGGGGAACACAAACACACACGTGAAGTTGTAGGGTCTCTCCCCTCGGTGTGGAAGGGAAGTGATGGGAACCCGCCTCTCCGATAATCTCAGCAGCATGAAGCTGTGTGTTTTGGACAAGTGCACTCACCAGACGGGAGAAGCAGCTCCATGGTGTCATCATCATATTCCAAGGTCCTTTCTGGGGGCAACTCCTCAGTCTCGTCAGCGTCCTCCCCTTCCTTGTGACCTGGGTAGCTACTCCTGGAACCAGGGAATGGCATTAATACGTAGACCAAGACCCCAAATTTAACTAAAATACTGCAAACCTACTAGATAACTAAAGGGGTTAGGGGTGAGGGGTTCACAGTTGCAGCGACTACACTGAAAGCTTTTGGAGAGAAAACAATTTGTTAGCATTTTCTCTGTAGTTAAGTATGCAAATGGCCTATGAATTCAAAATGGATCCCAGACCTAAATGTAAAATACAAAACTATAAAAAATCCTAGAAGATAATATAGGAGAAAACCTAGGTAACTTAGGGTTTGGTGATGACTTTTTAGGAACGACACAAAAGGCACAGTCCATGAAAGAAATAACTGATAAGCTAAACTTCATTAAAATTAAAAACTTCTGCTCTGTGAAAAACAATGTCGAGAGAATTAAAATACAAGATTCAGACTTGAAAAAAAGTATTTGCAGAAGACACATCTGATAAAGGACTGCTATCCAAATGCAAAAAGAACTCTTAAAACTCAACAAAAAAATAAACAACCTGATTAAAACATGGGCCAGGGGGGCTGTGGGAAGATGGCGGAAGAGTAAGACGCGGAGATCACCTTCCTTCCCACAGATTCATTAGAAGTACATCTACACGTGGAACTGCTCCTACAGAACACCCACTGAATGCTGGCAGAAGACCTCAGACCGCCCAAAAGGCAAGAAACTCCCCACGTACTTGGGTAGAGCAAAAGAAAAAAGAAATAACAGAGACAAAAGAATAGGGACGGGACCTGCACCAGTGGGAGGGAGCCATGAAGGAGGAAAGGTTTCCACACACTAGGAGCCCCTTCGCGGGCGGAGACTGCGGATGGCGGAGGGGGGAAGCTTCGGAGCCACAGAGGAGAGTGCAGCCACAGGGGTGCGGAGGGCAAAGCGGAGAGACTCCCGCACAGAGGATCGGTGCCGACCAGCACTCACCAGCCCAACAGGCTTGTCTGCTCACCCGCCGGGGCGGGCGGGGGCTGGGAGCTGAGGCTCGGGCTTTGGAGGTCGGATCGCAGGGAGAGGACTGGGGTTGGCGGCGTGAACACAGCCTGAAGGGGCTAGTGCGCCACGGCTAGCCGGGAGGGAGTCCGGGAAAAAGTCTGCAGCTGCCGAAGAGGCAAGAGACTTTTCCTTCCCTCTTTGTTTCGCGGCGCGCAAGGAGAGGGGATTCAGAGCACCGCCTAAACGAGCTCCAGAGACGGGCGCGAGCCGCGGCTATCAGCGCGGACCCCAGAGACGGGCATGAGACGCTAAGGCTGCTGCTGCCGCCACCAAGAAGCCTGTGTGCGAGCACAGGGCACTCTCCACACCGCCCCTCCCGGGAGCCGGTGCAGCCCGCCACGGGCAGGCTCCCGGGATCCGGGGACAACTTCCCCGGGAGAACGCACGGCGCGCCTCGGGCTGGTGCAACGTCACGCCGGCCTCTGCCGCCGCAGGCTCGCCCCGCCTCCGTACCCCTCCCTCCCCCCAGCCTGAGTGAGCCAGAGCCCCCGAATCAGCCGCTCCTTTAACCCCGTTCTGTCTGGGCGGGGAACAGACGCCCTCAGGCGACCTACACGCAGAGGCGGGTCCACATCCAAAGCTGAACCCCGGGAGCTGTGCGAACAAAGAAGAGAAAGGGAAATCTCTCCCAGCAGCCTCAGAAGCAGCGGATTAAAACTCCACAAACAACTTGATGTGCCTGCATCTGCTGAATACCTGAATAGACAACGAATCATCCCAAATTCAGGAGGTGGACTTTGGGAGCAGGATATATTAATTTTTCCCCATTTCCTTTTTTTGTGAGTGTATATGTGTATGCTTCTGGGTGAGATTTTGTCTGTATAGCTTTGCTTTATAATAGCTTTATTTTATTTCATTTTATTTTATCCTCTTTCTTTCTTTCTATTTTTTCTCCCTTTTACTCTGAGCCGTGTGGATGAAAGGCTCTTGGTGCTCCAGCCAGACATCAGGGCTGTGCCTCTGAGGTGGGAGAGCCAACTTCAGGACACTGGTCCACAAGAGACCTCCCAGCTCCACGTAATACCAAATGGCAAAAATCTCTCAGAGCTCTCCATCTCAACATCAAGACCCAGCTTCACTCAACGACCAGCAAGCTACAGTGCTGGACACCCTATGCCAAACAACTAGCAAGACAGGAACACAGCCCCATCCATTAGCAGAGAGGCTACCTAAAATCATAATAAGGCCACAGACACCCCAAAACACACCACCAGACGTGGACGTGCCCACCAGAAAGACAAGATCCAGCCTCATCCACCAGAACACAGGCACTAGTTCCCTCCACCAGGAAGCCTACACAACCCACTGAACCAACCTTAGCCACTGGGGACAGATACCAAAAACAACGGGAACTACGAACCTGCAGCCTGTGAAAAGGAGACCCCAAACACAGTAAGATAAGCAAAATGAGAAGACAGAAAAACACACAGCAGATGAAGGAGCAGGGTCAAAACACACCAGACCTAACAAATGAAGAGGAAATAGGTAGTCTACCTGAAAAAGAATTCAGAATAATGATAGTAAGGATGATCCAAAATCTTGGAAATAGAAGAGACAAAATGCAAGAAACATTTAACAAGGACGTAGAAGAACTAAAGAGGAACCAAGCAACGATGAAAAACACAATAAATGAAATTAAAAATACTCTAGATGGGATCAATAGCAGAATACCTGAGGCAGAAGAACGGATAAGTGACCTGGAAGATAAAATGGTGGAAATAACTACTGCAGAGCAGAATAAAGAAAAAAGAATGAAAAGAACTGAGGACAGTCTCAGAGACCTCTGGGACAACATTAAACGCACCAACATTCGAATTATAGGGGTCCCAGAAGAAGAAGAGAAAAAGAAAGGGACTGAGAAATATCTGAAGAGATTATAGTTGAAAACTTCCCTAATATGGGAAAGGAAATAGTTAATCAAGTCCTGGAAGCACAGAGAGTCCCATACAGGATAAATCCAAGGAGAAACACGCCAAGACACATATTAATCAAACTATCAAAAATTAAATATAAAGAAAACATATTAAAAGCAGCAAGGGAAAAACAACAAATAACACACAAGGGAATCCCCATAAGGTTAACAGCTGATCTTTCAGCAGAAACTCTGCAAGCCAGAAAGGAGTGGCAGGGTATACTTAAAGTGATGAAGGAGAAAAACCTACAACCAAGATTACTCTGCCCAGCAAGGATCTCATTCAGATTTAATGGAGAAATTAAAACCTTTACAGGCAAGCAAAAGCTGAGAGAGTTCAGCACCACCAAACCAGCTTTACAACAAATGCTAAAGTAACTTCTCTAGGCAAGAAACACAAGAGAAGGAAAACACCTACAATAACAAACCCAAAACATTTAAGAAAATGGGAATAGGAACATACATATCGATAATTACCTTAAATGTAAATGGATTAAATGCTCCCACCAAAAGACACAGACTGGCTGAATGGATACAAAAACAAGACCCATATATATGCTGTCTACAAGAGGCCCACTTCAGACCTAGAGACACATACAGACTGAAAGTGAGGGGATGGAAAAAGATATTCCATGCAAATGGAAATCAAAAGAAAGCTGGAGTAGCTATACTCATATCAGATAAAATAGACTTTAAAATAAAGAATGTTACAAGAGACAAGGAAGGACACTACATAATGATCAAGGGATCAATCCAAGAAGAAGATATAACAATTATAAATATATATGCACCCAACATAGGAGCACCTCATTACATAAGGCAATTGCTAACAGCTATAAAAGAGGAAATTGATAGTAACACAATAATAGTGGGGGACTTTAACACCTCACTTACACCAATGGAAAGATCATCCAAAATGAAAATAAATAAGGAAACAGAAGCTTTAAATGACACAATAGACCAGATAGATTTAATTGATATTTATAGGACATTCCATCCAAAAACAGCAGATTACACGTTCTTCTCAAGTGCGCACGGAACATTCTCCAGGATAGATCACATCTTGGGTCACAAGTCAAGCCTCAGTAAATTTAAGAAAATTGAAATCATATCAAGCATCTTTTCTGACCACAACGCTATGAGATTAGAAATGGATTACAGGGGAAAAAACGTAAAAAACACAAACACATGGAGGCTAAACAATACGTTACTAAATAACCAAGAGATTACTGAAGAAATCAAAGAGGAAATCAAAAAATACCTAGAGACAAATGACAATGAAAACACGACAACCCAAAACCTATGGGATGCTGCAAAAGCAGTTCTAAGAGGGAAGTTTATAGCTATACAAGCCTACCTCAAGAAACAAGAAAAATCTCAAGTAAACAATCTAACCTTACACCTAAAGAAACTAGAGAAAGAAGAACAAACAAAACCCAAAGTTAGCAGAAGGAAAGAAATCATAAAGATCAGAGCGGAAATAAATGAAATAGAAACAAAGAAAACAATAGCAAAGATCAATAAAACTAAAAGCTGGTTCTTTGAGAAGATAAACAAAATTGATAAGCCATTAGCCAGACTCATCAAGAAAAAGAGGGAGAGGACTCAAATCAATAAAATCAGAAATGAAAAAAGAGAAGTTACAACAGACACCGCAGAAATACAAAGCATCCTAAGAGACTACTACAAGCAACTTTATGCCAATAAAATGGACAACCTGGAAGAAATGGACAAATTCTTAGAAAGGTATAACCTTCCAAGACTGAACCAGGAAGAAGCAGAAAATATGAACAGACCAATCACAAGTAATGAAATTGAAACTGTGATTAAAAATCTTCCAACAAACAAAAGTCCAGGACCAGATGGCTTCACAGGTGAATTCTATCAAACATTTAGAGAAGAGCTAACACCTATCCTTCTCAAACTCTTCCAAAAAATTGCAGAGGAAGGAACACTCCCAAACTCATTCTATGAGGCCACCATCACCCTGATACCAAAACCAGACAAAGACACTACAAAAAAAGAAAATTACAGACCAATATCACTGATGAATATAGATGCAAAAATCCTCAACAAAATACTAGCAAACAGAATCCAACAACACATTAAAAGGATCATACACCACGATCAAGTGGCATTTATCCCAGGGATGCAAGGATTCTTCAATATACGCAAATCAATCAATGTGATACACCATATTAACAAAATGAAGAATAAAAACCATATGATCATCTCAATAGATGCAGAAAAAGCTTTTGACAAAATTCAACACCCATTTATGATAAAAACTCTCCAGAAAGTGGGCATAGAGGGAACCTACCTCAACATAATAAAGGCCATATATGACAAACCCACAGCAAACATCATTCTCAACGGTGAAAAACTGAAAGCATTTCCTCTAAGATCAGGAACGAGACAAGGATGTCCACTCTCACCACTATTATTCAACATAGTTCTGGAAGTCCTAGCCATGGCAATCAGAGAAGAAAAAGAAATAAAAGGAATACAAATTGGAAAAGAAGAAGTAAAACTGTCACTGTTTGCAGATGACATGATACTATACATAGAGAATCCTAAAACTGCCACCAGAAAACTGCTAGAGCTAATTAATGAATATGGTAAAGTTGCAGGATACAAAATTAATGCCCAGAAATCTCTTGCATTCCTATACTCTAATGATGAAAAATCTGAAAGAGAAATTATGGAAACACTCCCATTTACCATTGCAACAAAAAGAATAAAATACCTAGGAATAAACCTACCTAGGGAGACAAAAGACCTGTATGCAGAAAACTATAAGACACTGATGAAAGAAATTAAAGATGATACCAACAGATGGAGAGATATACCATGTTCTTGGATTGGAAGAATCAACATTGTGAAAATGACTATACTACCCAAAGCAATCTACAGATTCAATGCAATCCCTATCAAATTACCAATGGCATTTTTTACGGAGCTAGAAAAAATCATCTTAAAATTTGTATGGAGACACAAAAGACCCCGAATAGCCAAAGCAGTCTTGAGGGAAAAAAACGGAGCTGGAGGAATCAGGCTCCCTGACTTCAGACTATATTACAAAGCTACAGTAATCAAGACAATATGGTACTGGCACAAAAACAGAAACATAGATCAATGGAACAAGATAGAAAGCCCAGAGATAAACCCACGCACCTATGGTCAACTAATCTATGACAAAGGAGGCAAAGATATACGATGGAGAAAAGACAGTCTCTTCAATAAGTGGTGCTGGGAAAACTGGACAGCTACATGTAAAAGAATGAAATTAGAATACTCCCTAACACCATACACAAAAATAAACTCAAAATGGATTACAGACCTAAATGTAAGACTGGACACTATAAAACTCTTAGAGGAAAACATAGGAAGAACACTCTTTGACATAAATCACAGCAAGATCTTTTTTGATCCACCTCCTAGAGTAATGGAAATAAAAACAAAAATAAACAAATGGGACCTAATGAAACTTCAAAGCTTTTGCACAGCAAAGGAAACCATAAACAAGACGAAAAGACAACCCTCAGAATGGGAGAAAATATTTGCAAACGAATCAACGGACAAAGGATTAATCTCCAAAATATATAAACAGCTCATTCAGCTCAATATTAAAGAAACAAACACCCCAATCCAAAAATGGGCAAAAGACCTAAATAGACATTTCTCCAAAGAAGACATACAGACGGCCACGAAGCACATGAAAAGATGCTCAACATCACTAATTATTAGAGAAATGCAAATCAAAACTACAATGAGGTATCACCTCACACCAGTTAGAATGGGCATCATCAGAAAATCTACAAACAACAAATGCTGGAGAGGGTGTGGAGAAAAGGGAACACTCTTGCACTGTTGGTGGGAATGTAAATTGATACAGCCACTATGGAGAACAATATGGAGGTTCCTTAAAAAACTAAAAATAGAATTACCATATGACCCAGCAATCCCACTACTGGGCATATACCCAGAGAAAACCGTAATTCAAAAAGACACATGCACCCGAATGTTCATTGCAGCACTATTTACAATAGCCAGGTCATGGAAGCAACCTAAATGCCCATCGACAGATGAATGGATAAAGAAGATGTGGTACATATATACAATGGAATATTACTCAGCCATAAAAAGGAGCGAAATTGAGTCATTTGTTGAGACGTGGATGGATCTGGAGACTGTCATACAGAGTGAAGTAAGTCAGAAAGAGAAAAACAAATATCGTATATTAACGCATGTATGTGGAACCTAGAAAAATGGTACAGATGAGCCGGTTTGCAGGGCAGAAGTTGAGACACAGATGTAGAGAACAGACATATGGACACCAAGGGGGGAAAACTGCGGTGGGGTGGGGATAGTGGTGTGCTGAATTGGGTGATTGGGATTGACATGTATACACTGATGTGTATAAAACTGATGACTAATAAGAACCTGCAGTATAAACAAACAAACAAAACAACTAATACTAAACTTTCATTGGGTTATTTGTATGAAAATATGTTAATATAAATGTTTCAGACATTACATGAAATTTCTAAAAATCTTATATGTTCTGGTATAATGTTATAAGTCATAATCCTAGTTATTACTTTAAAATGTATATCTCAGAAATAACTAATTTTCTTGTCAACTGCATTATTATGAACTTTCATCAAATCTTTAACCGTGGTCATTTTTAAGTCTTTTGTCATTTACAGACAGTTCTGGGTGTACTCTGATGCTTTTGTAAATATGTTCCTATAAAAGGGTTTCATCTTCAGGAAATTCATGGAAAAGACTCTGACAAGTACAGGTTTCTGGTACCTGACTGTACTGCTGAACTGAATGAATAAGCATTTTCAGAACTCTAATGAAAAACTGATGAGCTCATAAAAGTGCTAACAAAAGATCAAGATGAAAAAAAAAAAAAAATTAATTACATGGGACTGAGTGAACTGATGAGGATGAGTATAATTTTTGTGACTTTCTGGTTGAATTTAAAAAAAGAAAAAATTCCACAAGGACTCAGAGGCAAAGAATATACAAATCAATTTTCACTGCAAAGTAAAGGAGCTGTTACAGTGGAGGATTACTGGACTGAATGTCAATATTATGACATAGTATGAGTGTGTTTCATGTTTGGTAATTGCAATCATTGTTGCTTTTGTTGTGGTCATCCATGTACAATGCTTGGTGTCAGTCTATTTATCTCTTGTAAAAATAAAATACAGTGTGTGTGAAAAAAAAAAAAAAAAATTTTTAGTTTAGTTAATTAACCAAAAGAGCGACATGAGTACACCTTGGAATTAGCAAATTAGACACCGTAGTTACAGAAGAATCTCTGGGTTTCTACAGCTATTCACAAATACACATGGAAAATAACTGGAGAAATGTACACTAAAATGTTAACAGTAAGGCAGATAAGCCAATAGGAACAGACAGAAGACTAGATCAGATACTTCACAAGAGATATCCAAATGGCTAGCTGATATATAAAAAGGTTCTCAATTGCATCAGTCCTCATCAGGGAAATTTAAATTAAAACCACAATGGACACCCCTACAGAACCACCAAAGTGGCTATAATGAAAAACTCTGTCAGGACAAGTAAGAAATGAGAAATCAGGAGGAAAATGCAAAAGGACAACTTAAAACACCAGGACTTTTCTGAACACCTGTATTAGGTGGACTCTGCACACCTGGCATGGTCATTATACACACCTGCTTGCAGAGCACACCTGTGCTAAGTCACAGGCACACTGACACTAAGAACCAGCTGTTCCAGAATTCCTAGCATGGATTCGTTGCAGGATGTATGAAATATTCAAGACTCTAGGTAAAGGTGGAATAATTTCACCAACAAGTGATTGGGACAGGCCTGGTGCAGCCACCAGCTCAAGTCCCTTAGGAGACAGCCTGTGATTCAAGGGCTCTCAGGGAAACCAAGGTGTGAAGCCTAACTTCCTTGCCTCTGTTCCTGAGGTAACTGGCAAAACTGAACTTCTGACCATGGAAACCACAACAAGCAAAAACAAGTTTTCAAACCACACAAACTGACAGTTTGGGCCTGAGATCTTCTCTTGGTCAGATATGTGTGTTTAACTCTGTGATACTCAGTTTCTCATCTACAGAATGAGAGGAAACAACTACCTCCTAAAAAAGTGTGCTAAGAAGTATGAAGAATACGACACTGGACAGAGCCAGACACAGACAGTTATCAGGTAGGGGCACATGCAAATCCAATGCAAATGTGATCAGCTGGCTTCGCTCGGTATTACAAACCAGACTTACCTAAAATCATAGAAGTCTGCAAATTCCAAAAGAGCATCGCCATCTGTGAAGAGCTTGCAGTGACTCCTGTCGTTCATGTGAGCCTGCACAGCGTCCGTGGAGTAGAACGACTTCCCCCTCTCATTGCACCACAAGCAAATCTTCCCCACACCAACCTTCTCTCCTGGAAAAATAAGTTGAGAAAACAATATGAAAGCAGCTTTTTGCAGCCAGATTAGAGCTCACTGTCTATGCCCACAATTCAAAAGACAACCATCAGGTTTCTGATTTTCACAAAATCGGCCGGTCATTCAATCCAAGACTGAGGAGAAGCCCCAAACTAATGCCCCCCAATAATGTGGTATCTTGTCATTAAAAAGGAAAAAACGACTGAACTTACCCAAATATTTAATCAGTCCCTTAAGATCTGAAAGATACTCTACATCAGGAATAAAGAAGCTGTGGACTTTAGTCATATGAGTCACATTCCTCGTGAGGGAGCTTGAATGATGGGGACAAAATAAGCAGTCCGTGACGGGGATGGCACCAAGCGGGGTGCTGCCTCCAGCCGCTTCCTCCTCTGCCTCCTCCTCCTCCTCCGTGGCTTCAGCATCCTCACATTCCAGTTCCTCATCAGAATCGATATCCTCCCAGTCTGCAAGCCAGAGATTTGAAACACAAAGTTAGCTGAAGATCTCAAAGTCAGCCAGTCACCCACCACACACCGGCCGGCATGGCTAAGGAATGCCTTCATCTTTTCTTTTCAGCGCACAGTAAACCCCTTGAAGGAAGCGCGTGCTCCTTTCCTATGCACATATGAACACATGCAATCAGCGTCAGTGGGATGAGGGGAAAATAGCTCATTAAGTCAAGAAGGCGAGGTTGCTGGCTCCAGCCTCACACTGCAAGTTAGCCAGCTGATTCTGAGCACCTCACACTCAGAGCAAAGCCATCATGACCAGAAACCCAATGGAATTAAACATTCTGCAGCACATGGTGTGAGGGTACTACGTTCTCCTTTTGCATATGTTAACAATCTCCTCCTTCAACAGAGAAGGCATCCCTTCATTCTACAAATATTTACCAAGTAACTATTCCCCCCACCCCCGTTAAGGTTTCAGTCCCTGAATCGACAACAGAGAACTAAACACACAAAACGCCCTGTGGGGGTGCTGGCCACACCAGCCACTTCAGAAACCAAGGAAACACCCTCACGCATCACCTTCACCTGAAAACCGACACCTCCCCCCTCCAACCTCAAAGATAAACTGGAAGCTTGAGGACCAGCCCCGTCCCCCGCCCCGCCCCGCCCCGCCCCCCAGACAGGCCCCCACCATCTGCATCCAGGTCCTCTTCACTCTCCTCCTCCCCGTGCCGTTCGGCCAACTTCTTCGCCTGCTGTTCAAACCACTGCAGCCGGGGAGGTTTCTCGGCCGGGTCTCGCTGCTGAGTCCCACGTCCTCCAGCGGCCACGGTCACGGGACTCCGGGACTCCGCCTCGGGCGCTGGGGCCGCCTCCTTGGGAGACGTGGACGGCTGAGCCTTGATGACCTGCTGGATGGCCGCGTTCACCGCATCCTTGTCCACACCGTCCACGCCCAGCCCTTTCTCTAAGTTCTTTTCATTCAGGATCGCCACTTGCCGACTCACCGCCTGCTTCTCCAGCTCCACGTGCCGCCGGGACCTCAGATGGTTTTCGTAGGCCTTGAAGGAGGCAAACTTCTTACTGCAGACGGTGCAGTAGGTGGCCGCGCCCTTGCTCTCCGGCTCCGCCAGGGCCCGCTGCGCCCGCACCCGCTCCTGGAAGCCCTCGGCGCCGACCGGGGCCATGCCGGCCACTTTGCGCCTCAGGTTGTAGCGGTGCCAGTCCGTCTTGTAGTGGGCCCGCTGCGCCTCCGCGTCGTCCAACAGCGCCCGGCAGGTGTTGCAGGTGTAGGTCGCCATCGCCAGCCGGGAAACAAGAGGCGAACCGAGGCAGCAGTCTAGCGACCACTGAGTGCCCTGACCCCACCAGACAAGCAGACCGTAAGCCTCAAGGCCCACGAAGAACCGGACTGCGAGCTGACTTCCGGACTGGATCGAATTATTCCCGGCCGGACAGGAAGTCCCGCCTCCCGGCCTGTAGCCACGCCCCGCCGCTGAGAGGCCAGAGGCCCCGGGAAAGTGGGGGAAGCCCGGGAGGGCTACGGCCCCGCCCAGTCGGCCTGAGGTGGGTGTTGATTGGGTTGGCGTAAGGAGGGTGGTGATTGGATGGGCCTGAGACGGGTGGTGATTGGATGAGCCTGAGACGAGTGGTGATTGGATGGGCCTGAGGTGATTGTTGCTTAGGTCTCCGCGAGGTGTGTGATCGGTGGATCCGCGTGAGCTGGGTTGACCAGAAGTAATAGGTGTTCATTGAGTCGACCGAGGTGGGTGTTGCCCTGAGCTGGGTGTGATCGACAGGCCTCGCCCCCGCAGGTTATTGTCCTTTTTGGCTGTGCTGTGAGGCGTGGTGCTGGGAAGGCGACCACCGAGCGGGACGGAGGATTGGGGAGCCGGGAGGACTGATGCGTGCGACCACCCGACCGTCTGGATTCTCTGAGGTCCGCGCCCTGCACCCCTGCAGCCCGGGGAGTGGGTGTCACGAAAGCCAGGGATGCTGGTCAGCCCGGGGGTCGGACCGGAGACTCGGGTTAGAGGCTGAGGGAACTCACAGGAAAACCGGAGACTCCCGGCCAGAGCCTCGGCCTTACTGGGGCGGGAAGGGCGCAGGGGAAACGCCTGGATGGATCGTTTGCACCTCGGAGCGCAGAGCCCAGCCCAGCCTCTGCCCAGTAGAAATAGAATCCCAGACAAGTAGGTCCTCTTAAATCTAATAGTAGCCACGTTTTCATTAAAGCGGAAAGAGAGAGGTAAGATGGCCATATTTTATTTAAGCCAGTCTATCCAAAATATTATCATTTCAACATGTAATCAAGCCAGAAGATTTAGTGAGACATTTTACCTTCATTTGTTGGTACTAAATCTTGGGATTCCAGAGCGTATTTTACAATTAACAGCACACCTCAGTTCAGAGGAGCCTCGTGTCCTCTACTTAGTTAACTATGTCATGTCATGCGTAGCAGCCCGGTTCTATAGGAAGCATGAATGTTAACGGCGTAGGGAGTTCTTACACTCGTCTGCGCAGCCTAGCTGAACCAGTCCGTCCTTTTTCAGATTTGAACACTGCATGTTTAAAATCCAAGCGGCCCATAGCACCAAAGAAGATACCGACGTTTTTTAAAATGTAGGTTAAGTCTCATTGTTCTTCTTGCTGAAAACCTGCAGTGGCTTCCCCTGACTGGGAATAAAGTACAAACACATTCCTGCTCTGGTCTGAATGTTTGTGCCACCCCCCTCAAAAAGAAAAAAAAAAATTCATATATTGACAAACGAATTCCCAAAGTGCTGGTATTAGGAGGTGGCACTTCTGAGAGGTGATTAGATTCTGAGCACATAGACCTCAGAGACCCAGAAAGGGATAGAATAAGAAGTCTGAGACTAGGAAGAGGCCCCTCACCAGACCATGCTGGCACCCTGATCTTGGACTTCCAGCTTCCAGAACTGTGAGGAAAAAAAATTGTTGTTTATAAGCCACCCAGTCTGTGATATTGTGTTATAGCAGCCCAAACTGACCGAGAGGATTGCCTTTCTATTCTAGGAGGCCCTACCCCTCCTGCTGACCGCCTGTCACACCCCCTGCCCCACTCTGCGCACCCCGCTTCAGTCACACTGACACTTGATGTTGCTCTAACAAGGCTAAGCAAGCACCTTTCGTCTCAGATGCGTACTAAGTCTCAGAGATCCTTTACTATTCTGCATGGATCGACTATTGCTGTCTTGCTCCCTTACTTGGAAGGTTTCTGCCCAAATGCGTTTACAGGAGGGGCCTATCCACACCCTCTTTTCACAGTAGTGCCTACCCCCAACTCATCAGTCTTTCCTAAGCAGACCTTTTCTCAGTAGCACTGTGCTAGCCATCTAGTACTCCATATCACATTACCCCAACATTTAGCAGGAAAACAACAAACTTTGCTTCTCTCCATTTCTGTAAGTTGGAAGTTTACGTGGCTCATGGTCTCGTGAAGTTGTGGGGGGACAGGGCTGATCATGTGAAGGTTTGACCGCAGCTGGAAGGTTTGACTCTGGCTGGAGGATCCCCTTGGAAGAGGCTCATTTACACACTGATAGCAAGAGCTCTGGGGTCCTCACTGAGTGGACCTCTACCTAGGGCTGCTTGAGTGTCCTCATAACATGGTTACTGGCTTCCCCCAAAAGTAAGCAAAGTGGAAGCCACAATGTCTTTTATGACCTAACCTTGGAAGTCACACAGGGTCATTTCTACGATATGCTGTTACTTAGAAAAGTCAGCTCTGTTTAATGTGGGAGGGACTTTGTAAGGGCATGAATGGGGTGTCATTTGGGGGCCATTTAGGGAAATGGGCCACCACTAGCATTTGTTGTTTGTCCCTGATTTCCCAGTTTTAGAACTGAAACTCCTGTATCCGACAAACCCCCTCCATCCTGGGCAAACCAGGATAGTCAGTCCCATTATAGGTTAGTCATCCACCTCCAGAGTACAAGCTCCATGGGAACAGGGACTCCTTTCCTTGCTGTGTACCCCAAAGCTAGAACAGTGCTGGCACATAGATTGTTCAGTATTTGTTAAACAAATCTTTTCTAGTGCAAGTTAAGTCTGGTGCTGATTTTTATTCCAGAAAACTTGATTTTTAGATTACAAAATCTTTTAAAATAGCTGAGTCCTCTGGACAGATATCCATCTTAAGAAATGTAATTTGTTCAACAGGGATAAGCAAAATAATGTATATTATCAAACTTCTCTAAAATTAAAGCAGAGAATGGTTATATTAAGTAAAGAACTTCTGTTTTCTCTTTCCAATTATCGTTCACATATGGTTCTTCAAGCATCTGTTCCTTCTTCAGGTCATTATTTCCTCCCTGCCTCCTCCCATCCATTTCCATGACCCATTTCAGCATCTTTGAACTCTCCACGGGTTCTTTCCTTTTCCTCTTCAAAGGGGCATTATTTTCTCCACCATGTTAAATTTTCCATGGGCTGCAATTCTACTGCAGTCTCCTGGAGAGCCTTCTCTTTCCTCTTAGTCTACTCTACAGCACATAGAGATAATCACACTAATTCCTCTCAGCCATTTTTCCTCTTGTGTGGCTCCTTTCGTTCAAGAATGGTTATCTGTTGCCCATAGATGAAGTTCAAATTCCTTGCCTGGTTTTCAGTATCTCCTGAGACTAGGAAGAGCGCCCTCACCTCTCCCCTGTGCTACCTATATCTCCAGGAATATGTGTGGTTTCTTTCCAGACTACGAAGCGATTCTCCAACACCAGCTGGGAGTTCTCCAATTCAACTCAATTCTGACACTGTTTACCTGGAGATGATGTCAGATGCCACAGGTTAAGGTCTCAGTCCTGCAAGACTTGCCCCACTTTACATGTGAATCCCAAGTCTTCTGACCAACTGGCTATAAATCAGAAGTTCTGACGATCCCCTCCTCAGGTTTGATTAATTTGCTAGAGTAGCTCACAGAATTCTGGAATCTAGTTTACTTACTAGATTACCAGTTTATTCAAAGGATATTAAAGGATATAAATGAACAGCCAGATGAAGAGATACATAGGGTGAGGTCCACAGAGATCTGAAACATGGGAGCTTCTGTCCCCATGGAGTTTGGGCTGCACCATCCTCTCAGCTGGGCTACCTAAGGGCTTTCCAAAAGTCAAGCTGTTAACATAACAAAAGAAACCTTTATCACTCTCATTACTGAGTAGTATTCCATTGTATATATATACCACATCTTCTTATCCATTCATCTGTCAATGGACATTTAGGTTGTTTCCATGTCTTGGCTGATGTGAATAGTGCTGCTGTGAACATAGGGGTGCATGTATCTTTTTGGATTATAGTTTTGTATGGATATATGTCCAGGAGTGGATTTCTGGATCATATGGTAATTCTATTTTTGGTTTTTTGAAGAACCTCCATACTGTTTTCCATAGTGGCTGCACCAATTTATATCCCCACCAACAGTGTACAAGGATTCCCTTTTCTCCACATCCTCTCCAACATTTGTTATTTGTAGACGTTTTGATGATGGCCATTCTGACAGGTGGGAGATGATACCACATTGTGGTTTTGATTTGCATTTCCGTAATAATTTGTGATGTTGAGCAACTTTTCATGTGCCTGTTAGCCATCATTCTGTCTTCTTTGGGAAAATATCTATTCAGGTCTTCTGCCCATTTTCCAATTGGATTCTTTGTTTTTCTGATATTGAGTTGTATGATCTGTTTAAACATTTTTGATATTAACCCCTTGTCGGTCACATCATTTGCAAATATTTTCTTCCATTCATTGGGTTGTCTTTTCGTTTTTATGGCTGGTTTCCTTTGCTGTGAAAAACCTTTTAAGTTTAATTGGGTCCCACTTGTTTATTTTTCTGTTATTTATTTTGCCTTAGGAGACTGATCAAAGAAAACATTGGTACAATATGTGTCAAAAACTGTTCTGCCTGTGTTCTCCTTTTAGGAATTTTATGGTTTCAGGTCTCACATTTAGGTCTTTAAGCCATTTTGAGTTTATTTTTGTATATGGTGTAGGGGAATAGTTTAACCTCATTGTTTTACATGTAGCTGTCCAGTTTTCCCAGCACCACTTCTTGAAGAGACTGTATTTTCTCCATTGTATATTCTCACCTCCTTTGTCATAGGATGATTGACCATGGGTGCGTGGGTTTATTTCTGGGTCTGTTCCATTGATCTATGTGTCTGTTTTTATTCTGATACCAAGCTATTTGATTACTTTAGCTCGGTAGTGTACTCTGAAGTCTGGGAGGGTTACACCTCTAGCGTTGTTCTTATTTCATTATATGCCAACAAATTGGACAACCTAGAAGAAATGTACAAATTTCTAGAAACATACACCCTACCAAGACTGAGTCAAGAAGAAACAGATGATTTGAATAGACCGATCACTAGAAGCAAATTTAAAAACAAACAAACAAACTGCCAGCAAATAAAAATCCAGGGCAGGATGGCTTCACAGGGGATTTCTACCAAACATATAAAGAAAAGCTAATACCTGTCCTTCTAAAACCATTCCTAAAAATTGAAGAGGAAGGAAATTCATTCTACGAGGCCAGCATTACCCTGAACCAAAACCAGACAAGACACTACAAAAAAACCCGCAAAATTGCAGGCCAATATCTTTTATGAATATAGATGTAAAAATCCTCAACAAAATATCAGCAAACCAAATCCAACAATACATTAAAAGGATCATACACCATGATCATGTTGGATCTATTCCAGGGTCACAAGGATGGTTCAACATATGCAAATCAATGTGATACACCACATTAAAAAAAGAAACAAAAATCACATGTTCATCTCAATAGGTGCAGAAGAACCATTTGACAAAATTCAACATCCACTCATGATAAAAACCTTCATCAAAGTCGGTACAGAAGGAACATATCTCAACATAATAAGGGTCATTTACGACAAATCCACAGCCAACATAATACTCAATGGTGAAAAGCTGGAAGCCTTCCTGCTAAATATAGGGACAAGTATGCCCACTCCTACCACGTCTATTCAACATAGTATTGGAAGTCCTAGCCACAGCAATCAGACAAGAAAAAGAAAGAAAATGTATCCAAATTGGAAGGGTAGAGGTAAAACTGTCATTATTTGCAGATAAGAGGATACTCTATATAGAGAAAATAAAGTCTCCACCAAAACCTTTTAGAACTAATAATTTAGCAATGTTGCAGGATACAAGAATATACAGAAATCAGTTGCATTTATATACATTAATAATGAAATATCAAAAAGTAAAAAAAAAAATTCCCGTTTTTAAATCACTCCAAAAACATAAATAAATACCCAGGAATAAACTTAACCAAGGAGGTGAAAGACCTATACTGTAAACACTATAAAACACTGATGAAGGAAACTGAAGCTGATTCAAAGAAATTGAAAGATATCCCATGGTCCTGGATTGGAAGAATTAATATTATTGAAATGGTCATACTACCCAAAGCAATCTACATACTTAATGCAATCCCTATCAAAATACCCATGACATACATCAGAACTAGAATACATAATCCTAAAATTTTGTGGAGCCACAAGACACTGAATAAGCACATAATAAATGAAAAACCGCGGAAAGAAAACCAAAACTGACAAGAGCTATAACACAATATTATGTACATTCAGTTAAATATAAAGTAAAAACACACCTCATGCCAAGCACTATATCATTTCCCAGGATATAGATTTAAAGATGTGTCAAACACAAGAGGGTGGGTACTCGTGTGACGAGAATGTTGGAAAAACAGGATAAAGGGGTAAAATTAAAACTAGGGAACCCTCCACTGTTGGGATAGTGAACCTGTGTACTGAGGAAATATTAATTCAACTCTGCATCCCAAGTAAGAAAAGACATGTCTCTAGCAAATGACAGCTGGTGAATACACAGTAAGGGCAAGCAAAATCTCCTGGCATCCTTGAACTCATTCCTCAGAAAGACCACTGCACTGACCAGAACATTGCCTTCCTCAGTGGGGCACCTGCTCCACCAGAGAGAACTTGAAGCACTTATTTTGTGGTGGGGACTGAGTGATGGGTCCCTTGCTGATATAATTAACCGCACAACAAGCTGTGAGGTAATAAATACTGCATTTTATGGATTTTAAAGACCAAATCACTTTTCCAATGTCAAGAAGTTAGCTCAATGGATTTTGAACTTCATGTTTACTTTCATTTTCAATATATCATGGCCTTGCTGTAAACCATCTAAACTGTGAATCCATTGAGAGACTGAACCCTGAAAACATTTACCCATTTTACATTTATTTTCTTCCCACTCCAAAGGCAGCCCTGGATCACATTTAGAAATAAAGAACTTTTACAGCAAACCACTGACATGCCCTTTCACTTTCCCTGGATTTAATGAAAGTGCCCAAACTGTCACCACCTTGGGAGCCATAATACATTCCAGTGAAGGACATTCAACTCTGCTCCTCCAGAAGCTTCAAAGCCCACTTACATAGGTCCCAGCACCATGATACGGTAAGGTGTTCTTCTGAAAATTAAACCAGGTTTGGAGCAGACAAGCCGCTCTTGAATTCCCCACACTATTCTGACAGCCCTAAATCAGTTTCAAGCCGAGACAACAAAGCAACTCTCAGAAGGGCAGGGCCTGCGTCCAGTTGACACAGCACTCACTTTGTAAAAACACGACATTTCAACCCTGTCCAAAAATTACACTGGAGAGCCAATATGATTCTGACTTTTATTATCAGGTCAGGACAGAGGAAGTATAGGGAGAAGTAGCAGCAAAAGGGTCTGTTGTCCGATCCGGCTTCCACGGGTCCCCAGGCAAGGAGGACGCTTGTGCAGGAGACGGATGACGACTCAATCCCCGGCCGACTCAGAACAGCACCTGGGGCCTGAAGTGCATCTGCTTGGTGGCGTTGTTCTTCATCCCCATCTTCAGCAACCATTTTGACTTCATCCTTTGGACATACTGCATGTCCCGCTGGCGCACGAGAGCTGCTCCTGGGGTTGGAAAGGGGATAAGAAATGAGGCAAAGGTCTGTGACCTGTGATCAGAGAAAACCCAACTTGGCAGAGAATCAAAGCTAGTTTCGGGTAAGTGGGTTCTTATATTTAAACAAGAGTTATTACCTGGGGTCTCTATCCAATGGGCCTTGGGGGGTTTATTGCATACCAGAACTTCTCTCTATATACATTCTTCTGGGATGAGCCTCTTTAGTTTTCATCATCTGAAAAGGTCTATAAGCCCAAAAGGTGAAGCCCCATTGACCAAAAGGGACACAGAAAGGCAGACTATAAACCAAGTCAGACAAGAAGTCCTGACAAGACTAAGATGAAGTCAGTGTCCACTAGATTTAAGTGCCCCCCCAGCTCACAGGGAGCCATAGTGAAGGAACCCACGTGTAATATAAACACAGAGGCATTTACAATGGATTCCAGTGTCAGAGCTTCCCAGGCCATCAGAAGGCAGCTCTCCCCCTTCTCTCTCTACTATTTTCAGTGGATTGAGGTTCTCCTTGAAGACAGCAATCTCAACAATTTCAGAAGGTAGCCTCCTTTATTCTTCTAACTCTTACAACATTTTCTATGGGAAAATTACAAAAAGAAGGACTGACAGCTGGCCTTTATTATGTACATGTACTAGTCATACATGCTTTATGATATTCAACCTGCACAATTCTACAGGGCAGGTCCTATTATTATCACCTCCATTTTGTAAGTGAAAAAACAGAGGCTTCGATTAATTAAATTACTCATATTAATGTTATAAGTACCAACAAGAGTATCAGGGAAGTCATGTTTGACTCCACAGCTCAAGCTATTGACATAAGAATACCATTTCATTCCCCTGTGAAACATCTAGGAGAATTTCAACCTTTGATGATCACTAAACAATTATTTTTATTACTATTATCTTCTGAAAAATTAGTGGCATATATGCAGTTTTTAGAAAGTTACTGTGCCAGGAATATGAAGTTTTAAAGTCATGGAGCTTTGAGCTTATTGCCAAAAATGTCTCAAGTGGTCATAGAAGCCCCCAGAGCCAAGAAGGTAAGTTTCCCCTAGAGAGGACCCACAAGGACAGAGCGAATGAAAGCACCTCGCCTGAGGCCCTTTGTGTAATGCAAGTTCCTGGGCTGGTCCCTGTGGCCCACATGGACGTACCTGCGCTGTCAGTCCATCCCAGGGCTCTGTACTGCTGCAGGACCCGGCCCACGGCCTTCTGATTCTTAGCAACTGCCACAGCTCGTGACAAGCCAAACCGCTGTTTGTAGTATCTCATCAAGGAGCGATGACCCACTCTGGCACCTGTTTTTCAAAAGAACAATATTGAAACACTGAGTTGTATCATTTTTCAAAATGGAGCCAATAAAGCAAGGGCTTTCTCAATCAGAATTTTCACTTTTATCTAGCTAGAAAATGCATGTGACAGAAGAAAGAGTGCTCTACTGGCTGAAGAAAGATGAAGCCACATGTTAAAAAATAAAGGAAGGAGTAGAGAGATTTAAGAAAAGAGACAACAGTAAAAAGCTAAAGCATTTCCCCTAAGATCAGGAACAAGACAAGGATGCCCAGTTTTGCCACTTTTATTCAACATAGTTTTGGAAGTCCCAGCCACAGCAATCAGAGAAGAAGAAGAAATAAAAGGAATCCAAAATGGAAAAGAAGTAAAACTGTCACTGTTTGCAGATGACAGGATGCTATACATAGAAAGTCCTAAAGATGCTACCAGAAAGCTACTAGAGCTCATCAATGGATTTGGTAAAGTTGCTGGATACAAAATTAATACACAAAAGTCTGTTGTATTTCTATCCACTAACAACAAAAGATCAGAGAAATTAAGGAAGTATTCCCATTTACCAAGATATCAAAAAGAATAAAATACCTAGGAATAAACCTACCTAAGGAGGCAAAAGACCTGTATGCAGAAAACTGTAAGATGCTGATGAAAGAAACTGAAGAGGATACAAACATATGGAAAGATGTAAGTCCCCTACATACGAACCTTCAAGCTGTGAACTTTCAAAGATGCAAACGTGCATTCCATCAACGTCAGGCGTAAGTGAAACTGCAGCTTGCCCTCCGTCTCCTATTGCCGATGATCCTTCAGCTCTACCATCTCCCACCTCCTCTCCCTCCTCCAGTCAGTAACTCTTCTTGCCTATTCACTCAACGCCAGCCCCTGTATGCCAGCTGTTGTACTGTACTACTGTATTTTTCAAGGTACTGTACTGTAAGATTAAAAATGTTTTCTTTATTTTTTGTGTTTGTTTGTTTTTTATGTATTATTTGTGTAAAAAGTACTATAAACCTATCATAGTACAGTACTATATAGCCAATTGTGTTAGTTGGGTACCAAGGCTAACTTTGTTGGACTTATGAACAAATTGGAATTACGAATGCGCTCTCGGAACCCAACTTGTTCATATGTAGGGGACCTACTGTACTGTGTTCTTGGATTGGAAGAATCAATATTTGTTAAAATGACCATACTACCCAAGGCAATCTACAGATTCAGTGCAATCCCTATCAAATTACCAATGGCATTTTTCACAGAACTAGAACAAAAAATTTTTTAATTTGTGCAGAAACACAGAAGACTCCAAAATAGCCAAAACAACCTAGAGAAAGAAGAACAGTGCTGGAGGAATCAGGCTTCCTGACTTCAGACTATACTATAAAGCTACAGTCATCAAAACAGTATGGTACTGGCACAAAAACAGACACATAGATCAATGGAACAGGATAGAGAGCCCAGAAGTAAACCCACACACTTATAGTCAATAATCTATGACAAAGGAGGCAAGAATATACAACAGAGAAAAGACAGTCTTTTCAATAACTGGTGCTGGGCAAACTGAACAGCTACATGTAAAAGAATGAAATTAGAACATTCTCTAACACCATATACAAAAATAAACTCAAAATGGATTAAAGACCTAAATATAAGACCGGACACTCTAAAAACTCCTAGAGGAAAGCATAGGCAGAACAATCTTTGACATAAATCGCAGCAATATTTTTTTGGATCTGTCTTGCAGAGTAATGGAAATAAAAACAAAAATAAACAAATGGAACCTAATTAAACTAAAAAGTTTTTGCACAGCAAAGGAAACCAAAAACAAAATGAAAAGACAACCTACAGACTGGGATAAAATATTTGCAAATGATGCTACCAACAAGAGATTAATTTCTAAAACATACAAACAGCTCATACAGCTTAATATCAAAAAAAAACAACCCAGGGCTTCCCTGGTGGCGCAGTGGTTGAGAATCTGCCTGCCAATGCAGGGGACACAGGTTCGAGCCCTGGTCTGGGAAGATCCCACATGCCGCGGAGCGACTAGGCCCGTGAGCCACAATTGCTGAGCCTGCGCGTCTGGAGCCTGTGCTCCGCAACAAGAGAGGCCGCGATAGTGAGAGGCCCGCACACCGCGATGAAGAGTGGCCCCCACTTGCCGCAACTGGAGAAAGCCCTCGCACAGAAACGAAGACCCAACACAGCCATAAATAAATAAATAAATAATTTTTTAAAAAAAAAACAAAAAACCAACCCAATCAAAAAATGGGCAGGAGACCTAAACAGACATTTCTCTAAAGAAGACATACATACAGATGGCCAAGAGGCAGATGAAAAAATGCTCAATATCACTAATTATTAGAGAAATGCAAATCAAAACTACAATGAGGTATCACATCACACCTGTCAGAATGGCCATCATCAAAAAGCCTACAAATAATAAATGCTAGAGAGGGTGTGGAGAAACAGGAACCCTCCTACACTGCTGGTGGGAATGTAAATTGTTGCATCCACTATGGAGAACAGTATAGAGGTTCCTTAAAAAACTAAAAATAAGGTTACCATATGATCCTGCAGTCCTACCCCTGGGCATATATTGGGAGAAAACTCTAATTTGAAAAGATACATGCATCCCAAAGTTCACAGCAGCACTATTTACAACAGCCAAGACATGGAAAGAACTTAAACGTCCATCGACAGATGAATGGATAAAGAGGATGTGATATTATATATACAGTGGAATACTGCTCAGCTATAAAAAAGAATGAAATAATGCCATTTGCAGCAACATGGATGGACCTAGAAATTATCACGTTAAGTGAAGTCAGAGAAAGACAAATATCATATGGTATCACTTATATGTGGAATCTAAAAAAAAATGATACAAATGAACTTATTTACAAAACAGAAATAGACTCATGGACATAAAAAACAAACTTAGGGTTACCAAAGGGGATAGCGGGTGTGGAGGGGAGATAAATTAGGAGTTTGGGATTAACATATACACACTACTATATATAAAATAAACAACAAGGACCTACTGTGTACCACAGGGAACTATATTCAGTATCTTGTAGTAACCTATAATGGAAAAAAATCTGAAAAAATATATATAAACTGAATCACACTGCTGTACACCTAAAGTAACACAACACTGTAAATTAACTATACTTCAATAAAAAAGAGAGAGAGAGAGAGAGACAATGGTAAGTCACTGTCAGATGCAAATCTCAGCATCTGTACTTACTTAATATAGAAGTGCCTCCCTAGAAATTCACATAGCTGCCCCTACTAATACAGATAAAAGTGCCCTAGGAGGTAAGGAATTTTAACTTTTTTTTTAATAGAAAAGAGATTAAGCACAGATAATGGCCCTGATGTTAAGGTCTATAAGCCACAGTCTGAGTCTAGAATAGAAACCAATCCACTTTTTCTTTGCTTAAATTCTCTATTGCAGTGGTTCTCAAACAGGCGATTTTACCCCCAGAGGACACGCGGCAATGACTGGAGACATTTCTGGCTGTCACAGCTAGAGGGAGGCTCCTGACACCTAGTGGGTGGAGGCCAGGGATGCGGCTAAACATCGTACAATGCACAGGACAGCCCCCAAAACAAAGAATTATCTGCCCCAAACGTCCACAGTGCTGAGGCTGAGAAACCCTGCCCTGCTGCTTTCTACATGATGGAAGTTGCCTGGTACGCTGGAATTTTAAAAGATGATTAAGCTGAATTTTCCCTACAGCTTTTGCTTATTTGTAAGGATCTGGTAAAACCATGCCAGCGGGTCAAGCTTTAAACAGACTAAGACTATTAAACAGTCAAGACTATTAAACAAATAGTCTTAGAAAATATATTATTAAACTTATTTCTGAGGTTCTGCGTTGGTATTTTTCTCAGAGGAAGATGAGATTAGGTCCTCTGTGATAATACTTAAGCCTGTTTTGCTACTATGTATTGTACAGGCCCCAATATTGTACTGCCTTATAGCTTTCTTATCACTGTAGAAGAATTATATCCTCAAGACAGGTTCTGCCTGCACTTTCCTTTCACTGTCATTGTCTAAAGCTGCCCTTAACCTTAGAAGGTTATTACTCTGGGTTAAGCAAGGCTCTCTATACCTAAGCCGTGATATTCCAGGTGGAGAGCAGCACCTCAGGGTGGCTTCTTCATGGCAGACGTCTCCACTGGCAATGTGGCTGTTCCTGCTCCCACCATTACTGCAAATCTCCCAGGCAGTGCAGAGAAGTGGGGAAAGGGCCTCACTGACGAGGTCCATGATCCTGGGTAAATTACTCAACCTGTCTAAGCTTCAGTTGGCTCATATGTCAAATAAGGATAATAGAATCTAACTCAAAGGCTTGATGTAAAGATAAAATAATATATCTGCCTGAATGTGCTAACTGCTCAGAAAATACGAGGTATTATTAGGATCTTATTATCTTATCATCCCATTCCCTGTCCTTTTTAAATGTGTCTTCTGTAGCTGTTCCCATTCTTCTCAGATAATCATAACACCTTAAACAGTATTAGATGCTTCTCATATTCTTGGCTTTTCTTCATCTTTTCATATCTGGGATAAATTCCCACCATCATGAAACATGTATCCAAAAGGAGAAGGCAGAATTCAAACTCTAAGCCTCCCTGCTACACCAGAATACAGACAGGAAACCTGGGCGCTGTCAATCAGGTCCACCCATGTCAGACTAACATGTGCAAGTCTGAGCCACCATGGAAACAGGAATTAGTTCAATGAATAAGAGCAAAGTCAAGTTTAACAAGAAAAACCTGGATGGGGCCAAAAAAACAGGTAATAAACAGAATACAAAAGGTCTGTGTATTGAAAAGAAAGGCAATGACTGATTAAAGCATTATGAATCACAACAAAAGTGAGGAAAACACTGATGCAATTTAAACAAAACAGCCAAGACAGAGCTACGGGGCAACCTTCAGAGTTTACCTCGTCCAGGGGAACACAAACACACACGTGAAGTTGTAGGGTCTCTCCCCTCGGTGTGGAAGGGAAGTGATGGGAACCCGCCTCTCCGATAATCTCAGCAGCATGAAGCTGTGTGTTTTGGACAAGTGCACTCACCAGACGGGAGAAGCAGCTCCATGGTGTCATCATCATATTCCAAGGCCCTTTCTGAGGGCAACTCCTCAGTCTCGTCAGCGTCCTCCCCTTCCTTGTGACCTGGGTAGCTACTCCTGGAACCATGGAATGGCATTAATACATAGACCAATACCTCAAATTTAACTAAAAGACATATATTTTATTTGTCAATGTGAAAAACCCACTTGCTACCTAAAGGGGTGGGGGGACAGGGATAAATAGATGCAGAAATTGCCAGCTGAAGGATTTTGGAGGAAAAAACAACTTGTTAGCATTTTTCCGTAGTAAAATTTTTCTGTAGTAAAATATCAATGAACTTAAAGTGGACCACAGACTTAAATGTAAAATGCATAAAAACTCCTAGAAGATAACATGGGACAAATTTTAGATGACTTAAGGTTTGCTGACAACTTTTTAGGTACCACACCAAAAGCACAATCCATGAAAGAAAATGGATAAGATAAACTTCATTCATATTAAAAACTTCTGCTCTGTGAAAAGCAATGTCGAGAGAATTAGAATACACGACACAGACTTGGGAAAAATATTTGCAGAAGACACAACTGATAAAGGACTGTTATCCAAATGCAGGAAGAACCCTTAAAACTCAACAATAAGGGCTCGCCTGGTGGCACAGTGGTTAAGAATCCGCCTGCCAATGCAGGGGACACGGGTTTGATGCCTGGTCCGGGAAGATCCCACATGCCACAGAGCAACTAAGCCCGTGAGCCACAACTACTGAGCCTGCGCTCTAGAGCCCATGAGCCACAACTACTGAAGCCCGCTCGCCTAGAGCCCGTGCTCCGCAACAAGAGAAGCCACCACAATGAGAAGCCCGCGCACCACAACAGAGTATCCCCCGCTCGTCGCAACTAGAGGAAGCCTGCGCGCAATGAAGACCCAACGCAGCCAAAAATAATAAATAAATAATAAAAAAACAAAAAAAACCCTCAACAGTAAGAAAATAAACCACCCGATTAAAAAATGAGCCAAAGACCTTAATAGACTCCTCACTAAGAAGATATACACATGGCAGACAAGCATGTAAAGAGATGCTCCACTTCATATGTCATCAGGGAAATGCAAATTAAAACAGTGAGATACTAACCACACACCTATCAGAATGGCCAAAATCCAGAACACTGACAAGACCAAATGCTGGTGAAGCTGTGAATCAATAGGAACTCTCACTCAGTGATACTGGGAATGCCAAAGGGTACGACCACTGTGGAAGACAGTTCGGAAGGTTCTGGCAAAACTGAACATACTCTTACCATAGGATCCGGCAATTGTGCTGCTTGGTATTCACCCAAAGGAGCTGAAACTTATGTCCACACAAACACCTACAAATGGAGGTTTACAGCAGTTTGATTCACAACTGCTAAAACATGGAAACAACCAAGATGTACTTCAGTAAGTAAATAAACTATGGTACATCCAGACAGTGGAATATTTTTGGAATTAACCAAAAAGAAATGAGCTATCAAACCAGAAGACATGGAGGAACCTTACATGCACATTACTAAGTGAAAGAAGCCAGTCTGAAAAGGCTACATACTGTATGATTCTAACTATACTATGTTTTGGAAAATCTATGGTGACATTAAAGATGCCAGGGGTTGGGGTGGAGGAGAGTGATGAACAGGCAGAGAACACAGAGGATTTGTAGGTCAGGGAAACTACTCTGTATGATACTTTAATGGTGGATACATGTCATTATATGTACATTTGTCCAAACTCATAGCCTGGACAACACCAAAAGCGAACCCTAAACTATGGACTTTGAGTGATAATTGATGGGTCAACTTGGTTCATCGATTCTAACAAATGTACCCCTGGAGGATGCTGATAATGAGGGAGGCTGTGCACCTGTGTGGTAAGGAGTCTATAAGAAATCGCTGTACCTTCTGTTCAGTTTTGCTGTGAACCTAAAATTGGTTTTTAAAGAGTGAGCAAATGGCCTATAACTGAATTATTTCTCCTAGTATTTGCTTATCTTTAGGAAGGTTGCAAACCAGAAAGTAAGAGGAAGAGAATGGAGACTGGGGATGCAGCTCTTGGTAATTTAACAATTAGAAAAACATGTTTTAGAAGAGAACTCTAGGCCAGTAGAACTCTATAAGGTTGAAATTTTCTTTCTGGGTTCAACTATGTTGCTACCAGTCACATGTGCTTTGAAATGTAGGCAGTGCAACTGAAAACTTCAATATTTAAATTTTTAGATCAATTTTTAATTACAGAGTCATGTGAGCACCCCTAGTATTGATCATACCACACACTGTGTTTCTAGAAATATTCACAAATACACATAAAAAATAATTTGAGAAATGCACACTAAAATGTGAACAGTAAGGCAGATAACCCAATAGAAAAACACACAAACGACTTGATCAGACACTTCACAAGAAATGAGCTAGCTGGCCAATTAATATGCAAAGGGTTCTCAACTACATCAGTCCTCATCAGGGAAATGCAAATTAAAACCACAATGGATACCCCTACAGAGCCACCCAAGTGGCTATAATGAAAAACTCTGTCAGGACAAGTGAGAAATGAGAAGTCAGGAGGAAAATGCAAAAGGACAACTTAAAAGACCAGGACTTTTCTGAACACCTGTATTAGGTGGACTCTGCACACCTGGCATGGTCATTATACACACCTGCTTGCAGAGCACACCTGTGCTAGGTCACAGGCACACTGACACTAAGAACCAGCTGTTCCAGAATTCCTAGCATGGATTCGTTGCAGGATGTATGAAATATTCAAGACTCTAGGTAAAGGTGGAATAATTTCACCAACAAGTGATTGGGACAGGCCTGGTGCAGCCACCAGCTCAAGTCCCTTAGGAGACAGCCTGTGATTCAAGGGCTCTCAGGGAAACCAAGGTGTGAAGCCTAACTTCCCTGCCTCTGTTCCTGAGGTAACTGGCAAAACTGAACTTCTGACCATGGAAACCACAACAAGCAAAAACAAGTTTTCAAACCACACAAACTGACAGTTTGGGCCTGAGATCTTCTCTTGGTCAGATATGTGTGTTTAACTCTGTGATACTCAGTTTCTCATCTACAAAATGAGAGGAAACAACTACCTCCTAAAAAAGCGTGCTAAGAGGTATGAAGAATACGACACTGGACAGAGCCACACGCAGACAGTTATCAGGTAGGGGCACATGCAAATCCAATGCAAATGTGATCAGCTGGCTTCGCTCGGTATTACAAACCAGACTTACCTAAAATCATAGAAGTCTGCAAATTCCAAAAGAGCATCGCCATCTGTGAAGAGCTTGCAGTGACTCCTGTCGTTCATGTGAGCCTGCACAGCGTCCGTGGAGTAGAACGACTTCCCCCTCTCATTGCACCACAAGCAAATCTTCCCCACACCAACCTTCTCTCCTGGAAAAATAAGTTGAGAAAACAATATGAAAGCAGCTTTTTGCAGCCAGATTAGGGCTCACTGTCTATGCCCACAATTCAAAAAACAGCCATCAGGTTTCTGATTTTCACAAAACGGCCAGTCATACAATCCAAGACTGAGGAGAAGCCCCAAACTAATGCCCCCCAATAATGTGGTATCTTGTCATTAAAAAGGAAAAAACGACTGAACTTACCCAAATATTTAATCAGTCCCTTAAGATCTGAAAGATACTCTACATCAGGAATGAAGAAGCTGTGGACTTTAGTCATATGAGCCACATTCCTCGTGAGGGAGCTTGAATGATGGGGACAAAATAAGCAGTCCGTGACGGGGATGGCACCAAGCGGGGTGCTGCCTCCAGCCGCTTCCTCCTCTGCCTCCTCCTCCTCCTCCGTGGCTTCAGCATCCTCGCATTCCACTTCCTCATCAGAATCGATATCCTCCCAGTCTGCAAGCCAGAGATTTGAAACACAAAGTTAGCTGAAGATCTCAAAGTCAGCCAGTCACCCACCACACACCGGCCGGCATGGCTAAGGAATGCCTTCATCTTTTCTTTTCAGCGCACAGTAAACCCCTTGAAGGAAGCACGTGCTCCTTTCCTATGCACAAATGAACACAATGCAATCAGCGTCAGTGGGATGAGGGGAAAATAGCTCATTAAGTCAAGAAGGCTAGGTTGCTGGCTCCAGCCTCACACTGCAAGTTAGCCAGCTGATTCTGAGCACCTCAAACTCAGAGCAAAGCCATCATGACCAGAAGCCCAATGGAATTAAACATTCTGCAGTACATGGTGTGAGGGTACTACGTTCTCCTTTTGCATATGTTAACAATCTCCTCCTTCAACAGAGAAGGCATCCCTTCATTCTACAAATATTTACCAAGTAACTATTCCCCCCACCCCCGTTAAGGTTTCAGTCCCTGAATCGACAACAGAGAACTAAACACACAAAACGCCCTGTGGGGGTGCTGGCCACACCAGCCACTTCAGAAACCAAGGAAACACCCTCACGCATCACCTTCACCTGAAAACGGACACCTCCCCCCTCCAACCTCAAAGATAAACTGGAAGCTTGAGGACCAGCCCCGTCCCCCGCCCCGCCCCGCCCCCCAGACAGGCCCCCACCATCTGCATCCAGGTCCTCTTCACTCTCCTCCTCCCCGTGCCGTTCGGCCAACTTCTTCGCCTGCTGTTCAAACCACTGCAGCCGGGGAGGTTTCTCGGCCGGGTCTCGCTGCTGAGTCCCACGTCCTCCAGCGGCCACGGTCACGGGACTCCGGGACTCCGCCTCGGGCGCTGGGACCGCCTCCTTGGGAGACGTGGACGGCTGAGCCTTGATGACCTGCTGGATGGCCGCGTTCACCGCATCCTTGTCCACACCGTCCACGCCCAGCCCTTTCTCCAAGTTCTTTTCATTCAGGATCGCCACTTGCCGACTCACCGCCTGCTTCTCCAGCTCCACGTGCCGCCGGGACCTCAGATGGTTTTCGTAGGCCTTGAAGGAGGCAAACTTCTTACTGCAGACGGTGCAGTAGGTGGCCGCGCCCTTGCTCTCCGGCTCCGCCAGGGCCCGCTGCGCCCGCACCCGCTCCTGGAAGCCCTCGGCGCCGACCGGGGCCATGCCGGCCACTTTGCGCCTCAGGTTGTAGCGGTGCCAGTCCGTCTTGTAGTGGGCCCGCTGCGCCTCCGCGTCGTCCAACAGCGCCCGGCAGGTGTTGCAGGTGTAGGTCGCCATCGCCAGCCGGGAAACAAGAGGCGAACCGAGGCAGCAGTCTAGCGACCACTGAGTGCCCTGACCCCACCAGACAAGCAGACCGTAAGCCTCAAGGCCCACGAAGAACCGGACTGCGAGCTGACTTCCGGACTGGATCGAATTATTCCCGGCCGGACAGGAAGTCCCGCCTCCCGACCTGTAGCCACGCCCCCGCCGCGGAGAGGCCAGAGGCCGCGGGAAAGTGGGGGAAGCCCGGGAGGGCTCCGGCCCCGCCCAGTCGGCCTGAGGTGGGTGTTGATTGGGTTGGCGTAAGGAGGGTGGTGATTGGATGGGCCTGAGACGGGTGGTGATTGGATGAGCCTGAGGTGATTGTTGCTTAGGTCTCCACGAGGTGTGTGATTGGTGGATCCGCGTGAGCTGGGTTGACCAGAAGTAATAGGTGTTCATTGAGTCGACCGAGGTGGGTGTTGCCCTGAGCTGGGTGTGATCGACAGGCCTCGCCCCCGCAGGTTACTGTCCTTTTTGGCTGTGCTGTGAGGCGTGGTGCTGGGAAGGCGACCACCGAGCGGGACGGAGGATTGGGGAGCCGGGAGGACTGATGCGTGCGATCACCCGGCCGTCTGGATTCTCTGAGGTCCGCGCCCTGCACCCCTGCAGCCCAGGGAGTGGGTGTCACGAAAGCTAGGGATGCTGGTCAGCCTGGGGGTCGGACCGGAGACTCGGGTTAGAGGCTGAGGGAACTCACAGGAAAACCGGAGACTCCCGGCCAGAGCCTCGGCCTTACTGGGGCGGGAAGGGCGCAGGGGAAACGCCTGGATGGATCGTTTGCACCTCGGAGCGCAGAGCCCAGCCCAGCCTCTGCCCAGTAGAAATAGAATCCCAGACAAGTAGGTCCTCTTAAATCTAATAGTAGCCACGTTTTCATTAAAGCGGAAAGAGAGAGGTAAGATGGCCATATTTTATTTAAGCCAGTCTATCCAAAATATTATCATTTCAACATGTAATCAAGCCAGAAGATTTAGTGAGACATTTTACCTTCATTTGTTGGTACTAAATCTTGGGATTCCAGAGCGTATTTTACAATTAACAGCACACCTCAGTTCAGAGGAGCCTCGTGTCCTCTACTTAGTTAACTATGTCATGTCATGCGTAGCAGCCCGGTTCTATAGGAAGCATGAATGTTAACGGCGTAGGGAGTTCTTACACTCGTCTGCGCAGCCTAGCTGAACCAGTCCGTCCTTTTTCAGATTTGAACACTGCATGTTTAAAATCCAAGCGGCCCATAGCACCAAAGAAGATACCGACGTTTTTTAAAATGTAGGTTAAGTCTCATTGTTCTTCTTGCTGAAAACCTGCAGTGGCTTCCCCTGACTGGGAATAAAGTACAAACACATTCCTGCTCTGGTCTGAATGTTTGTGCCACCCCCCTCAAAAAGAAAAAAAAAAATTCATATATTGACAAACGAATTCCCAAAGTGCTGGTATTAGGAGGTGGCACTTCTGAGAGGTGATTAGATTCTGAGCACATAGACCTCAGAGACCCAGAAAGGGATAGAATAAGAAGTCTGAGACTAGGAAGAGGCCCCTCACCAGACCATGCTGGCACCCTGATCTTGGACTTCCAGCTTCCAGAACTGTGAGGAAAAAAAATTGTTGTTTATAAGCCACCCAGTCTGTGATATTGTGTTATAGCAGCCCAAACTGACCTAGAGGATTGCCTTTCTATTCTAGGAGGCCCTACCCCTCCTGCTGACCGCCTGTCACACCCCCTGCCCCACTCTGCTCACCCCGCTTCAGTCACACTGACACTTGATGTTGCTCTAACAAGGCTAAGCAAGCACCTTTCGTCTCAGATGCGTACTAAGTCTCAGAGATCCTTTACTATTCTGCATGGATCGACTATTGCTGTCTTGCTCCCTTACTTGGAAGGTTTCTGCCCAAATGCGTTTACAGGAGGGGCCTATCCACACCCTCTTTTCACAGTAGTGCCTACCCCCAACTCATCAGTCTTTCCTAAGCAGACCTTTTCTCAGTAGCACTGTGCTAGCCATCTAGTACTCCATATCACATTACCCCAACATTTAGCAGGAAAACAACAAACTTTGCTTCTCTCCATTTCTGTAAGTTGGAAGTTTACGTGGCTCATGGTCTCGTGAAGTTGCGGGGGGACAGGGCTGATCATGTGAAGGTTTGACCGCAGCTGGAAGGTTTGACTCTGGCTGGAGGATCCCCTTGGAAGAGGCTCATTTACACACTGATAGCAAGAGCTCTGGGGTCCTCACTGAGTGGACCTCTACCTAGGGCTGCTTGAGTGTCCTCATAACATGGTTACTGGCTTCCCCCAAAAGTAAGCAAAGTGGAAGCCACAATGTCTTTTAGGACCTAGCCTTGGAAGTCACACAGGGTCATTTCTACGATATGCTGTTACTTAGGAAAGTCAGCTCTGTTTAATGTGGGAGGGACTCTGTAAGGGCGTGAATGGGGTGTCTTTGGGGGCCGTTTGGGAAGTTGGCCACCACTAGCATTTGTTGTTTGTCCCTGATTTCCCAGTTTTAGCACTGGAAGTCCTGTATCCGACAAACCCCCTCCATCCTGGGCAAACCAGGATAGTCAGTCCCATTATAGGTTAGTCATCCACCTCCAGAGTACAAGCTCCATGGGAACAGGGACTCCTTTCCTTGCTGTGTACCCCAAAGCTAGAACAGTGCTGGCACATTGATTGTTCAGTATTTGTTAAACAAATCTTTTCTAGTGCAAGTTAAGTCTGGTGCTGATTTTTATTCCAGAAAACTTGATTTTTAGATTACAAAATCTTTTAAAATAGCTGAGTCCTCTGGACAGATATCCATCTTAAGAGATGTAATTTGTTCAACAGGGATAAGCAAAATAATGTATATTATCAAGCTTCTCTAAAATTAAAGCAGAGAATGGTTATATTAAGTAAAGAACTTCTGTTTTCTCTTTCCAATTATCGTTCACATATGGTTCTTCAAGCATCTGTTCCTTCTTCAGGTCATTATTTCCTCCCTGCCTCCTCCCATCCATTTCCATGACCCATTTCAGCATCTTTGAACTCTCCATGGGTTCTTTCCTTTTCCTCTTCAAAGGGACATTGTTTTCTCCACCATGTTAAATTTCCCATGGGCTGCAATTCTACTGCAGTCTCCTGGAGAGCCTTCTCTTTCCTCTTAGTCTACTCTACAGCACATAGAGATAATCACACTAATTCCTCTCAGCCATGTTTCCTCTTGTGTCACTCCTTGTGTTCAAGAATGGTTACCTGTTGCCTACAGAAGAAGTTTAAATTCCTTTGCCTGGTTTTCAGCATCTCCTATCACCTCTCACCCATGCTACCTATCTCCAGGAACGTGGGTGTTTTTTCCAGACTACCAGGCAATTCTCCAACACCAGCTGGGTGTCCTCAAATTCAACTCAGTTCCGACACCTTCTACCTGGAGATGAAGTCAGATCCCACAGGTTAAATGCTCAGTCCCACAAGACTGGCCCCACTTCAGAAGCCAATGCCAAGTCCAGGTTTTTACCTGTGCTTCTGACTGGCTATAAATCACAGGTTTCCATGACCCCCTCCTCAGGTTTGAGTAATTTACTAGAGCAGCTCACAGAAATCTGGAAACTCATTTACTTACTAGATTACCCATTTATTACAAAGGATATTAAAAGATGTAAATGAACGGCTCAATGAAGAGACACATAAGGTGAGGTCAGGAAGTTCCCAAACAAGAGAGTCTCTCCCTCTGGAGTTTTGGTTGTGACACCCTCTCCGCTAGGCTACCTAAGGGCTTTGCAAAAGTCACCTCATCAACATAACAAAAGACACCTTTATCACTCTCATCACTTAAGACCTGCCAAGGGTTTTAGGAGCTCCATGCCCAGAATGGGACAAAGACCAAATATCTGTATTTTATTATATATCACAATATCTCATATATATTATCCTACTGGTTCTAAATTCAAACATCTCTGTCTTCAAGGAGATTTTTTCTGCTTTGTTAAGGATGGTAAGAAATACACAATTAACTAATAGAATCAAGATGGGGTCAAGTAAGATGAAATACAAAGAAAGGGGCACTGGGTATTTAGAACAGAAAAATGGCATCAGCTAGGGAGATGAGAAAAGTTTTCATTAAGGAGTTGACAGTTCAGATGGGTGGGTCCTGAGAGAGAGGAGACAATGAGGACTTCAGCTGCAAGTGGAAAAGGGGGCGGGAGCACCTCGAAGAGAAAATAAGGGACATATTTAGGAAGACTACAAGTCTAGTTTTCTTGAGGCAAAAGATAGGGGAAAGAAGACTAGGAAGTTTTAAGGTATCACTGGGTAAAGAGTTGAATTCTAGAGTTTGCTGTTCATTTTTCAGTTGGTAAACAGTAGGGACTCCAAGAGTGTTTCAGTTTTTATGGGCATTAGGAATAGAACTGGACCTTGAATAGATCCAGCAGCAGTATCTGTAACTGACTGGAGAAATATCAGAAAGGCTATAGCCAGTAGGTCCTTGGTAAATGCAAGCCCTTTGGCCAAGAGACCTTTGAGTTAAATTTCTCCATGGCATATCTAGGGTATTACGTTAATGTGTCTAAACTCTGCTGATAATACTATCAAGAATTTTTATTACCAAATTAATCATTCTTCCAAAGAATTTAAACTGAGTCTGCCCATGAAAAGATTTTAGCTTTGAAAATACTAGAAATTAGAATTCCTTCTGGGTACTGTGACATAGCTCTTAAAAACGAATTCACTTACCAAATTATTGAAGTTACTCTACACACTGTAAAAGTGACAGTACCCACGATGATGTTCTTTTTCAGCTTGGATGACACTGGGATGGTGATCTTTGATAATTACACAATTTAAGACAAAAACTAATAAGGTCACCTTCAAGTCAGTTGATACTACTTTCCACATCCCTATATTGCAGTGGCAACTTGATTTTTAAGGGGAAAAGTATGAAGGTGATTGGATTAGTTGAGGTTAACTTATAGGGGGTAATAAATATAGAATATAAAACATACATTTATTAAATGATTTACAACTTCTATGACTTGTGTGTTCATAAAAATGTTAAGTAAAGCATTATGATTTTTTTTAAAGGAATTCCTTTATTTTTATTATTTATTTATTTATTTATTTTATTTTTGGCTGTGTTGGGTCTTCGTTTCTGTGCAAGGGCTTTCTCTAGTTGTGGCAAGCGGGGGCCACTCTTCATCACTGTGCGGGGGACTCTCACTATCGTGGCCTCTCTTGTTGCGGAGCACAGGCTCCAGACGCGCAGGCTCAGTAGTTGTGGCTCACGGGCCTAGTTGCTCCGCGGCATGTGGGATCTTCCCAGACCAGGGCTCAAACCCATGTCCCCTGCATTGGCAGGCAGATTCTCAACCACTGCGCCACCAGGGAAGCCCAGCATTATGATTTTTAATAAACAATTTTAAAACATTTTACTACCTCTTAGTTTTTGGATATCTAGATATGCGAAGTTTTCTTAAATTAACAAGGGATTGAAATTTATAGCAAAATCTGGTTATTGCAGCATTTAAAACAGTTTGGATCAGCTGGTTTGTGGATTCTTTGAAAAAAGAAAAATTAATATAAATCAAATAAAATCAATCTTTAATATTTAGTGAAATTCTGTTAAACTATTACAAACATGATCATTCTTTTTTAAAAATTATTTATTTATTTATTTTTGGCTGCATTGGGTCTTCGTTGCTGCTTGCGGGCTTTCTCTAGTTGTGGCGAGCAGGGGCTACTACTCTTCGTTGCGGTGCGCGGGCTTCTCATTGAGGTGGCTTCTCTTGTTGTGGAGCACGGGCTCTAGGCGCGTGGGCTTCAGTAGTTGTGGCTCTCGGGCTCTAGAGCGCAGGCTCAGTAGTTGTGGCTCACAGGCTTTGTTGCTCCGCGGCATGTGGGATCTTCCTGGACCAGGGCTCGAACCCGTGTCCCCTGCATTGGCAGGTGGATTCTTAACCACTGCGCCACCAGGGAAGCCCATAAACATGATCATTCTTAATGTATTTTTAAAAAATGAAAAATATTAGGTAGTGTGACATATTAGAAAGAGGATAGGCTTTGGGGGTCAAACTGGCTTTTCCTCTTAGTAGTTGTGTGACTTTGGACAATTTATTTGACCCCGTCCTTCTGAGAAAAGCTCTTAATACCACTTAATTGTAGTCATGAGGATTACACAGGACCCTAACTGTAACTGAGTGTTTTCTACGTATTAGACCAAGGATTGGCAAACTTTTCCTATAAAAGGACAGATAGTGAATATACTAGGCTTTGTAGGCCTATGGTTTCATCACAACTATTCAACTTATCTGTTTTAGCATAAAAGGATGCATAGACAGTACATAAATGAGTGTGGCCCTCTTCTAATAAAACATTCTTTATGGCTGCTGAATTTTGAATTTCATGTATTTTTCATATGTCATAAAATATTCTTCTGGGTTTTTTGGAACTATTTTAAAATATTTATATATATATTTTAAATTTATTTATTTATTTTTGGCTGCATTGGGTCTTCGTTGCTGCGAGCGGGCTTTCTCTAGTTGTGGCCAGCGGGGGCTACTCTTCGTTGCGGTGCGCGGGCCTCTCATTGCGGTGGCTTCTCTTGTTGTGGAGCACGGGCTCTAGGCGCGCATGCTTCAGTAGTTGTGGCATGTGGACTCAGTAGTTGTGGCTCGCGGGCTGAGTTGCTCCGCAGCATGTGGGATCTTCCCGGACCAGGGCTCGAACCCATGTCCCCTGCATTCGCAGGCAGATTCTTAACCACTGTGCCACCAGGGAAGTCCAGAAAAAGAAAATTATATTTTTAAATATTCCATAAAAACAGGTGGCAGGCCAGATTTGGCCCATGGGTGGTAGTTTGCCAACCCCAGTCTTAGACATTTAATCCTTATAACATACTATGAGGCAGGTGCTTTATCTTAATTTTATAGGTGAAGGAAACAAGTACAGATGTTAGGTGACTTTCAGTCCCACAGCCAGGAAGTGTTAGAAGCATTCACAATGACTAATGTAGAACCTTACACATGTTTCAGAGTCAAATGAAATAACAGACCATTTGGCAACACTGTCTATCCTCTTATTCTACAGGATTTATTGGATTATGAGGCCAATATCATGCTAAGCCCATTAAAAGAACTTTAGAGTTTTTTGTAAGCAGGTTCTTGTTGATTGACTTTTCTTTAATGTTCAAAAAGATGGCTTAGCTGAGTAGGAAAAAGATCACTATCTTCGTTTTATACAGCGTTTTTTCCCCCCGAAAATGCTTCAGACATTTTTTTTTTTCATTCATTCTCAAAACATCCCTGTGTGAGAGGATAGGAATTAGCTTCCTAATTTTATGTTTGGGGAAACTGAGGTGGTGGTTTGAGATGCTATGTGACTTGACATTGTGTCTTAGGGTCATAATGTTAACATCAGAACCAGAACTCATAATTCTGACATCCCATCCTACCTTAAATGCTTCAGTGGAAAAGGAGGAATAATATACAAAAATATAGTTCAGAGACTGTGTCTTCATTGTGATACACATGACCTGTGACACCTGTAGTTTAGGAAGGCTAGTAGTTTAGGAAGGGTTTTCAAAATAATTTCTTATCTCATAACTAACATAGCCAGAGCAGTATAAGGAACTACATCAACCTAAGGTATAAACAGAAAAGGAAAACTTTTAAATCGCTTTTTTCTTAAGTGTAGATTTGCTTCTGGCCTAAAATCAGTAGTATGCTGGCACTTGCCACTTTTTAAAAAGGAATAAAGTCGCACTTATTTCAGATATAAGAGTGAGATGCCAAAATACGTTGAGGACGTTTGCCACTTGCCAAACCTCATAAAAGTTTCTTTTCCTAACATTCCACTAAATTGGGGAGGGAGCAGTTTTAAAAAATCACTTCTGAAGATTTTTAGGGTAGAAAAAAAGTAAAGATGTTCAGAATGAGAATATAAATATGGCTTTAAGCCTGGACTCACCTTCCAAAACAAGCTTGAACTTCAGCCCTGCTTTATTGCCTCAGATCAAAATGCATGATCAGTGTATGCTTTTCCCATTGTATGGTTTTGCTCAGCATTTCCTACAGGAAGTGAACAAAACATCTTTCTACAGCTCCTCTACAATTAAGAAATATCCATGCTTCCCATTTTAATGACTGTATAAATTCTCATGGTAAGGAATCTGTAGTTTCCCACTGTACTGAATCAATCACAGGGTTTATTGCTAGTACATCTTAAAGCCAGAAACAGGACTATATATAATGTTCCCCCCACCCTACCCCCTGCCAAACACACACACACACACACACACACACACACACACACACACAGAGAAAACGAAACCCCTTGACATCCCTATGTTTGATAGTATTAAGAGTACCATTATTACATTGTGTAAATTTATAGCCACATATATTCTGGAACGAATACTACTGAAGTGCATGTGTGGTTATAATCCTACTGTCCACAGAGAGCTGGTATGTCTCCACCATAGGGCTGTAACATATTTTTCTACCCTAACAACCTCCCCAAGCCCCTTTTAATTTATAGTTTATAACATCTGATTCTAGCTTTACTGTTCACGCCATCAGATCGTGAGTTTATCTCCTTGTAAGCTTGTCCAGTGACTTGTAACACATTCTTTAATTACTTAAGTTATTTAACTTCTTGTTTTCCCCTCAATGAAGAAGCTGAAAAGACCTTTAAACTTTCTGACTTCATGGCCAAGAATATTTTTTAAGTGAAGAAACATACACGTAAAAAAAAAATAAACCTGGTAACAAACTATTTTATAAATACATGACTGTATTTTTCTTCATGTCCAGAAACTCTTACTGAAATAGAATTCAGGTATATTCCTTGCAAACCCACACAGTTCATAGATCTAACACCAGGTTTTCATTTGTAAACGAAACGGGCAAGATAATGAAGGCACAGGCTCACTTTGTATCAGTAAAGGACATCAAACACAGTCAAGAGGCACCAATGACATAGAAGCATCGTCAATCACGAAAAGCAAGTGTTCAGAGTCTGCAGTAACTTCTCTCCCTTTAATATTTGGCAAAATTCAGTCTAGATATTTTAATACCTCAGAAAGAAAAAATAAATAAGAGATGCTACATTAAAATGTCAGATGACCTATCATTACGCTTTAGACATATAAGGGAAGGGATAAAGTAAAGGGAGGGGACCACAGATGTCCTATATTCTTGGATTATCCTTCCTTTCTGAGGGGCTCAGATGTCTGTGTGCATCTGTCAAAATGCCAGCTGTACCTGAAGATTGAAGAGATGGTTGGTAGTTGCTGACATGGTCCCTCAACACTATTAAAAGTTTCTGTCACAAAAACAAAATTAGCTTGATTTCTGCTCTTTAGTCCTTTGTTAAACACCTAAGTCAATTTGGTTATTTAAAAGTGATCTAAAAAGTTTAAAATAAAGGAAAAATATATTCTAGCTTCCTAAGAAGAAACAGATTACAGATTTAGACTTCTATGGCAAATAAATACACTTGAAAACCAAGCAAGTTTCTCTCCTGTAGGAGAGTCAGACTACAAAAACAGTTCTCGTTTCTCTACGGCTGATGACCATATCACTCATAGAACATACCAGGAACTAGTTTCACAATTTTAAGAGACTTTTTCCATAATATGAAAGATGAGGTTTAACCTAGTTCTGAGCAGGCAGAATAGATCTGCACTCACAACATCCCTATCACAAATATATGACAATTGAACAACAAAGCACAGCCCGATCTCTGCTTACATCGAAACCACCGTCTACATGATATCTAATTACTTGCTTTCGATGGGTTAATACCACCTGTTGCAAGACTAGAGCTGGCAGTCAATGGAGCACGCCATTTACAAGGAAGCCTGAAGTCTGTAACTGCAAAAATAACGTGGAAATGTACTAGCCCATCCAACGTAGTTAAATATATTTTCAAATTTTTTCCTAGGAAATGAATTTTAACAGTATCTCCCAAGTCTTTCAACCAAAGTGACCTTGATCATGTTTGTCTTTTTACGTCAAAATCTACCAAAATTTTTTGACTCTTTCCAAGTATTAGGAACAAAGGAGCCAATATAGCATGTTTCACAATTAACTGTTAATATTTCAGCAAGTTACAATAAACTGTTTTTGCATGCTTGAAAAATTAATTGTGAAGAAAAAATAAGGAATACTAATGGGAGGATCTCAATAATTGGGTGTTTTCATTTTGCTTTAAAAACAACCTCTAATATTCAACTCTGACAACACAGTAAATATATATACATATATATAAAGTTCATTTCTATGCGCATTACATAAAAATAACTATGAGAAATATCAATCTATCAGTGTCAGCTGATATATATCCAATTAACTCACTGCAGAAGGGAAAATAAAAGGCCAAAAAAATTCTAAAGTAATCAGTAAAGCTCACAGTTCGAAAAGTTTTTTTTTCGTTTTTTTTCTTTTTTTGCTTGTTTGAATTTTTTTGGTAGTTTATCTGTGCTCTGTCATACAAGCTGATTCCCAGACTAATGGCCTCCGAGTAGATTTGAAAGAAAGCCTGAAGACTTCTTATTTTGCTGTGCTTCTGCTTCCTGGTCTTGTGAAAGCCCCAATTCACTCTCAATTTGGTCGAGCTCTGACTGGTCCAGTAGTTCAAAGTCATCCCCTTCCTCCGTGTCTGTGTCCTCCCCTGGGTTGGGAGCAGCTTGAGACAGTGCTTGCTGCATGCCTGCTAACTGGTCTTTGACGGCGGCAGTCACCGCAGCGGTGATGACGTCCCCAGCCAGGTTGCTCATCAGGTGGAAGGTTTGGTCACCGCTCAGAGGAAGGGTGAGACCAGCCACTGATTGCCTCTCTGAGCTGGGTCTGGGACCGCGGTCTAACTGCTCCTTTCTTCTCTTGAGCTCAGTGGGCAAGCCAAGGCTTAATTCATCTTCATCATTTGTTCCTGTGCCATTTTCTAGAGATGGAAAATCTGAAAGGTCTCGAGAGAAAACTTCCTCACTAGGTCGGTCAAGATCTGTGAAATGTAGAACAGAAGTTCATGCTTAAGCACCATAATAATTTTTTTTTTTAATTATTTTATTTATTTATTTATTTATTTATTTATTTTTGGCTGTGTTGGGTCTTCATTTCTGTGCGAGGGCTTTCTCTAGTTGCGGCAAGCGGGGGCCACTCTTCATCGCAGTGCGCGGGCCTCTCACTATTGCGGCCTCTCTTGTTGCGGAGCACAGGCTCCAGACGCGCAGGCTCAGTAGTTGTGGCTCATGGGCCTAGTTGCTCCGCGGCATGTGGGATCTTCCCAGACCAGGGCTCGAACCCGTGTCCCCTGCATTGGCAGGCAGATTCTCAACCACTGTGCCACCAGGGAAGCCCATAAATTTTTTTTTATGATTCAACTTTTAAGTTATAAAGTAGTAATTGATAAACCTTTACTATCTCAGACATACAAAAAATAGAAAGTCAAAGGTTTATAAGACCCTGTAATAAACCATAATAAATTTGAAATCAGAAAATTGTCTAAAAGATCCCTGCTTTTAATTGGAATCCTCTGAAATCACTCTGGCATTCATCTAGCCTCCCATCAGACCCCCCCCAAGTCTGGGACACTCTCTCCACAAGTACACACAAACACTACATGTCCCCCGATGGCCTTAGCTTTCCTCTTAAACACAAAAAGTGTGTAATGACTTACTATTCAACCTGTCTTAATGTCAGCTTGGGGCTCTGACTAGAGTTTAAACGTTCACCAAAATTTCATCCTGCTCCTGAGGAGGGGATTAGCTTAAGCCAATGTGGATATGTATAATCCAAAATAAAAAATATTTCAGTTGGACGTCTTCATAGATTTTGGTCCAGGAGATGGTGACTATTATCCAGCCTTTGCATTATCATTCATGGAGATCTATTTGAGTATCTGTAACTGTGTTTGTTTAAAGCAATGAGTTAAAAGAAGCTATTGTTTCTTCTATTCCATATTCAACCTAAGAGCTTATGGAAGCATTTAGCTTTCCATGAATGTAGCTGAAATTAACCATACCGTTTTAGTAAAACATAGGTCCTGAATATATACAGGAACGCTTTAAGATTTGGGACATTTGAAAGCAATGTCAGGTTAGTAGGCAGACAGTGATTTCATTGTTTTTCACTTTTCACAGAAAATCTTTCCGTAACTCTTTGGAATCTTCAATTTAATTAATGAAAGCCTTCTATATGGGTTCCATTATTGTGGCTCCCTTTGTTGTGTAAATCTGAGATAGAATGCTTAAGAACAAAGGGTTTGTTTTCCTGGTCTTGTAGGTATTTACAGCTTGTAGAGCTTGAGAGGACTTCAGTGACCCTCTTGTTCTAATGCACTTTAAAGATGAGAAAATTGAGATCCACAGAAATTATGTCACCTGTTCAAGGTCATACAGTAAAGTTAATGACAAAAGCAAGGCTACACTTGGGTCTCCCAATCTCCAAACCTGTATTTTTTCAACACTACACAGCCTTCTTCCTTCCTCTAGAAAAAGAAAGTGTGTTCTTGCTTATAAAGACACATATAAAATAATTTATTCATAATCCTCCATTATAACCTGCTTATATTTTCAGTATATTGTTAAAATGACTTGAAATAATCCAATGAGACTAGCAAAAGTTATTGCCAAGACTTGTCTCAAATTTCATTTTAAACTGTACTTAATCTAATTATAAAAGAAAGCTTTTTTTTTTTTTTAACTGACTTGGAAGAAAAACAAGTTAGTTAAAAAAAAAAAAAAGTATATGAGAAACCCTGAAATCAGCTTTGGATTTGAGAAACTTGCCCCCCATGCTTCAGTCCCTCTTAATGAGGACTAGCCCTGGATATATGGAATTAGCTTCTCTCCTCCCCCATCCCATTACTGCTATAAACAATGCCACCAGATATTCCAGAAGTTAAGTTTTTTCATTGTCAATTATTTGTTTTCAAAATAAAGGCAGATTTGGACATTGATTAGCTTAGATGTTTTTCTCATACTCTTCAAAAAAATAGCTTTTGAGATATAATTCATATACTATAAAACTTACCCTTTTAAAGTGTACGATTAAGTGTTTTTTAATATATTCACAAAGCTGTACAACATCGCCACTATCTAATTCTAGAATATTCTCATCATCCAAAAAGAAACATATTAACTACCAGTCACCCACCATTCCCTCTTCCCCCAGCCGCTGGCAGCCACTAATCTATTTTCCTTCTGCATGGATTTGCCTATTCCGGACATTTCATAGAAATGGAGTTACACAATGTGTGGACTTGTGTATCTGGCTTCCTCCACTTTAGCATAACGTGTTTAAGGTTCATCCATGTTGTAGCAAACGTGAGTACTTCCTTTTTATAGCCAAGTGAGATTCCATTGTGTAGATGTACCACACGTTGTTTATCCAGTCAGCAGTTGACAGATTAAATATCTTTGCACGCACTCGTAATTATAAAAATCAGAGCATCTAGAAGTGTGAGCGTACCGTCAGAAGTGTCCGTCTGTGGAGTGTAGCCTTCTGAAAGGTTGAAGGTCCCATTGTCAGTCCAGGAGACCTCGGACACGTCTGTGTCAGACACAGACAACTCTTTGGCGGCAACGGTCAGGCTAATCTGTGTTAATATAAATACCAGTGACACATTTCAAACTTCTGTGGGGAATCTTTTGAAACATTTTCCTTTTGATATTGTTCAATCATCTTAGAGAAACAGGAGGAGTCTATTAAGAATATCATTCCAGTTTTGGTACATTTAGATAAATTTACAGTCAAACCACACAGGAACAAATTGAAAACTAAATAAAAAATACCTTAGGACAGAGAGCTGAGAAGTCTAATTCACTGTCATCTTTGTGACCTTTTTCTTTATCTGCTTCTGTTGGGAAAAAATTTGGAAGCTTTCAGTTTCCTGGCCAGCTTAGACAGTGTGTATTTCACCCATTATATATCCTTACCCCACCATCCTCATATTCTCCAACGCCTCCACGTAATTAAATGTTTGCACATAACAAGGTCCACGGATTTGCAACTGTGTGGTTTCCGAGGGAAATGGTCCATATCAGTGGTCCTCATAGTGTGGCCCCTGGACCAGAAGCATCACATCACTGGGAAACTGTTAGGAAGGCAAATCCCCGGGCCCTCCCCTAGACCAGCTGAATCAGGAGCTCGGGGGTATGGGCCCCGCGATCTAAGCTGTAATAAGCTCTTGAGACAATTCCGATGCTCCCTCTAGTTTGAGAATCTATAAGGTCACAGGCCAAGTGAAAAAGTGAAAAAGGGGCACATTAGTCTTCCCCCTATTTTCTTTTCCTTCCCCTGTTCTACTGGCCCCCTCTTACAGGGCTCCCACACACAGCCCTACTACCTGTGTCATTTGTTACTTGCAACCGTCCACTCCCAAAGAAAACGATTTAGAGAAAATAAATAATAAGTAGCAAATACAGAAGTGTTGAAGCCTTTTCTCTCTCCCCTGACAATTTGGATTAAAAAGTCGATTTGTTGTATGTTTGAGAAAAGCATAAAAGCCTAAAACAGGAAAAAGCTATGTTACTTTGGGGGGATTTGCTTCTGTAATAATATGTGGTGAAAGGCTAAAACACCCTGAAATATATTAAAGGTGATTTCATAATAAATAGCCAGCCGATGTCTCATCTCATGCGTGGAATCTAAAATTCAAACGTCACCTACCAGCTCTCTCACGTTTCTTCTGGTTAATATATTCTCTGATTCCAAAATCTAGTTTCAGCAGAAATGACTTGATTTTGTTGTATATTTTTTGTCCAATATCATTACACTTAAACAGTGGACACAGAAATGCACATAGTACTGCAAGATAAGGAGGAAGAGAGTTTAGGGAAAGTGACCTTACTTGCCAAAGGCTACATCTTAGTATGTCACAAAATTATTTCAGTTCCCTTACGGACAAATTGGTTTTTTTTTCTTAGGGAAGCGCCTCTGTGAAATAAGTCCATAGTTTTTATTCTTCCCCCTGTAATGAAACCATTTTCTCCTATATACACACAACCCAACAGTCATGGTTTTCAAAGACTTGCAATTAGATAACTCCATCCCTTCAATCCTCTTACCCTCAAAATTTATACAAAGGTTACGTGCTTTCCCGACAACAGTCCTGGATTAAAATATCAACTCTACTTATTTGTTAAATGATCATTTCTCCATAGAAAAGTTATTAACTATCTGTTAGTCTCTCGTCAGTAATATTGGGATAATAACATCATCTCTTGGGGTTGCTGGGAAGAATAAATGAGATAAATACAGACCATCTGAATAATGCCTTGCCCATATTAGACTCTCTTTCCCTAGCTCTCTTCTCCTTTCCCTCCTAAACAAGGCAGATCAAGGGCTGATATTCCACATGAGTTTTACTTGGAGAATGGATGTGAGCTCTGACCATTGGCCCTTTGTATGAGGCATTAGGAATACAAAAAGAAATGAAGATCAACACAGGGAATGCATTGTATTCCCTACTGTTTATTTCTCTGCTGTTGTCAGGACACGTGCCCATTTACCTTTTAAATAGGAGTTGCAAACTCAAATATCTCTAGAAGACAAGGAGGTATATGTAAATTTTAAAGGCTGGTGCAAGAAAACTAGGGAAATACGAGGGTTAGTTGGGTGGAGAGCGACTGCCCCATCTAAAGGTGGCAGGGCCAGATCTTTATATTTTTTAGGAGAAGCAGGAAATCGAAACTTTTTTACAGCACTTTTGAGTTACAATTGACATACAATAAATTACACATATTTAAAGTGTACAATTTGATGTTTTGACATATGCATACAACTAAGAAACTGTCATCATGATAAAGATAGTGACCATACCACCCTCAAAAGTTTCCTCGTGTTTCTCTTAATCCCTCCCTCTGGTCTTTCCCTGCCCTACCCGCCTCATCCCCAGGCAACCATTTATATGCTTTGTCACTAAAGATTAGTTTGAATTATATATAAATGGAATCAAACAGTATGTACTCTTTTTTTACTTGGCTTCTCCCACTCAATCTAATTATTTTGAGATTTATCCAGACTGTTGCATACATCACTTTTTTAGTGCTGAGTAGTAATCCATTGTATGGATGTACCACAGTTTGTTTAGCCATCTATTTGTTGATGGACATATGAATTGTCTTCTGTTTTTGGCTAACACAAATAAAGCCACTATGAACATTTGTGGACAAGTCTTTGTATAGGTGTATGCTTTCACTTCTCTTGGGAAAACACCTAGCTGTGGAATGCCTCGGTCACATAGTAGCTTTTAAAAAACTACCAAACTGTAATCCAAAGTGGTTGTACCATTCTACCTACCCACCAACAGTGAGTGAGAATTCTAGCTACTCCAGATCCTGGCTAACACTTGATACAGTCAGTGTTTTTAATTTCAGCCGTTTTGGTGGAGGTATAATGGTGTCTCACTGTGGTTTTAATTATATTTTGAGCCGCAGATCATGCACAACGGCAAAAGTATTCATGTATTTGTGGGGGGTGGAGAGTAGAGCTTGTTTACAGCTTTACTGACATAATTTAAAATAAAATGAATCACTTATAACCTTGCTTTTTGACAGCTATTCTTATAATTTTGAAATAGCAACATGTCTCTAGAAAAAGGAGAAACTTTGTACAGCAGGAAATTAAAGAATAATCAACTTGCTTTATAATCAAGAGCACATCCCTCCTCTTCTAAACTGCGGAACGTCTTGTAGACCATTAAATGATACCATGTGTGTCACATCAATTAGACAAATGCTCTACTATACTTACACAGTAGATAGCTCAGTATAACCCCAGGAATGTAACTTCCCAAGATCGTAAAAAAGGTGCATACACTGCAGACCAGGAGACAAAACTAAAAATAATAGAAGTAACATGTGACAGTTGTACATAACATCAAGATACTTTAGAGCACAGGATACACACAAAATTATTGATCTACATGCCATCTATCATGTTATGGCAAATGTTTTTCAAACAGTGTTCTTTGCACTTAGATCTGACTAATGACTGCTGTGTTCAACCAGCCTTAGCCCACTTTAACATTAAGTGATAATCATTTTGAAGGTTCCAGAAGCTAACCTCTGGCACAGAGAACAACATCTCCCATTAATCATGCCTGCAGCTGTATTACCAGATGCAAGAGACCTGAAGAATAGTATGGACCCAGAAACTTGTTTTACTCAGGGTCACTCGCTGAAAACAATGCAGCCCAGTAATGAAATCTGTAGGTTCAAACTGTTTCTATAAATCCACAGAAATTCATAAACACAGCAAAACATGTTATAGAAATTAGAGGTATTTACATAAATATAACAGTAATTCACACAGCTGATAAGCAGCCGGGATAAATCGACTGGCCATTACTATCCTCCTTCCTAACCATATCTGTTTGGCGAATGAAACTAAATTCCACCAGTGAAATTTGATTATTTTCTTTCTGTCAGTTGAAGCCAAAAGAATCTTGGTTGTTTTAAGTAAGTAAAACATCAAGACAGAAAAATTCTCCCGTAAAGTCTTCACTTCTTTTTCACACTCTATTATTTAAAATAAACTATCTTACTTCTTTGCTTTACCTTTAAATTATGGTACTAAATTTCACTGATCAGCCAAGAAAGTTCATTAAGGGAATTTCAAAAAGACACACAAGGAAAGGATACATAACTCTGATCAATAACTGATTAAGAGAAACAGCAAGGGGGTCTAAAATTCAGATTAACTTTGATTTTTCATTCTTGGCACAGGGTTAATAAATTCACTAGTCAAAAGGAAAACAAAATTAAGAGCTGTTTCTCAAACATCAGGGATCCTTGAAGAATATGGAATTCTAATAGCAAAATGGAAGAGGAAAGACCATAAAAGTTAAAAGAACAAATAAAAGCATTACTATATCCAGAATTCAGTTTCGCAAAGGGATTTCATATTATCCACTAAATTTGTAGCATCGTTATCTTAGGTTAATTGACTTGGGGTATATTAATGCAACCCAATGCAGAAGTTTAAGTTCACAATCTTCTAAAAATGTGTTTAATCATCTCAGTAAAATAAGCATCAAAAACACAAGTCACCCCACCCCGCTACCATGTCGATATCTATTCTAAAAATCACCTTCAGTGATTAAAATAATTGATCCATATACAACGTTGCAACTTTAGTATGCTCAAAATGTTTCCGAATATAGTTCTGTTACTCACTGAAGTTAGATTTCCTGTAACACGGTACAAAGAGAGGGATTTTAAATGAAGACATTCCTAGGTTCTTCCTTCCAACTACAGGTGGACATTCGTTTCTATAGCACTGGAAGGGAAGGGGTCTATTGATGGTTCTGTAGCTCACCCGTGCTGTCAAGATACAGTGGAAGCTGTCTCTACACATAAAAACCCTATAGTGGGCATTTCTTGTAACCCCTTTCAAACCACTCAACTCGCTCCTCGTGGGTTTTCATGTTTGTTGGAAAAATACTCATTCCATTTATATAATCACTGTGGATGTTTCTGCCAAAGATTTTCTTTCTTAAGTAAATCACACAAGAATCTCCACTTTTTAGACTGAAAGTGAGACTCAGTTACCTCCCAAAACACCCTCAAAGGGCTATGTGTTCCTTTGACTTGAGAACCAGCCTAGATAATATAAACTGAAATTCTTAATAACACGTTTTTATCCTTGGTCTGGCTGAGAGGACAAATCATCATTCATTTTAGTTAATAAGCTACATAAATATGGATAAAATAGAAATCCAATCCAATTTCAAAATATAAGGTTAAGGATTTTCTAGTGCTAACAACACTAACATTTCTGAACCTTGCTAATATCAGTTTTTATGGCATGTGTTCCTAGTGTATTATATTCAGAATTGGAGAACCCTTACAGGCTAATAAAATAGGTTAATTCATTTGTTTCCAAGTTTATTTCACATTTTAAAGCACACACATCATTCTCCTTTTCTGGAAAACTTGCCTTGCCAGGGCTCTGCTGTTTAAACACAGACATTTCTTGAAGAAATAAGCTGAAATTCATCCATGATTCTGCAAGACAGTGGCTGAGCCTGGGTCTTTCATCTGGTTTGGAATTGATAACTTCCCAGCTAAAGAGAGAAAAAGAAAACAAAAACTTTTAACTGAACTTTGGACGATTCACTCAACATTTATTGCTTTAGCAGATATTCATTGAGCACCTCCTAGTGGCCACACTCTGGAAAAGCCATGTGAATTCAGAGATGAACAAGCCAGACACCTGTCTAAGGAAGTTCACAGGCCAAGGCAAGCAATGAGCTCCCAATTATCTGGTCACAACGAAGGAAAAATATAGGGTGGAGGCTTTGGGACATCTTCTCTGAAGATGTCACTTTTATGCTATGATCTGGATTTGCACTATTTACCATAAAGGCTTGGAAGGGCTCCGGACAGAACAATGTACAGCATATGCAAGAGGTCCTGTTGTGAGAAGGAGCTAAAGCACCATTGGTCCCAGTATGGCTGCAGTAGAGCGAACCAGAGGATAGCATTGCAGGGAGCTGGCATGGTAGGAAGAAACCTGATCATACAGGGCCTTGTAGGATTGTTAGAAATGTTTTAAACCTTAAAGGTAGTTAAAGCCACAGTACCTTTAAAGAAACCTTGGCTTTAATCTTATCATTATCCCGATCATCAACACGAACAAAGCATTGTCAGTCCACAGTTGATCCTTGTACAATGCTGCAGTTAATCCACGTATGTATAATTTATTGTTGGCCCTTCGTATCTGTGGTTCCTCTGCATCCACAAATTTAGCCAACGACAGACCCTGTTGCACTGTAGAATTTACTACTGAAAAACATCCACTCTAAGTGGACCCACGCAGTTCAAACCCAGGTTGTTCAAGGGCCGACTGTATACTATGTTGGTCAACTCAGTAGAAAACTGTCAAACTCAACAGGATCTCACAATACCCCGTATTTGTCTAGAGTATCTTTTCCCGATCATCATCATAGAATGTGTTGAATGTGGTGTGTGTGCCAGGCACGTGCTGTGGGTCCCCGCCTTCATTTTCCCACAAAAATGGCAGTGAGCTAAAAACTAGTAACAATCGCTCCAGGAAGAAGACATGCAAATACTGGGCATTTCCTGAAGTTACAATGCCATCAAGTTCAAATCCCACTCTTGCAATCCGAACTCATCACATAAATATACCAGCTCAAACAAGCTCTATTAAGGGCACCCAAATTCATTTATTACACAGATAATTTTCAACAAATGTGTCTAGCAGAGGACACATTGTTAGTGAAGTGTCATCTGAGCTATGACTGCAAGGGTGTCAGGGTGAGACTGATCTCTGGATTCAACTCCAGTAGCCCTGCGACAAATTAAAACTACTTTGGCCCTTAGATGCTCAACTACCCAGAAACTGTGTACATTTAGATTCTGTTTCTTTTTAATAAACTTTCGAATCAACATCAAGGAAATTGTAAATTAAATAATACAATTTCCCTTTATAATATAAATTTTAAGTTATATTTAAACGAGTACAATAGCATTAAAAAAGCAAAAAAAAAAAAGTAGTTCTTGTCCTTCCTCTTTGTTCTGTCAGCCTCAACCCATGCTCTGCCAGAGAGTCACCGAGCTGCCCGGTGTCCAGGCTGATGCTACTCCACGAGGTAGACATTTGCCAAATGATTTCCTGACTGTTGTAAGAAATGAACTTTTCGGGACGTTTAGCTATCAGTTTATGCCTTCATTAACTCTTCCCACGCTCGAACCACTGAGCAAGCCTGTTTACATTGGTGACCAAATCTAGCACTATGCATATCCTACGAACGATTCCAGACCTATTAAAAGAAACACTAAGTTTTTATGTTACATATAGTGGCCACTATCTGTAACAAAATCTTGCCAGTATGTCAGCTTAATGGGAAAAGATTTTGTACAGGAGAGTAAAAACTGAAATTGAACTGTGGCTTCCTTTCTAGAACAACATAGGCTTGTTACAAATTGGCAAGGGTAGGCTACTCTACTGCTCAGTGTATGACATAAATACAGATTTTAATTTCTGCTCTCTATGCATACTGAGTAGTATTTAAGGATTTGGTTAACCTGTCTGGCAAATATAATTCTAACAAAAATCAACGAAAAACTTATAATGGAACTGTTTATTATTATTTTAACAATGCCAATGGAATGGGTGAACATTTTGTATTCTGAAGCAAATTTAAAATATACTTCCATTAGGATAATGAACAAATAAAGTGAGTTGTGTTCAAAAATGAAAGATGGGCTTCCCTGGTGGTGCAATGGTTAAGAACCCACCTGCCAATGCAGGGGACACGGGTTCGAGCCCTGGTCCAGGAAGATCCCACATGCGGCGGAGCAACTAAGCCTGTGCGCCACAACTACTGAGCCTGCGCTCTAGAGCCTGCGAGCCACAACTACTGAGCCCGCATGCCACAACTACTGAAGCCCGTGCGCCTAGACCCTGTGCTTTGCAACAAGAGAAGCCACCGCAATGAGAAGCCCGCGCACCGCAACGAAGAGTAGCCCCTGCTCGCCGCAACTAGAGAAAGCCCGCGCGCAGCAACGAAGACCCAACGCAGCCAAAAATAAGTAAATAAAAATAATAAAGTTCCCTTAAAATAAAAAAAAGAAAGATGGAATGGATATGAAGGAACTCAAACCCCATGTTTATACCTGAACCTCAGGATCATAATATTGAGAAAAACATCACAGAGGTATATACACAGCATGATTTCATTTATATAAAGCTCAGAATCACATTAAGCTAACAGTTATTTAAGCAAGGAAATGATTAAAAAAAAACAAGATTCAGGAGAGGGGATACCTAAGATGGGGGTGTGTAGGGAATGAGACTTGAGATGGCAAGTGGGAGCTTCTTGGGTATTTGTCATGTTCTATATCTTCATTTAGGTGCTGGGTACACAAGAATCGATGTATTTCTGTTCTTAAAGCTATACATGTCCACACATATGGCCTTGATTTAAAATTCCTGGATACTTAAATGTATAATCATTCTTTTTATTTAATGAGTAACATTCTTACACGAGTATATCCCACTTCACATCCTATAGTCAAAATACAAGTGTTACCTCCTGTGACAGTACTTTGGGACAATAAATTCCATTGTTACTTATATTTATTTTTAACAAAATCGCCTTAGGGAGTTCCCTGGTGGTCTAGTGGTTAGGACTCAGCACTTTCACTGCCGTGGCCCAGGTTCAATCCCTGGTTGGGGAACTGAAATCCCACAAGCCGTATGGCATGGCCAAAATTTTTAAAAATCGCCTTGAACAATTCTAATGATATCTGAATTACTGTTACCATCACAAACAGAAATGAGAAATGCATCGTGTAAATCATGAAAATATTATCTAACCAAATGGGTTTTGGGAAGAGTAGTAAATGTCTGAGATAAAATAATTGTGTAGATTGTCCTGAATAAAATTTAATGGCAATATGTATGATTTAAGAAGAAAATCCGAATTCAAGGGCAAAGAAGAGGTGCCACTCTACATGTACACTCTAAATAAAACATGCACCTAGCCATCACTCTCTGGGAGTTTCATAATAGTTTTAAATTGTCCAGTGACTAATTCTGAGGACCAGTGGAACATACATTTCTAATGTCTTCCATTATATACAGTCTACCATTAATTTATGTCACCACGGTTCAGTTTAGGTAATACAGTTACATAATATATTTGAATAATGCAGTTATGTAATTTAGAATAAGATGGGCCAATTGATGTCAACTTTTCAAATTCCCTTCTTTTATAGACAAGGAAAGTGAAACCCACATTTTCTCAGCTAGTTCAGGGCAGAGCCTGACTGGAGGCTCCTGATTTCCAACACGGTTCTCTTCACTTTAAAACATGTGCCCTCTGCAAGGGAAGAACAAATTCAATGACATCTTGGAAGAGGCCACATCTTGTAATTTAGAACAAGAAGGAACATGTGATGCTCCTCCTTACTCTTTCCTAGAGTCAGGAGGAATGAGGTGTGATTGACCAGGATCAACACGGCATCATTTAAGACCTACCCATCCCAGAAAAAAAGAGAACCTCCTGTGCAGAATCCAAATATTTATTGGGAAGTAAGATGCATACTTGATGGTTGGTCAACGATTAATACAAGTGACATCTGCACGTGTACACACACACACACAACACACACACACACACACACACACGCACACACAGGCTCTGAGTTGCTACATAATGAAACTCTAGGTTTTCCTAGAGAGCCTTATCTGGAAAACACATAATCAGAGAAAGGATCTCCTGTGAATACTGGACGATGCTAGGGAAACAGATCTTTCACATGGTGTGTGGCTGTCTTCCCACCATCCTTGGCGCTGATCAACGTGCAACGAAAGGCCCAACAAACAGAAAAGGAGGCTGAAAAACAGTGTGAATCTTTACCAAGTTCTTCACCAAAGAGTGTAAGTCTTCTACGATTGAAGCTCATTCAAGGGAGAAAATTAGCTACCAATGGCTTCAGCATGAATATTCCAGGGCTTAGTTTTTTTCTTCCATAGCTTCAGAGAGAACATGCATTTTCCAGGTTCAAAGGGAAGTAAGGTCCTTTTGTGGGTCTGTCTGTCCTTCTTTCTTTCCTTCCCTTCTCCCTACCCTTGCTTGCTTCCTTCCTTCCAGCTAGTTTCTCTCTCCTTCCTACCTCCCTCCAGCCAGGAGATAAGGACCTCTTAAGAATCCCTCCCTTGTGACCACCAGCTCCAACTTCCCAGACTCTCCGAGTGAGAAGCCACACCCCCCAGCCTTCCCACGGCCATGGCATCTTTCACATGGGCTCTGCCCAAGGATCTGCAGCTGTGCAGAGCTTGCCAGAAAAGCTACCAAACTGAGGCCCTGGCAGATTCCGTTTAGTTACATTCTCCTTCTTAAGAGAAACTAGAGGGACGGATTTTTGACAAAAGACACTCTGCATGGTCAAGATAAGCAGCTGTTTACTGAAGAACCGATATAGTTCCACCAGTCCGAGACGTTCTAAGGGAAGAAGAATTAGAGAGATAGCTCCTCAGACAAGCAGCCTCCCTTTGGCACAGAAGGGAGCTCTGCTTCCCAGTAGAATCCGAAGCCAACACCCCTTCTTTCTGCCTCCATAACCCTACTAGAATACAATTAGGCATAGACATTAGATATGGCCAAAGTAATCTCGTTAGGCAGTTCCCACTTGGGAAGTGTGTGTGAACCCCAGGGCACTGTTTCAATAGCAGCTGTCATGGCCTCACTCCAGAAACTCTGATGGAGCAGGCCTGGGGTGACCTCAGAAATCTGCCTTTTGAATTAGTGTCCCAGGTGATTCTGAGGCACGTGTTTCTTATCCTAAGAGTTACAATAAGAAATACCCAGTGAGAAAGTGTCAGGCCGCAGAGCAGGCACCTGGGTGCCCCCAGGTGGGTCCTGGCCACTACGAGTTGAGCAGCAGAAATGAGAGTCTAAAGGGGCTGGAGTTGGGGGGACAGAGTGTGGGAGGCAGAGCCTGCACAGAGGACACGGGCCACCTGCGGGCTCGCCTGCACCCTCCAGCTGAGGACGCACGTGTGAGGAACAAGGCATGGGAAAGGATGAGAGGGAACAGCGTCCTGTGCTCACAGGGCTGGGAAGGATGCCTGGAAATCCTTCCCACCGACTAGACTGGAAAGCCTCAAAATTCACACGTCGGGCAGAGTACTCACAAGGGTCCTACCTCAGCAGCGGAGAATAATGAGCCCTAGACTGAATGCTGCTGTGGTCCTAACACGTCTTAAAAGCAACGTCCAAAAGGATCCAACTGATTTTAAGTAATTTAACTGTGTGATACGTAGGAATAAAAAGTGGTGAGTTTTGTTATGAACCAAATAACCCACATGGTCAAACTGAGATCTGAATGATTTTTTAAATTTTTCTTTCATACCTATCTTTTTTTTCTAGTTGAGTTTTCATTTATTTATAACATAGGAACTTACAAAAATGAAATTTAAAAAAGTATGTCATTTACAATATCATCAGAAAAACACCAAATTCCTAGGAATAAATGTTACTAAAGATGTATAAATCTCTACCCTAAAAACTACAAAACATTATTAAGAAAAACTAAAGAAGACCTTAGTAAATGGAGGTATATGTTCAAGGAGTAGACATATTGGCATATTGTAAATATATCAATTCTCCCCAATTGGACCTACAAATTCAAAATCTCATCAGAACTTATAATGCCAATCGGCTGCCTAATCCTAAAATTTAAATGGGAATTTAAAGTACCAAGAACAGCCAAGGAAATCTTGAAGAAGATAAACAAAGCTGCAGACATACGCTACCATATTTCAAGCCCTATTATAAACGCTATTGAACACACACACACACGCAAACACACACACGTATGAACAACACATAACTATAATTTTGTTTTTCTTGTATCTTTTGTGTATAGTTTTTAGTGTAGAGGGTTATGCATCCTTTAGGACATTTGTTCCTAGAAATCTGATGGGTTTTGATGCTATCATAAATGATGTACTCTTTTAGTATATGCATAGTGATTTCCTTGCACAGTATTTATGCAAGAAAATAGCAAATTAATTATGATAATGAATGATGACACTATAGTTCAGTGGGTAAAGAATTTTTTATTAACCTTTTTTTTTCACTGAAGTATCGTTAATTTACAATGTTGTGTCAGTTTCAGGTGTACAGCAAAGTACCTTTCTTTTACATGATTGTGTACCTTCTTTCTTTAAAAATCTACTTAACAAAAACAGTCTTTAAGTGTTATATTAAAAGACAAGTTAGCCTTTGCACGGTTTACGGGCGCCATGCGTGAACCTTGGATGCACTTGGTTTTCAGGGTGCAGCACACAGCTCTCCCCGTTAGGGGGCCCTGTGAGACTAAGAAATGTGACACTTGGTTGCTCTTTAAAAACAGACGGTAATTCTGGAGGAGAGAACACGTGCCAGCAGCCTGCTACATCTCTTTCACCCCAAGCGTTTTTGAGCACAACCAAAAATTATGCTGAAATAAATGAATCCTGGCAGAGGACAAATAATGTGTCTCAGTGTCATTTCCCGTCCGTTCATTCCAATCACCATGCACTGAGTGCGGCTGTCTGTCTGTCAGCAGTCCCGCCTCAGGGATTTCGCGATGACTAAGGCACAGCCTCTACCAGTGAGCGACCCCAAAGTGATTTCTCTCTCGCTCGCGTTATATATGAAACTCACGTTTACAAAATGACATTTCATTGAATCTAGGGCTGTTGGGGGGAAAAAACATTCAAAAACTAAGCTGGGGCTTGGATACATGAGGACAGCCTGTTGAATATAAGATATTCTCTTTTCATTATTGTACACTTTACAGGATAATAAATCTTTTTAGCTTATACTAGTCAACCTAAAAGTCAGAAGGTATTTTTATAACTGAAAGTAATTTTTCAAAGCAAAAAAAGGGATTTTTTAATATATCAAAGCTCAAGTCCTTTCACATATTTCTGGAGCTTTAGACTTGAGGAGATGATTACCAACAAGAGACAGGAATCGTGGAGCAGATGGGGAGAGAGAGAAGGACGAAGAGCGTGAGGCGGAGAAGGAGGGCAGAAACGAACCCCGATGGTCGGGTTTGAGCTCCTGGGTTCTGCTGAGCCCAGAACAAATTCAAACGTGGACATCCCCTTTGTGGAGCCCATTCCCTTTTTCGCCTTAAGCTGGTTTCAGTTTGGTTTCTGGCATTTGCAATACAAAATAAACTGCTACATTTTTCCGGGGAGGGGGTGGGCAATGCAGAACTGTAGAATATATTTTAAATTGTAAGGTAGAAACAACTATTCAAAAGAGTTATGGAATAAGATTCCACAGAGATCAGCATGACAATTTATTTACTTTTTTTTTTTTTTTAGTTTTTAGTACCTGAATGGTTTCGTTTGTTACTTTTTTCACTTTATTTTTTAATTTTTATTGAAGTATAGTTGATGTACAATATTATATGTTACAGGGGTACAATATAGTGATTCCCAATTTTTAAAGGTTAAACTCCATTTATAGTTCTTATAAAATATTTGTTACAGTTCCTGTGTTGTACAATATATCCTTGTAGCTTATGTTATACCTAACAGCTTGTGCCTCTTACTCCCCTCCCCCTGTATCGCCCCTCCCCCCCCCCACTGGTAACCACTAGTTTGTTCTCTATATCTGTGAATCTGTTTCATTTTTGTCATATTCACTAGTTTATTGTATTTTTTAGATTCCACATATGAGAACACATAGTATTTGTCTTTCTCTGTCTGACTTATTTCACTTAGCATAATACCCTCCAAGTCCACCCATGTTGCTTCCAATGGCAAAATTTAATTCTCTTTTATGGCTGAGTAATATTCCATTGTATATACCACATCTTCTTTATCCATTCATCTGCTGACGGACACTTAGGTTGCTCCCATATCTTGGCAATTGTAAATAATGCTGCTATGAACACTGGGGTGCATGTATCTTTTAGAATTAGTGTTTTTTAGAAAAACAGTTCTATTTAGGTGATGGTTTTAGTAGAATGGAAGGATGCTAATAGGGTGAAAAATTCACACCAAGGCAGTTGATGAAAAATTCAAGTAATGGGGGTTCCAGGCAATGTGAGATAAGAATAACAGCTAACACTCACCAGGAGCCAGGCACCGTTCTATATGTCGTAAACCTACTGTCATATTCAATCCTCACAGTCAGCCTGTGAGCGAGGTCCTATTATTTATTCTGTCCTACAGATGAGGGAATTGAGGCTCAGATACATTAACTATCCTGCTGAGGTCACAGAACAAATACACACAAAATAGGGCCTTCATAAATGGAACCGAGAATGCTTATAATGGGAGGTTGAGACACCGGAAGAACTCTCTGGAATGGAACTTGGCATCGCTTCAAAGATGAGCAGGAAAGAACACCAGAGCAGTAACGTGGACGGATTATGGACTCCCTGAATGCCGAGCTACAGAAATAGAGATATCGATAAAGCATCTCGGTTCCCAGGTGAAGCCTGGGACCAAGGAGTTTAGATTCCTATTTTCTCTCTCCACTGCTTCAGCTCTTTCCAAGCCAGGACCCTCAAGTGATTCCATACCCTGTGCCAATGATACCCTTGATCTCTGGGCCCTCCCAGGCCTGGCACTGTGTCACAGACACTATGTGCATCTCCTCCCTGAATCTCTCCTCCTGAGCCCTGCCCACCTCCACCAATACGTCATTTTCTTTTGTAGCAATTTTTCAATTGTAGTTACTTTCCTTTGTAATGTTGACACCTCATGAGACTTAAATGCCCTGAACGGATTCACAGATAGGGCTCTGTCTTCAGCAGCTGACAGAACTTGACTTCTACGAGGCACATAAAATATCAAATGAAAGAATGGATATAAACAATGAACAAATATCAAACAAAGAAAAACAAATCAAAAATAGTTTAGTGACTTTTATTGATTTTTTTAATGCACTTATCCGAATGCTTCTATACATTACTTATTGCAATAATTAGTGTGTATTCCTTTATATGTGTAGGAATACATCATAGGCAAAAAGTCTAAAAAATTTGGAAACCAACTTTCACTGATATGGAATAGTTTTATTTTTTTTCCTTGTAAATGCAGAATTAAACTGCCTTCGAAATTAGGTAACCAGGAAATAGGGCTCATTTATTTCAAATGTTTCCTGAGGTGGAAATTAGTATTTTGTGTGGAATTCCTTCTGGCAAAACTTGGGTCCTAACGCCTGACTTCTCCATGGAGATCCCTGGATCCAGGAGCACCTTCTATAGACGTTACTCTCACATGACCCACGAGCACCTGTGCGACCCGTGGAGACGGGACTGAGGCTTGTGAAGTCGGCCAGAATGTGAAACCCCATGAATATCCACCCTTCTGTCGGGATAGGGAAAATCAGTCCCTTGTTTGTTTCTGTCGGGTGACCTCAATCCACTAGAGAGTATTTTCAGCTATTGCTGCTTCCTCTCAAACACATGTGCACGTTCACACACACACACACACACACACACACCCCTTTCTGGTCACTTTTTAGATTTTCCATATCCTTAAGAACTCATATTGCAATAACCATTTCCAAAGATCTTTAGAAGAACCGTCAAAGTACCTCCAGAGAAAATACATTATTTTACACTAATTTATTTTATGTTTAATCCATAGGAAATGGAAATTGAAGCCAAACCATATTTTACAGAAAGTTAACAATGTCAACATCCCATACTGACAAACTTTTATAAAAGGGGATTTGTTATAACCTAAGCTGTCACCTAGCAACCGGGACAAACAGCTGCTTCACCTATCGCACCTATAAATATGCTTTGGCCGGGAGCCCTCGCTGCCCTGTCATTCTCGGCTGGTGACTAATGGTCTCATGTCCTCTGTTGGTAGTGAATATCTGTTGATGTTAACTCCTGAATAATTTTTCTTAGAAAGGTCAGTCAGTCTCCAGTTATAGATTTGAACATTTCTGAGTGCGATGTGTTAGAATTGTTCTTCATCCTCTGGATCCATGGTGTGTTCCTCCGCGTGCAGGCGTGTTTGCGTGTGATCGTGTGTAGGCAGAGAAACGAAATAAAAACAGGGATCCTGTTTCCCTGCACAAACACTCACAGAATTAGAACCATGACAAAGCAAATAAGATATGTCAACTGGAGGATTAAATAAGCAAACACAAGATTAAGAAATTACAGAACACTCAATGTGAAATTGTCACTTTTTCAGACCAATTAACCACGTGGACAACTTCTCCCCCGGCCAGGGACCAGGAGGCGCCACCTGAGTGTTGGTTCTTCCTGCCCTGAGAAGCTGAGCCTCACCTCCCTCTGGGCAACTTGGTGTTTTATTTGGAGCTCTCTCGTTCTTTTTATACCAAGTCTCAAATGAATTAGAGATCAGTCACTTTCTGAAACCGCCCCTTTCTTCCTTCCACCTCAGTCTCTGCCCTGCCACTTCCCTGGGTGCAGAGATTATCAACTATCCAATCCACCAAGATCATCTGGAAGCCTGGCACTCAGCTGCCCATCACGTTACTTCTTGTATGATTCTAGTTTCTATGAACAGATGCCAGTAGAAGTTATTTTCCAGCGTTTTCAAGTTTGTTAACTTTTCAACAAGTAGACTTTCATAAGCCCAGGGAATGAACAATTTAAATTCCATTACCAGCTCCGAACAAGCTCCTACTTGAGACCTGCAGGAGATTAAACACCCTCTCATTTGTGAACACGGAGATTTGCTTTAATCACTACCCCTGAGGGAAGAAAAGGTTTCTACTTTATCCCCGAAGGACAGATAATACCTGAGAACCAGGAAACACTCCCCAAGGAAAACAGAAATTGTTCTTGTAAAGCAAGTTTGCTAATTCAGATATAAGCCTTTCTTTTGCATTCTGTTTGGGACCCACAATTTCCAATGAAGTACCATCCAGGATTTACTGCAGTTGGAATCAAAAGGAAATGTCCTCTCCCTGCCTTTTTTTTTTTTTTTTTTTTTTTTTTAAACCTCTGGCCTAGTTACATGAAACCTAAGCTTCTGTGACAATACCGAAGAATGTATTTCTTATGGTGCAAAAATTTTTCATTAACAATATAGTTCCTTATTCTGTTTTTTGAGAGACCTTACCCATCACACCGCGCTGGAACAGGTATATACAACCCAAACAGACTGAACGATGATAAAGTTCCTCCAGAGGGCTTTTTAAATGAAGGCCAATTAAAATTAATTTTGTTGGGAGAATTTGTTGTCAGCCTTTGTGTTGAAGGGGGTACCTTGGAATATGGCAAACCTGGAGTCAGTGACTATCAGTCATTGAGATATTTATTCAAAACGCTACACCGTTAAATCATAGGCCACAGTCCCACCTTAGTCCTTTAAAGACTGCATCTCCCATTTATCTTCATTTAAAAGCCGGTGAATGACGTTGGTGACTCTTAAAGGAACATACCCTTACCAAGAGGATCACTGTTGTCAGTCATAGAAAAAAATGAGAATCGCATTATGATGTCTTACTGCTTGCTAAATTGGCCGTCGGCCTCCCTCAAAAGCAGATTTTTAACAATAAGCTACTGTATGGATACTGCATGTTTTAATGGTAAATAATGCAGTACTCAACAGCAGCATGGCGGGAAGGTGGGGATGTATTTGGGAGTGGGGAGGGCACGAACTAGAAAGGAGTATGTGCGGGGGGCAAGGGAGAAGTGGATCTGGGCACAGGTTACCGAGCAGGCATCTTTTGCCCAGGGAGGGTGTGCAGTGGCTGATGCTATGGAGTGAGGACAAATTTCAAAAGACCGTATTTCTCCTAGTGATAGTTTCTTTAGGAAAACAAAATTCTAAAAAGTAATTAATAGAGCCTGTCTGCTTTAGAGAGTGAGTTTCTATGGGATTGCATTTCCCCCACTTTCTCATACACATAGAACAGCAATAAAAATCTGGCTGATAATTAACTAAAAAGGAGTTGCCTTCAGTGCACTTCTCACCACCTTGATAACCGTCATTGTGCATTTTATACCTGAAGACTGAGGGGGTTCCTGCAAACACTTACTTAAAGAGTTCCTCTGACATTTCATTTCCATTCATATTATAAATTCGCTCAGGAAAACTTATTCTTAAAAATTCGTATTCCCTTGTGCAGTGAAGTTCAGTGCAAGTAAACGAGACTGGAATGATCTAGGCCGAACCTTACGCCCGTGAGAGAGATGCCTGCCATCTCCCCCATCCTCCTTCATTTTTGCAGACACTCACACCTGCCCCCAGAGTCCAAGTTCCTGTCCGTGGTGTTCAGGAGAATCTAACGGCTGCCACACGCGCTTTCTACGTGTGTAAACTGCCAAGCCGGCGTATTGGAGATCATCTGCTTGCCCAATCTTCTAGCCATTTCCAGGAAGCCGCCGACAACTGAATCAGATCTCCTAGGCAAGTGCCCGTGTGTTCACAACCCCCGCAGCTCTCTCCGGGGCACACGGTTACATCCATACCCCTTTCTCCTCTCCCTCTACGTCACTGTTGACTGGATTGGCTAGTCGGTAAAATGTTAAATGCCTTCTTGTTTTTATACACATATAGAATGTATTATTATCCCATGTTCTGCTTGTACTCTATTGTAGGGATGCAAAATTTGCCACCCCAAGTTGTCTCTTTGGCATGCATATTATTTCGAGGTGAAAACAATCAAGGCCCAAAAAAACTCAGGAAGAAACTTTGACCTTCCCCCTGACTGCCTAAAATAATGTACCAACAGATAGAGGGCTTGTTGCAGGAAGCAAGCTAGCAGCAGAGACATCTGCGAAGAATATGGGCTGAGTGTGGTGAGGGAAACTCAGCAGGCCCTAGAGATCAGAGCCCACTCTGTGTCCCATTGTCTCTTCCTGGCCCAGCAAACCTTTACTTACCAAACATTTGCTTTTCTATCTCCATGTCAATTGCCTTCCTAGCCTTTGAAGTTCCAAACCACTACCCTCAACACCTCTTTTGTCTTTAGCTGAAGATGGTAGTTCAGGTGAGGGTCTTGGCCATTCTGGAGAGTTACTCTGTTCTCCTAGGTCTCTCCCATGTGTACACGTTATTAAACTTTTGTTTTTCTCCTGTTAATCTGTCTCGTGTCAATTTAATTCTTACACCAGCCAGAAGAACCTAGAAGGGTAGAGGAAAATATCTTCCTCCCCAACACTATAATTTACTAACATGAAACACACTTGATAAGAGCCTATATAGTAAGATCAAATAGCTCTTTGATCAACCTTAATCATTTATTTGGTTGGCCAAAAGTTCGTTCAGGTTTTTCCATAAGATGGTATGGAAAAACCCGAACGAACCTTTTGGCCAAACCAATACTTTTCCCGTGTGAGAACCATCCAGAACCACAAGGACAAAACTACTGTGAAATGGCATTTAACTGGGCCTGGACATTCCAAGGGTTGTCTCCACCCAGTTAAATTGATCAGTTAAGTGGTGCTAAATATTTCATCCTGAGCTCCTTGTGAGTTCATCATCCTAGGTGAGAGCCACAAAGGTAATGAGTCTTCAGGGAACTGACCACAGCCAAAAGGGAACCAATGGAACCAAACGGTCAAAGGAAAGCACCTATAATTAAACAACACAATGACTATTTTAAACAACATGCACTGAAAGACAGAGAAAGATATCTTTTAATCATTGTCTTGAAAGATGTTCTATGTTTAGAATTGTATTTTGACCAGAACTTAATTTATTATGTATATTCTTCTTGCTTTTTTTTCCCCTAGCTCATGCTACCCCAATGCATTTTCAAGAAATGGAAAAAATGGCTCATCAAAATGTTGGGTTCTAGAAAAGGTAATTGTTTTTAAAGACAGATATCTGCCTTTGTTTCTCTTACGAAGCCCATACCTCCTAATCTATGTAATCTTTAACAAAACTATCCAGTGCCAACATGATTTGAGTGATCCCCGTACATACCACAGCCACTAGATACCCCAGACGCTAAGAATATGATTAAGTTCACTTAAAAATTAAGTTCACTTTGAATATATAGTCCGAGAGGCCAGGGAATGAACCAACTCTGAATTCTGTTCTGAATTGACTCTTTGGAATCATAAGAGGAAATGAAATTAATGTTCTTTTAACAAATTATGCTAAAGAATGCCACAGATCAGTGGCACGGCAGCCACAGGAGCCCCTGGGAGGCTGTTCTGACTAGTCCACAGGAGGAATTCGGGTTTCTCAAGTCTATAAAATAAGGAGCTGGACCAGATCGGATATTAACTGTTTTTGGATAATGGCCTCCTTCAAAATACCTCGGGAATTCAGAGGGTCCATGGGCCCCGGGTTGAGTGCTGCTGGATTCGATAATCAATGATGCCTTCTGCGCAAGGATTTTATAATCCACTCACGTTTACCTAAAAGGCTGAATTTAGGAAAACTCCAAGTATGTCCTCTACTTTTATGAAATAAACATTTATCTTCTCCTATAAAGAGTTGATTTAGAAATTGATACTAACTTGAGAGAGGAATACTTAAAGCTGGCAATATCCCTTAACACATCCCTGGTGGTATTGATGGGAAAGAGAATCTCAGCCAGTAGCTATCAGTGACCCTTCAAGTACTGATGTCGAAGTGTCAGATCTCAGGCCGAAAGAGGTTCCCAGCAAACAGACCTCCTCATAAGCTGAGAAGGCCCAATCTGCTTCCATTTTCTGAGGCTGTGAGGGTATTAAAGATGTAAAACGTCAATATCTGTGGTCCTGTAATAGAGAAACTTAAAGCCATATAAGGAATTTCATCTTTCCTTTACAATGGGTTGCTGATTTCCAGGCCCTGGGGACTGCAAGGCCAGAGCAGATGCCCAGCTGGCCTGCCCTCTGCAGGCTCAGTCAGCTGGACCCCTGAAATTCTGTGTTTGGTCAAAGCAGGGACCTATGATTTCATTGGAAACCCGAAGCAGGAGACCAAAGAGATGGGGGTTAGAAGGTAAAGGCAAATTTACCAGAAACAGTGGGCGCTCCTAACTGTCAGGGCCTAATTACCTGAGAGTCATTAAACTTCCTTTCTTAGATTTTCATCATGGGGTTTAAAAGAGCTATCACAGTCTATCTTTATCCGTTGCAAACAGTGGTCACTTTTAAGCTGCTTTTTCAGTATTCGATAACTTTCCTATTCCCTTATCTGGGCTGGTGTAGGGGATTAATTCTCAACCATATTAATGAGTAATTGGCATGAATATTCTTAGACTCAGGGTAGAACTTGAATGCTGACTGGAGACTAAGAAACCAAGCAGTACACCCTTGGGGCAGTCAACTCAATCCAATAAATATTAACTTATGAATACGTGCTGCGGGAGTTATAAAAGTTCCAGCTGAGTTAGGGCTTGCAACAAAGATTGGCGTTCTGGCATAAAACACATCCCCATGAATTACTCATGATTTCTAGTTTCATTTATTTAAAGAGGAGCAAGAATTTAATGACGAATCAAACAACCCACGTAAAGGATCATTCTCAATTTTTATGCCTATCCCCCACCAACCTTTTTAGCTGTTTGTTCACTTTTTTCAAAAAGCATTATTTATCAGCAACTGGCCCTTACTGATTCTTCCTAATACATTCAACAGTTTTCTTAGGGATAAACAACTGTATGTATTAAGATATAAGTTTGCCTGTTGTATCAAAGGTCTAAGTGATGGGTTTAAACAAGAGAGCACTTCATTTCTCCCTCATGGACAGCAGAGCATAGTGGTTCAGGGCTGACACAGGATCTCTATAGTGTTGAAGACCCAGGCTCTTTCCATCTTGATGCTCCATATTCTCAAATCACACAGTCATCCCATGGACCACTGCAGCCAGCAGGGGGGGGGGAAAAGGAAGCAGAGGGCACTCCCTCTCCCTTTGAAGTCATGGCCTGCAAGTTGCATGCAAAGCTTTCACCCACCTCCCACTGGCTGGAATGTAGTCACACGGCCATACCTGGCTGCAAGGGAACCTAGGAAATGTAATTCAATTGCTGGTGGCCATCATCGGGCTGAAACTTGAGATTCTACTATCGAAGGAAAGGAAGTCGAGTATTTGGGAACAACCAGTAGACGCTCCCACAACAATCCTCCTTTTGCTCTCTTATTTCATCAGTTTACATAATTTATAATTAAAATTATGCAATTACAGTAGCGATGACAATGGGCCTTAAGAGATTTGAGAATGAACGCTCTGACTCAGTAAGCACACGACTCAAATGCCGGAAGCGGTTCTACACTAGAGTCGGGGAGACAAACGTGTTCTCTAAAGGGCCGGAGGGCAAATATTTTGCGCTCTGCTGGCCATACAGTCCGTGTAGTCAACTCTGCCATTACAGCGTGAGGGCAGCCACAGACCACGTGCCAATGGAAGAGCGTGATGTGTTCCCACAAAATTTGATTTATAAAAACGGGCTGTGGGGTGGATTTGGCCTCTGGGCTGCATTGATCTGCTGGTTCAGGGTGTCATGGGCTTTGGCCATATGGTTATACAGCGGTGACGGGGATCACTGATTAGCCCAGCAAGCCAACCGGGAACCATTCAAAGAGCTTTTAGTCTAAAGACACCTTTCACTTATTGTGCATGTACCAAGGGCCAGGAACTACATTCGGAGCTTTATAATATTCTCTCTAATCCTCACAACAATCAGACAAGGTGGATAAAATGCTCCCGTTTTCAGATGAGAAAGCAGACACGACCAAGAAAACCCAGATTTGAACCCAGGTCTTTCCAGCTCCAACCCACCAGCCTCCCAAGCCTGTGGTTAGAAAAATAGTCCTTTTGCCAGTAACACATGAGACATAAGCACACAATTTCCTGTCACACTGCTGGTGAAGCTGTTGTATGCCAGATTTGACTTGTCAAGTATTAGAATGAGAAAGGTGTCCTCTGATCTTAAAATAGTCCTTGCCCTAAAAGTTTATCCAGGTTTTAGCAAAAGGCATCTACCTTTCAGATTTTTCCTGGGTAGAGTTGCTAAGGTCTCAAGCTTCAGAACATTGGTATCTAATGGAGGGGGAAAAGTCAAGGTGCCATTAATGTCACTGAAAACTTTTAGGGTCTTTCAAAGTTTATCTAAATAAACAAAGATTATACCCCACCCGTTCCACCTCCCACCCCGACTTCTTACCCTGGTACAGTGGGCTTCACCCACATAACCACCCTCCCCAGGTATGGCAGACCATCACACTCCTTCCAGAACCTTCCTGAAGAGGCCTCACAACCCTATGAGAGCTCCAGGCACCACTTCCAGTTTATAGGAGTTGGCATGAAAGAAAGAAGTCATCTGTCATCAAACCTTCAACACTTACCTTATGGAACAAACCGTCTCCCATTTTCCCCTCTGCTGTGCCCAAAAAAGGGATTATCAATTACTTCCTTTATCGTCGCTGCCAACATTTGTCGTATCTTAGTTTACTGAGCAAATCTCTTCTTGTTTCAGCAAGCAAGTCGATTAATTCTAGGTTTATAATCTATTGATGTGTTTATTACGAAATCTACGTCTCGAAGTCTTCCTTCATACAAACAAATACGCTTCTAAAAGGAAGTTTTTAAAGTATTACAAAATGGGGAAATTATGACTATTTAGAATTCACATTCAGTTTAATTACTTTGGAAGGAAGGTTATCCACCACTTACGTTACAAGCTACTCCAGAAACACTGAGTTAATTTCTTAGAGAAGAGAGCCACGTTTAAACATACGTATGACACATAATTAGTGAGCCCTGCATAGAATACTCTCAGTAGTAGACACTAGTAATTTCCAAAAATACAGAAACACATTTGTAATCCCCTCATCTTGTCTGAAGATGAAGTTTATAGGTATAATTTCTATAGGCATAATGTGAAGATGCTCCCCTGATAGATGGGCTTGTTTTCCTTTCAAAAATAAAACACTGGCTTAGAGTTCAACTCAAACCCCACCAGGAGATGTCACTGCCTGAGTCACAGGATAACACTGGTGCACAGCTGCTGCTTCTGTTTACAGCTAGCAAAGAGGCTGCGTCACGCTGGTAATTACTATGTGACACCTCTTAAGTACTACCACAAGTGGGCATCTGCCCGGCTCCGGAGGACCAGCCTCCACCCTGGAAACAGAGCAACCCGTCACAAATCACAGTTACGGGGGTGACGAGGCATCTGCGGGTCCGACCTCGCCCTCACCTCTTTCCCTATCAGGCACTCACTACTGCAGCCCCCCTCCAAGAGGAAGACTCTGCCGTCTGGTGATCCCTCCCCAGATGCTGCTGAAGCCACAGAGCAACACCTTTAATAGCCCTCGGTGGCACTGTCCCAGTGGGTGACAATCAACGCCCAGGGCAGGCTGATCCTGCAAAAATGAGGCTGTTGGCGGGGGGGTGGGTAGTGGGCAGTGTGTTCTGGCCTGGAAGGCTCACGGGAGTCTCCTCCCAAGTGTAACACATCTGTCCTCTTGAGCACTGAGCTTGTGTGCGTCTCCCAGGAACAGCCAGGACACTCGCTACCCCACTGTGTCCCAAAGTCTGCATCAGGACACTTTGTGACCCGGATGCATTGCCATGTGTTGCTACATCCAGGTTTATCCCCTCGCCTTTGCCAATGTGGGATCCAGAGGTGGCGGGTACCACGGGTGAGAAAGCAGTTCCTGGTGTGAAGGCACCAGGGGAAAGATATAAGAGAGAGAACGGATGCAGGAGAGGATGAGAGAGAAATCAGAAAAAGTTCAGGTAGAAACGTCCTGCCTGATCATCTCACTCGCAAAACACTGGATGAGATGAGGTTACTCTGGCCAAAGAGCCAGAAGCCAGGACTCCCCCAGGAGCTCGTGTCTATCTTCCTATTCAGAGTTCACTGGCGGTTTCACAAGAACGGCTGAAGAAACATAAACAGAGTTTTAACTCACTTCTGCCTGAAGGTCTTTCCTCTGACTTTGGGCTGGTTCTTATTATACATTCTTACTAAGTTGCCACGTGGCCAACCAGCCCCAGAAACCAACTGAAATCCCATGACTTTAGTTGAAAGAGAAGTGTGATTACTGAAGAAAATTTCTGATTTTCAAAGCAACCTTTCTTTAAATACTGCAAGCTGATGCCCCATTTTCTCAAACACAAAATGGAGGCGTTGAATTTCTTTCACCTTAACTCCAACCTATAACTGACCTTCTCTAGAACTGAATCGCTTTTTGTTCCCTTGTCTTAAGTTTAAAACTAGGTGAGCGGGACACCTCATTTTCTGTTTCTTCATACAGATGTATATATTGGATTTGCCTGCGGCCGCGGCTATCCTCTTGGTAATCACTTTATCTCACTCTGGGGCAGAAAGGGCTTGAGGTCGTCGCTTATAAAAGTACATAGATAACGGGGATAAAATAAACACCTCGGGGAGCAGAGCCTATTAGCCACAGGATGTATTTGTGCAAAACGGTGCACCTTGTCCAGGAGATGCAGCCCCTCACGAGGGCACAGGGCTTGGGGGTAGAGCCTGGGATGGACGTCAATCCCCCACTGGCTCTCTCAGCTGGATGCCCTGTACACATCCCCTGCCACCACGGGGGTGGTGGCCCTACAAAGCAACGAGGCTAAAAGGCCTGATGGGAGAGAAAATAGGAAAGCCCAGGGGAAGAAGAGCATACAGAAGTGCATCCAGAGGGTCCCATATACTATCTAGAAGGGAGCTGTAATTTTACCTCCAAATGGCTAAATCAGAGATAGAAATATGATCATTTAGAAGATTCACGGTGCCCATAAGATTAAAACAAACCAATTAGACAAGAGACAACATGTGCCGTGAACTCCCTCCTGTGGGTACTCAGCTCACTGTCGGAGGCACTGGGCAGACATCCTTGCTCCCCAGAGAAGGGGTAAATACTTTGACTCAACACACGTCACTGGCATGACACCCATGCTCACTTGGGTTAAATCAGTTCCAGGAGGGATCAAAACAATGTGAACCAAACACACACCCCTTGTGGCCCTATCCAAACAGGCCATCTAGACCAAACCAACCAGGAATGCACCAACGCTGTACACACCCGTGGTTGAGCCCCCCATCTAGAGAGTGGATGGACTGCACATACTGAATATCCTCTGTATTATCATGTATTCTGTGCTGCTAAGGAAGTATATAACTTATGTAAGTATTATTATTATTAACTATTTTTTGAGGACTTACTATGAGCCATTCACTAAGCTAAATATTTAATGTGGATTACCATATTTAATCTATAGGACAGACCTATAAAGGAAGTATTATTATCCCCATTTTATTGATAACAAAATGAAATTCAGAGAGGCCACCCAGCTAGTCAATGGTGAGGTTGGGATTTGCAGCCAGGATTGGAAACAGCTTTGCAACATTCCACAGACCACGTCTGCAGTCACTCTACAGAATAGTTAAAATAGTTAGGTGTTTATGCCTAAAGACGTGAGCTTCAACTAACTAGGAAGTTATTCTATATAAATAAGTATATTGATCAAGACCACTGGGGCATTCCTCTGTTAGGAAGAGATGTCACTGGTCTGCAAGTTTTTTTAAAAACAGGAGAAGGAGCCAGATGGTAAGTTTTACCATCAATATCCTTCCAAACAATAAGTGATAAAATTTTATAAAAACAAATAGTAAACATTTTTTTCTCTCTCTAGTAGTTTTACTTATTTATTTTTTAATTAATTTATCGTTGTCTGCGTTGGGTCTTCACTGCTGCATGCGGGCTTCTCATTGCGGTGGCTTCTCTTGTTGCGGAGCACGGGCTCTAGGCGCGTGGGCTTCGGTAGGTGTGGTGCGTGGGCTTCAGTAGTTGTGGCTTGCGGGCTCTAGAGCACAGGCTCAGCAGTTGTGGCACAGGGCTTAGTTGCTCTGCGGCATGTGGGATCTTCCCGGACCAGGGCTCAAACCTGTGTCCCCTGCATTGGCAGGTGGATTCTCAACCACTGTGCCACCAGGGAAGCCCCCCTCCCTAGTAGTTTTAAAATAAAGCCCCAAAATTCATTGACGTTCTTCAGGAAAAAAGGCGTTCATGTCCTCTCCCCTCAAATCTGTATTCTTTCGCTGCTTGACCAACAGGACATGGTAGAAATGATGCTTGGCCAGTTTCTGGACCCAGGCCTTAGGAAACTGCCAGCTCATACTTCATACCCTTTGATGCAATGATTCCCCTAATGAGAAAAATTAAAGTGGCAAAACAATCTGGAATAATAGAGTAATATTAATATAGGTGGAAAAATCCAAAGGATAGCATATTTTGTAGGCATTAAAAATGCTCCCCAGGGGACTTCCCTGGCGGTCCAGTGGCTAGGACTCCATGCTTCCAATGCAGGGGGCGTGAGTTTGATCCCTGGCTGGGAAACTAAGATCCCACATGCCACAGGGTGTGGCCAGAATAAAATAAAATAAAATTAAATTAAAAAGTAAAGTAAAATAAAATAAAATAAAACAAAATAAAATAAAATAAAAATGCTCCCCAAATGTTTAATGCCATTGGGAAATGCTTATGAGATGAAAAAGTAGCATACAAAATTGTATGTATCATATATAATTATTGTAACATTGCCAAGAAAATTTGTCCAAAGAAGTACTAGAAGACAAGACATAATAATCCTTTTTTTAGGGTAGTAAGATTACAATTGATCCTGTCTTCTTCTTTTTTTATTTCCTTGAATTTTATTTTATTTATTTTGATCCTTTCTTCTTTATATTCATTTTTCTCTACACTATTTTTGTTTCCCCCAATGGACAGTCATAACACCTTTTAGTGGGAAAACACCACTGTGTATGAGATTTGACCCTCAGGTAAGCAAGCCTGTGCCCTCACATACCTTCTGTGGGACTCAGATTTCCATAGTGAGGAGACATCAAGTGGATCCAGACATGGATTTGCCCATGAAGAGACGAAAGGCTGGGAGTAGGGCAGCCTGCATGAGTGGGCTGTCCCTCTGTCAGGGACAGCTTCTCTTGGCAGCCCTGGGACAGACCTCTCCGTGGCCCACCACACAGCAGCTACAGCCCTCCTTTGGCTTTGGAAAGCAAAGACGCCTTCCTCACATTTTAGGGATGGCAAAGAATTAGTCATCCTGTGTTGATAAAATAGAAATGAGCTTTAACAGGGCTTGATTACCAGAAGCTTGCTGGGGAGCCACAAGGGTTGAGGAAGCACGTTGCTCGTTAACTGGTGTTTAAGATATCTCACACTAAACACACTCTCTTGCAACAAGGATAGATTGCGTTATTCTCCATGCTCTTAATCAACTTCAAATATTAGCCCATCTGGGTCAAAGTAGGATTTCAAAAGCGGTAAACATTGTCTATGCCTGAGACAGATTTTTCCACGACCACATTAGAGGGTGGAAGAAAAATAAATCATTCATTCCTTCGACAAACCTTTCCCGAATGTCTCGTATGCCTTAGGGATATATAAACAAAGAAGATGGAGCACACTTAGAATTAAACACAAACTCTTGCACCAGTCCACATCACTTGGGTTCTGGGGCTGACCCCTGTGGCTTTGCAAGAACCAGTTTTTCCCATATCGTCTGAACCCCGCTTTCACTGACCTCATGTGGGTGGCCTGAAATTGACCACAGTGATGTATTTACACCACAGAAATCAACGAATGCCAAAGAGCAGAGAGCTGGTTGCTAGACATTTACCAACACACCACTGCCTACAAGGCCCAATGAGGGGTCCCCATACACCTCCCCCACTCACCTCCAGCCAGCCTGTCCCTTCTCCTTGTGTGCTGACCACACTGACCTTGCTGGGTGTCGAGCCCACCTCGTGCGTCGCCACCATGTAACGATACACTTGTCTGTCTGCACAGGCTTATTTATTCACTTCACCTCTCTGTACCTATTTCAAAACCAACGGCACAAGGACTTGTGCAGGCCTATGAAAGCTGAAATACGCTTGTTTGTGGGAACCCATCTCGACCGAACGTCCAGACGCACAAAGCCTGAGCTGGGGCATGCTGGTCAGACTTCTCTGTGAGGCTTTTCTTAGCCTCACTTTATATATGAAAGAAATAGTATTATCAAAGCATAGGCTTCATCCACAAGGTGAAATTAAGCCTATAATCAGGCCAACCTGAATCATTAAAACATCTGGATTAAAGAATACATTTAAATCAATTTCTTTTCAACCTTCCAAGAATATAATTCAGTGCGATTGCTAATGCCATTTCCAAATACTACAGAGGCCAGTGTGCTTTTAAAGAGCTTTGGTTTTTTTAAATACAATAGCCCTTCGTATATCCAGAGCCCAAATATAGGGCAACCTCTCCACTCCAGGGCAGGGCAGAGCAGCCGAGACTGCTGTCACAGAGTTAGTTTTAGAGGCTCAGTGGCCTTTTTCAAACTTTTGCATCTTTACTATGTTATATGAGACGTCAAATAACAAGCTTCAGAGAGCCCTGCATTAGCAGCCAACATTTTGCTTCTTAAATGCTAAAACTGCACGCTGTCCTTGGGTAATAGTCTCCTAAGTCCGGGTAGCCTGGGATCCACCCGCTTCAAGGCAGCTGGACCAGACGATGTTTCACCTGTCCCCATCCCCCCGCCACTGCAAATCGGGCTACTGAAGACATCCCAGGGCCCACCTGCTGCATCCAAGGTGGGGTCCAAAATGAGGTGGGAGGCGGGATGAGAAACCAAGGGAGCCAGGTCCCTGGCCAGGGGATGATTCTCCCCGTATTTCTTGATCCTGTCTGCCTCCCCGGTTGCGGCCCCTACTTTCTTCCTTCTTATTTGGCACCCGATGCTTCCTGCTTGGCTTTCTGCCTTCCTTACCCGGCGTCAGAATGGCATTCTCTCACACCCTCTCCCCTCACCTCCTGACCATGACACTGGCACGTAGTCTTTGGAGGTTCTTACCAAGAGCGTTTATTACTGGCAACGAGATAAACAGCAAGGAGGAGGGTCTCTCCTCCGCCTCCCCTCGCCCCCCAGGCAGCTGTCTTCACGTTCGTCCACTTGGTGAATATACAATGGTGCGTCGGGGCCACTGGACCACAGCACACGAAGCAGCCAGCCCGTGAGGTGCCCCAGGCACGCACCCGGATACCCTATCGAAGCCTCCCGTCATTTGCTTTCCACTGATTAAGTTCAGATTTCGCTCACTGCCCGTTACAGAGCAATTTGATTCAGCAAATTCCAAAATGGGACTAAAGTAACAGGAAGAAGCCTGAATGTGGGACTCACCCAGAACCGGCTGCAATCAAGCTTGAAAAACACGTTTGGCCAGCAGATTCGAGACTTATAATAATAGTTATTTCTCTTTTAGATGTGGCCCCAAAGGACGTGTCCAATGGCATGGAATCATCTCAAATTTAGCAAGAGTAAAATTCCCTCTCAAATTTAATATTTTACTTTTAGCCTGGCTCTAAATGTTCCCCCTGTCTGGGGTTCCCTTTCTAACTTTCTGCACAGATATTGAAAAAAACAAACAAATGTATGGAGCAAAGTATATTCCATAGAAAACTACCAACTGTTGAGAGCTGGGAGTTATCTCATCAGAATAAAAAAGGTGAGGCAGGGGTAGCCTACTTCAAAGGAGTGAGAGGGCATTTCCCACTTTCAGCAAGTTATTAGTCTTTGGTAATAATAATTATTATTAGATATGTGTATATTGTGTGTGTGTGTGTGTGTGTGTGTGTGTGTGTGTGTGTGTGTATTTATTTATTTATTTATTTATTCTCCTTCTTGTCTGTTTATCTTGTAACCGGTAAAACATTCTTAGAAAAAAACTTTTGTTTGTTTAGTTTACATCATAAACTACTTGTTCAAAATATCTATAATTACCCACAATTAATTATGATTTAATTTAATTGTGGGAATGTTCCATTTCATTAAGGCAACCCTTATTACATTTCTGCGAAGTCTCTCCCTTCAGTCTCTAAAATGATCAGGCCCCCTAGATATTTACTGCAGGTGTTAAAAATGGTTTATAAATACATTCCATTCACAAGTATTTATAAAAGCGCCTATTCTGTGCAACATTCTATGCAGAGAGCTGGTGGGAATGCCATGATGTAAAGTGAAAAAGAGAAAGTCCTGCTTTCAGAAATGTTCAAATGTCATAAGGGGGATACGTACAATACTGGTAGATCACCCATCATCTCAAACCAAGACTGACATCTAAAATTCTCTGAAAGTGTTTCCTCAACTATTTAATTAGTCCATGTCCTAAATCTAGGCACTTGTGTGAATGTCATCTTCAAGAACTTGATTTAATGTCTCATTTTATATAGAAAGTTCTTTCATTATTCAATTAAATGTGAACTTAACCATCCCCTTTGATGGACGGGGAAGGAATTTGGAAGAAAATGAAAACTAGAAAACTAAAGAGAAAAGTAGCTTTTAAGGACATGATTACAACTGATTATAGTCAACACACACACACACACACACACACACAAACACACCATACAACTATGGCTGAAAAGGAATGCTTATACAAGGACAAAAAAAATTGTGGTATTCCTGTTCCTAGAGAGTTACCAGTTTCCACTTTCTTTGACAATAAAATTGGCAATAACCTCTTGTCTTTTTTTTAAACAACTTTCTTTCTACATCTTCATATCTGAATTTCAATGACCCTAATTAGAATTCAAGTGACACCAATTTATATAAATTTTGTTAACACAGCAATGGGGCTAGAAATGGAAACGTCCAATATGGACACAAGTTGTGCTCATATTAATAGAAATAACTGCCTGCTTCCTTTCCCGTCTCTATCCCCCTTTCTTAGAGCCAGATATTAATAAAACATTAATACAGTTAATGTACTGCATATGGGGGCCCAATGATCATATTTTCAAAGATAAGATCTATGGTAAAAAAAAGTATTGTAATACCAGAACGGGTATATTGGTCTAACTATTAACCTTTAGAAATGTTCAAGTCTTTAAAATGCAAGCAATTTACAAAATGTTTACTAGCTTAGATTTCTAACAACTACCATCTGAAGTTAAAAATCAAACATCAAAAAACTCAAGAAGACTTTACAGGGTGTAGGAAGAAGTACTTTTTGATAATTTCGGGGCCGTCACTTCCTCACTCAAGAAAAACACTTATTGGCATATGTTTCTACAGGTATATTCAGTTAATTTTATGTCTCTCTCTTCATGCTAAAGAGAATTCTATTTCCTGGAATTAAGGGATTGCACTCCTTTTTAAATTCTAATTTCAACTACCTTTTAAATTAGTCACAGTATTTTTTAGAAAGATAACCAGCAAATGAAATAGACTCAAGAAAAAGTAAATGTATATCATAATTACCTTTTGCCTGATCCACAGTCCTCACCTTCAGGCATTTCTGCCCTTTGAAAATAACAACAAAGTGGAGAAGGCTGCAGCACTTCTGTGCTACGACAGTTTCTTCTCCACGCTGACGATGACTATCCGGAGGGAAAAACCCCAGTAGTCAAGTTCTTTTCTTTTTGGAGTAAAGCACTCCTCCCCTACTCAGAAAGTAGGTGTTTACAAACTTCCAAAGCCCCGGCCTGCCTTGAATGAAGCTAGGAGCCGGGCTATTATGACTGTCCCCTTCTAAAAATAAATAGGTCACCTCTTACTCCCAGGACCGTGACAGGCAGCTGGGAGCAAGCGCTGCCCAGCTGCCCAGCTTTTTCGCTCCAGTCCTGTGAGGAGGTGTCACCACCCAGCTATTAACCTTTACCAGGATGACTTCACCTAAGCCAGCCTACCCTTTCTATTTCCTGCTTTTTCCTGGCATGACAAGGCACCCCCAAAGGGCGGCGAGCTGGAAACTTCAGCCTGGGCTATCAGATCTCCAACTCACAGAAGGGGCTGGAGGGTGGAGAGCAAAGTGGGCAGGACCGCGAGAGCTGAGAGGCTTGTTTGTTCTGGAAATGCTTAGCCACTCAGCAAAAAGATCCCTGACTCACAAAAAAAAGGGGGGAAATGCCAATAAACAATGGTGTTTGGAGGGATATTGTTTTGCAAGAAAATCTTCCTTTGGGTCATCTAGATTTCTCAACTCTGAAGTAAGCACACAAATATGAGTCCACGTGTTCCTGTGGGCAACACAGTTTCTTCCGAGGGACTTCCCTCTGTCATCAGGGACCAGCCTGACATTGGAATGTGGCCAAGCTGTGGGCCTGAGATGTTCTGATAGCTTGGCCCATCATTACGCACGAGTCATCAATCACCAGGTACCCTCATTCCCTGCAACTTCTAATAGCAGGACGGAAATTACTTCACTTTTTGCTTTCAAAAAAGCTGGACGAAACATTACTGAGATCCCTTTAGGAATATAACCTGAAAACTTTGCAGAAAAACTTGAAATCATTTTTTTTTTCCTGATTGGGAAAGTCAAGTAAGGCTGTAAGCAAGATCTAATTATTAAGAAACAATATACTTTTCTTAGATACATGCACCCCAATGTTCATTGCAGTACAATTTACAATAGCCAAGACATGGAAGCAACTTAAATGTCCATCAACAGATGAATGGATAAAGAAGATGTGGTACATATATACAATGGAATATTACTCAGCCATAAAAAAAGAACAAAATAATGCCATTTGCAGCTACTTGGATGGACCTAGAGATTGTCATACTGAGTGAAGTACATTCCACAGAGAAAGACAAACGTCATATGATACTGCTTATATGTGGAATCTTAAAAAATGGTACAAATGAACTTATTTACAAAATAGAAATAGAGTCACAGATGTAGAAAACAAACTTATGGTTACCAAAGGAGAAAGGAGGGGGGGAGGAGTGATAAATTGGGAGATTGGGATTGACATATACACACTGCTACATATAAAATAGATAACTAACAAGAACCTACTGTATAGCACAGGGAACTCAACTGAATACTCTGTAAAGACCTACATGGGAAAAGAATCTAAAAAAGAGTGGATAGATGTATATGTATAACTGATTCACTTTGCTGTACACCTGAAACTAACACAACATTCCAAATCAACTGTACTCCAATAAAAATTAAAAATAAAAAATAAAATAAAAAAAACATTAAAAAAAAGAAACAATACACTTTTTTTTTAACATCTTTATTGGAGTATAATTGTTTTACAATGGTGTGTTAGTTTCTGCATTATGACAAAGTGAATCAGCTATTCATATACATATATCCCATATCTCTTCCCTCTTGAGTCTCCCTCCCTATCCCACCTCTCTAGGTGGTCACAAAGCGCCGAGCTGATCTCCCTGTGCTATGCAGCTGCTTCCCACTAGCTATCGATCTTACATTTGGTAGTGTATATATGTCCATGCCACTCTCTCACTTTGTCCCAGCTTACCCTTCCACTTTTCTTTTTAAAATGTGTGTTCCGTTGTCACAGGATTAGTAATAGCTAATCCTAGCAATATCTCTATATTCAATGTATACTTTACATTTATATGTGTTAAAGTGATTTCTGGAGCATTAGAAAATTGAAGAGTCTAAACAAATATTATCTTTCTCTGAGGCACTGTTAGCTATTTTGTAGCACATGCCTGTCGCAATTCACGACAATTCTTTAATATTCCACACAAGAGCTAAAGTTCTAGACTTCAAAGTCTAAGAGTAAGTTGCTGCATACTCAAACACGTAACTCAAATACTGTTGACCTTGAAAGAAAACAGTCATAAGCAGAGTTCTGAAGATCAGGGTGTGCCCGAGCCTCTCAGGATTGGAGCAATGTGCTGTCTTGTTAGAAATTCCAGGCCTAATGAAGTGAAAAGTTGAGACACTGAAAATATTATCCATGAGAATATTTTACCACCTCTATTTCACTTGACCAACAACAATGCTAATTCTATGATCTAATTCTCAGTTCTAACAATCCTATCCCATTAATTTTACCTTTTTTATTCTTTTAAGCTTCTCTTACACTACTTCTTGAAGATCTGAGTACTGCTGTTGTTGAACTTAGCTGCTGATGACTACAGACCAGACTACTGTATCCCTGAAACCTGCCTCTCAATTTTAAAGGACAATTAACTGATCGGTGTGAGAGATGAATTACCCATTACTACCATAAAATATTTCCTTTAAAAATACTTCCTTTAAGCACGTCTTCATGCATTTTAAAATTACTTGCTCCGACCATAAATTCCCCTTTAGATATGTTTGTGTTAACTTCTGAAATTCCCAAGGACAAGGAGGGAAAACAGGATGGCACAGATAACAAAAGGCAGGTGTAGGACACAGTGGGAGGCTTCCTCGCTCCAGTGACACCTTCGGTCCGGCGGGGGGTTTAGGGTGCCAAAGGTTCCCTCATCATCCCTGACCGGAAACCCACTGGGCATCCCAAATTTAAGGACTCACAGAATACAGCCGTGGGAAAGACCCTGAGGGCCACGAAAGCCATCCAAGATTTTCAGACGCTGAAACGGGGGCCCAGCAAAGTCAGGTGACCTGCTGGGGGCAGAGGCAGGAACAGCCTCCGGCGCAGGAGTGGAGGGCTCTTTTCATCCCTCCAGCCGAACAGACTGTAGAACGCAGTCATTCTGGCAGAAGTGCATACACACGGCCAGACACGTACACGGTTTAAGTTCTCTTATAGCCATACTCTTTCCAACTTTGTATGCATTTAATTTTAGTAGTAGACTTTAAGTGAACATTTTTATTTTCTCTTGCGGTTTTAATCATACAGTATTATGGCCTAAGAAAACAATTGCCATTTCAAAGCTAAATGTCCGCTTCTCTTAATGCCCTTTTTTCTCTTCACACAATCATCGGCCTAAGAGTTTTGGTTTTTTCCATCTCTCCTACGGCAGCGTTGACTGAGGCTCTGGAACTTTCAGAGACAAGAGGAGGGACCCTCCCTCTGTTGGAGGTTACAGGGCAATATTAGCATGAATGGCTAAGAAATGGGTGGGGTTCGTTGGTGGAGAGAAAATTATTAAGAGGAGTAGGTTAACTCCTTGCTAAACTGACCTAACAGAATTCTTGCTGAAGGCAGGCCAGGGTGATCAGCTATTACCTAGGGGATGGTGAGACCTGAGGGATTTGGTTAGATATTAAGGGTGATCAAATATCAAGGGCGGAGGATTCTCAATAAACTGACTTGACAAATTTCTTGCTAAAACTGGGTTCCTGAGGACATACCCAAGGACAGGGCCTAGTTGGAAATGAGCTCAGAGGAGCCTGACTAATTTGGTCAAAGAGAGAGTCTTTGTCACCTCCTAAGAACAAGGCACATTTTAATTTTTTTTTAATTGGCACTCAGTGTTACAAACTGTATGGCCCCTTCAGAGGGGTGCTGTCCAGTGTGGTAGCCCCTAGCAGCACCTGGCTATTGCACACTTAAAATGTGACTAGTTTAGGGGCTTCCCTGGTGGCGCAGCGGTTGAGAGTCTGCCTGCCGATGCAGGGGACGCGGGTTCGAGCCCTGGTCTGGGAAGATCCCACATGCCGCGGAGCAACTGGGCCCGTGAGCCACAACTACTGAGCCTGCGCGTCTGGAGCCTGTGCGTCTGGAGCCTGTGCTCCGCAACAAGAGAGGCCGCAACAAGAGAGGCCGCGACAGTGAGAGGCCCGCGCAGCGCGATGAAGAGTGGCCCCCGCTCGCCGGAACTAGAGAAAGCCCTCGCGCAGAAACGAAGACCCAACACAGCCAAAAATAAATTAAAAATAAATAAATTAAAAAAAAAAAAAAAAAGTGGCTAGTTTGGAATTTTAGGATGGAATAGGAAAAAAGAATGTCAACTATCTCATTACCAATTTTTATATTGATAACATGCTGAAATAATAATATTTGGGATATACTGGTTAAATAAAATGTATTATTAAAATCAATTTCACTTCTTTCTGTTTACTTTCTCTAAACGTGGCTGCTAGAAATATACAATTATATATGTAGCCTGCATTCTGTTTCCACTGGCCTGTATAGCTCTAGAGCTTCAATTTTCTACTTTTCTGCCAAAACTGGCCTAAATTTGACATAAAACAGAAGTTCCTTTGAGAGCTCACTAGCTAACACAATCTTACCAATTGTTTCAAAAACATTTCCAGAATCACTTTTAGTCAGAAGGGAAAGGGGTACAAATTACAGAAGGCAATTAACAGGACAGTTAATGGATACCGAGAAGAGTCCATTGAGTATCTTCTCCCTCCATATCTTGGCTTCTGCTTTTCTCCACCCCAAACCCTCTCCCACCCTTGCTTCCCTTTGGCCTCCGAAGACAAGAGCCCATAAGTAATTTCTTCAAGGCCAGGCTGTATCCCAAGTTCTTGATTCCCTTCCCTCCTCTCACCTCTGGTTTATACCACCAGGTATCCCAGCCTGTTCTTGCCAGTTCCTGACCCTCCCAAATTCTACCTTTCCCTCAGCCCACAAACATATGCAGGCCTTTTCCAGAAACCCCACCACTGACCATACATCTCCTTCTAGTCCCAAACCTCTGTCTGCCCTTTACAGCCCAAGGTCCTAACCAGGGGTCTATGTTCAACTCACTCCTCACCAATTACAGCCTACCTTCTGCCCCTACCATGGCCCTGACAATGCTCTTCAAATGCAGCTGACGCTTACTTTCCATCTAATCTGCCCTGACCTCGTGGGGCCCTACGTGGCTGCCCACTTCCCTTTATCTTGACACTCTCTCCACCCTGGGCTCCAAGACTCCACTGTCTGTGCCCAGCCCCACTCCTTTCAACAGTCCTTCTTGGTCTATCTAAGTGTCTCTCTTCTAACTGACTCTTCAGTCTTAAGCGTTGGTGATCTCTAGGGCCGGCCTTCCCAAACCTGAAACAATACAGAGTAGTGGGTCCCAACCTCAGCCACTCTCTACTTCCACTGGTCTGGGATGGGTCATGAACTTGCTTCCAAGATGCTGCTCGTGGGGGGAGGAACCACTCTTGGAGAGCACAGTCCTGGCGTTCCAACATTGGCCACCTTCCTTTTCATGCTATACAATCTCTCTAGTCCCAGAATTTAACTCTGACCTCCACGCCCAAATCTATATTGCTAGTCACACACTCTCCAGAATTCCAAACCTATACAGAGCCTGCGCTCTAGAGCCCGTGAGCCACAACTACTGAGCCCACGTGCCACAACTACTGAAGCCCACGTGTCTAGAGCCTGTGCTCTGCAACAAGAGAAGCCACCACAATGAGAAGCCCGCACACTGCAATGAAGAGTAGCCCCTGCTCGTCGCAACTAGAGAAAGCCCGCACACAGCAACGAAGACCCAATGCAGCCATAAATAAATAAATTAATTAAAAAAAAAAAAAAGTCTCGTCCCCAGCTCCTGTCAATGGAGCATGCTGACCACTTCTGGTTGGTGCCACCAGATTCAAATTGATTTTTGCTCAAATAAACTCTTAAAATTTTTAATATGCCTCAGTTTCTCTTTTAATACCTGGAAGTCCCACAAACATCTCCAAAAACGAGCCCAAAGAGGATCCACCAACTCTCAGTAACCTGCTCTCCCTTATCCTTTCCTATTTCTTCTCTTCATTTTCTTTTTTTGGAAAAATAATTCTCCATATCATTCTCAATCCCATTTTTCTGAAGCATTTTCTTCAGTGAATTTAGCAGCATCTCAATGTATCTTCACTACTTGCTGACATGTCAGCTATCGGAATCCCTCCCTCCTTCCCATTAGGAGATACGCAGGGACCTTATCTTCTTGTTCATTATTGTTTCCCAACAATACTACAAAGCATGGTAGAGCCAGCTCCTGGAACAGCACACACCATATTATTTTAGGGTGATACTATTAGTCAATATTAGTTACATCAGTAAAGTGAAAAAAGGTTCCAAATGGCCAACTGAGGCAAAAACATGGGAATTATATTCATTCTTCCCTCTCGCTCACCAGCCAGAGAAGATTCTCGCCAAGTGCCATCAACCCTAACACACTGAGCTGTACTTGTAAGCACCCTTGAGACTGTGCCTTCTGTGGTTATTGCCTTCAGTCAGTCCAGCATCACCTGTGGCCTAGGCTAGGGGCCACCAAATACTTGTGATAAAGCACCCCTAGCAGGACACGCTGTCCAAATACATTGTGCGTTTCTACATTATATGCATATATATTTTCAATGTACAAATATGACCTGCAAATACTGTATGTGCTTCATAAATCATATGCAAAATAAAAACATGTAGAGATAAAATAAATATAAGCATTCTTTGTAATTGCAAAAAAACCAAAACAATCCCTATCAACAAGGGATTAATTAAATTATGGTGCCATGAAATCCTATGCTAAAAAGCATGAGATTATTATGAAAATCTTTCCATAATATGGTCAACTTTAAAGAGAGACTAGAAAACAAAATGTATAATATCCCATTGATGTAAAAATATACATTTACATATTGATGAAAATACCTCAACAAAGATATGGATGAAGAAAGGGAAACCAGGAGGACAAGGGGAAGGGGGGAGGGGAGGGAGAGGAGAGAAAGGAAAAGTGTTTCAAAGGACCTACACTGAGGTATTGACTGTGGTTTTCTTTTCTGGCTTAAGAAAACAATGAATATTTTCTATTTTATTCTTTTTGCCTGTCTGTATTTTCAATTTTTCAGCAACAAATACAAATTGTTCTTTTGGTAAGCAAAGAAAATGTTCTTAAAATATGAAAAAGAAAAAAGGTTACTTTTAAATGGAAGGGGAAAATTTTTTCTGTGGTTTCCTGTCACTAAAGGAAAAAAAAAATTCCTATTCTTTCATTTGGGTCTTCAGGATTTTTCCCTCAAACCAGACCAGGAAGAGTTCCTACCTTCAAGGATTTGACCACTCAGAAAATAACATGTGTTGGTTGAAAGAATGAGAGAAAGAAAACAGAAGCAAGCCCCCCCTCCACCCACTGACTCGAGAGGATAAGAATTCCCCTTCTCCACTTTTTTCGTATCCCACTGAAGACTTCCAGTGTTGCCAATACAGAATTTGTTTCCCATGAAAATTCAGAGTATATACTACGCACTTTGCAAAAGTGGAATAAGGGTATAAATTAGTATCAAAGCCAGTGTATTTCTGGAGCAAAGTGGAAAAGGACATCTTTTTTTCCTTAGATTAAAAAGAAATAAAAGGTTCAAATGATTATATATGTAAATGATGTGAATGATGCCATTCAGTAGTGACGATGTGATGAATAATCATGATGTGCTACACTGAGAGAGATGGTCCCTCTCTCTTGCTTTCTGGTTGGTGGAATCATATTGAGACTTGTCCTAGATTGGTGGCTTTCCAAGCAATAAAAACTTATTTTTCCTAAATGCTATGCTATGACAAACCTCAGTATATAAAAGACACAACAACCCAAAAGACTTATTCAGGTTTAAATGGGAGCAGGGCACTGAGAGGTGGCCTCAGTCCTGCACAAAGGCAGCCCTTGAATCGGATCCTTGGAAACCCAGAGTTGCACAAGTTACAGTTGGAAAACTGTGACCGGGACCATCTGGACGGCTAGGAAGAGAAAGTGGGAATGTTTTTTCTCAGTCTCTTCTCTAATAATTAGAACAGAAGCAACCCAGTTACTCTCTTTATCCTTTTATCTTTTTTAAGCTTAGAGTTATGAAGTGTTTTCCTCAAATTTCTTTTCATCCAAACATAGCTGGCACTCTACAACCAACGCACAGAGCTTCTGAAGTCCCGCCCTCTAGCATTCTGGTCAACCTTCTCCTTCCTTTTGCTGGAGGTACCACTGTAGTTACCCTACTTCCCAGCCTGGGACAGTCCCCAGTTTCACCTCTTGTCCTGGTATAATTAATAACAGACCCCTTTCACTCTCATCAGTATACCTGTTTAGGTCATCAATTGTAAGATAACCCAATATATTACCATGTTCTTCCCCCTATTTGTCAGAACTTCCATTTTGCTAATGTGTGCTAGATTGTTGTTTTGATTATCACATAATTTGTTATGGTCTCAACAGGGACCCCCAACTGGAGCCAGATCTGTGCCATAGACCATTCAGTTTAGCCAGGGAGTGCCTCTCACACCCTTCCAGTCCGGTCCATGCTATACCCATTGTCTGACCTGTCGTCTTGGGTCGAACTGTGTCCCTTCCTAAAGTAGATATTGTTGGAGCGAAGCTGTCTGGAAAGTGTGGTTTGGACACTTGTGGGTGCAGCTGCCCCAGGGTGCTGAAGAAGCCAGCATCCAGGAGTGGAAAGATCAAAACATGGGAGAAGAGTCAGCAAACGTCCAAAGGGGAAGAGGGGGGAAAGGAGTGGAGAGAAACTGGGGGGCAGGGAGGCCGGCAGGGAGCACCGTGAAAGACTCAACAGCCTCCAAGAGGTGGACCCTGTACCAGCTGTGTCTTTGTCATGCTGGTCTCTGTGGGGTATATTTGATGTCCTAACATTTAAATAAAATATTTTTCTTTATTGAAGTAGAGCTGATTTACAATGTTGTGTTAGTTTCAGGTATACGGCAAAGTGATTCAGTTATACATATACGTGACAAGAACACTGAATACAGTTCCCTGTGCTATACAGTAGGTCCTTGTTTCTTATGTGTTTTTTTTTCATTTTATTTATTTATTTATTTATTTACTTATTTATTTACTTATTAGCTGCACCGGGTCTTAGTTGCAGCACACGGGATCTTCGTTGCAGCATGCGGACTCTTAGTTGCAGCATGCATGCAGGATCTAGTTCCCCAACCAGGGATTGAACCCGGGCTCCTGCATTGGGAGCTCGGAGTCTCACCCACTGGACCACCAGGGAAGTCCCTCTTACGAGTCTCTTAATAAAAGTTCATTATATGTTGTTAAATTTTAAATTGTGATATTTAGGAGTTAATGACCATTTGACTCCATGAAGAAAAGTGTAAACACCACAAATAACCCATTTGCTGACTCATTCAGCAGGTTCACGGTGGGGTACAGCAGATGGAGAGGAGCAGGAAGGGACATGACTTCGGGGCACAGGAGTAGCCTCGGGAAATGAGGAGAGGAAGAAGAGGCTGTTTGGCAACCGCTTAAGGAAGCGAGGAGAAAAGGACTCCAGGAAACCAGCAGGTGCTGGGACCTCCGGAGTCACACCAGCCTGCATCACTGGCCTGGTTTGCGTGTGTGTGTCCTGTGTTTACCAAGACCCATTTCACTGCGCTAAACAGGGTCTCTACAAACTCTTGTCTGTGACCCCCTCTCTGAGGACCTGTTGGTCACCAGTGACTAGTTTCATTCCCACTTACTGCCTCATGCCTTCTCTCCTTAGAAAACTGTTGATGTGCTTCTGTATCAAGAGGGGTTCTTTCTCTCTTTCTCTCTTCTCCCTCCCATCCTTCCCAAACCCCTCCCCCCCAAAAAAAGTCTACAAAACTGCAGGAGTAGAGAGACTGATAGAAATCAAATTCCCAACGGTGCCAAATGTCACTATTGGTTCAAGCTTCCCTCCACAGAATAATCCTGAAGAATAATAATCTTGTTTCTCAATAATCTTGCTTGCTTGGTTATTGAAAGCTCTCTTTTAAGGCTCTATGTGTATTTCAGGGGTGAAGGTCCTTGACAGAGAATCTCTGGTTCCAAGAAAGTTAGAACAAATAGCCACAGGAGAGAAAGAACTCTGGCAGATACCACTGCTCTTAGTAAACATACAGAAATGGAAAATTTCTAAGGCCACAAATCATAGAGACAGAGGTCTTTGCCGCAGGTAAAGACGGGAGTGGCTCCAACAAGAGTGGCACACAGCTCAAACCAAATCTTATCTCTCGCACTTAAAACTACAATGCAAAACAGAGGGCAATTGCAACTTATGTTTAACTAAGGATTACATAATACTTTTGTTATCTGTTAATCTTCCTTATCAGGTGTTGCTTATGTCAGTATTAAAAAGTATTTTTCATTCCTTAAATAGCACCTGATAAAATGCTTCTTGGCTATACATTTACCCAGGATTTTGTGGAGAAGCCAAACTGAAATGGAGACTTTCCAGCTCCACAGCCTTGTAATAGTTAATCGTTATTAGTTTTGAGGGTACCAGAAAGCCTCTTCATAGTCCCATTTGGCCACGCATCATCTGACACCCTTGTGGCCTTGGCTGGATGAGTTCCACCTGCTGACCCGGCCTTGGGTAGGGGTGAGAGATCTCAGACACTGAAAGGGCCGCCCCCTCCCAGGCAACTGTGTTTTCGGGAACGTGCTCCAGGGCTTGCTAATATCCGACAGCCTCCAGGCATTTCTGAAAAGGAACCAGCCCTTTTAGAAGCATTTGCTACGGGAAAAGCTTGGTATCTGCTGGCCTGGATCAGTGGGAAAGAAGAAAGCCTTCACTTCAGAGACCTGTAACTGCTTCCTGCAGCAGGGCAGCTGCCTCCAGTGACGTGGTGGGCCAGCACCTCCATACTGCCTCGACCACCGTCTGACTGTCTGATAATAAACCCAGCCTCTCAGAAACATGGTGTGTCTCCTGCAGGCCACCTCAAGGTTCCAAATAAGGCACGGGTAGCAATCTGAAGGTGACCATGAGTGAGTTCATTTCTAGCAGGCATGAGTAAAACCCTTTCAATGACTAGCAAAAAGCAATGAGCTTTAAAAACAGAGTGAAACAAATCTAAAATGTGACCCTTGAAGAGCCTTAGCCAAGAAACCGGGCATTGAGACAGGGTCAACCTGTGATCTCATGCCTCCACAAGAACCCCTCAGGAGGGGCTTCCTCGGGCACCCAGCACCTCTCTCCTATAAGCTTAACAATCTTGTCTTCTTGTAATAACCTTTTTATTTGGCAATGATTTGAGATTTACAGAAGAGGTGCAAAGATAGTACACAGAGCTCCCGTATACCCCTCACTTAGTTTCCCCCCGGGGTTAACATCTTACGTTACCACGGCACGTCTGTCAAAACTAAAAGCCAACATTGGTAGATTACTATGAACTAAACTCCAGACTTTATTTGTAGTTACTTTCACTAACGTCCTTTTTCTCCTCCAGGATCCCATCCGGGGCATCATGGTGCTTTCAGTCGTGACACCTCCCGAGTCTCCGTGGTCTGTGAGAGTTGCTCCGTCTTCCCTTGGTTTCCTACCTTGACAGTTTTGAGGAGTATTTTGTAGATATCAGGTATTTTACAGAATGCCCTCAGTTTGGATTTGTCTGATGTTTTTCTCATGATTAGACTGAGGTTACAGGTTTGGGGGAAGACAACCATGGAGGAGAATGGCCCTTCTCGTCACACCGGGGGTTCCCTGAGATCCACATGACTTCTCCCTGGTGATGGTCACTTGATGACTTGGATTCCTAGTGTTTGCCAGGTTTCTCCACTGCAAAGTTATTACTTTTCCCTTTCCATACTCTAGTCTTTGAAAGCAAATCTAAGTCCAACCCTCATTCTGGGCAGGGTGAGGGGGGGATGGTGGTGCCCAGGGACACAGCTCCACCTCCTGAACGCAGGGGTTGCAACTTATATTACTCAGAATTCTCCTGTAAGGAAGACTTGTCTCTCCTCCTTCCCTCAGCGACTTATCTATTCAATCATTTACATCAATAGGGACTTCCGTGGACTCGTAAGGACTTAGGGTTTGGGTTATAATCCAGTGCTGTATGATTGACTTTGTTGCGCAGATTGTTCCAGCCACTAACTCTGCCCACCCTGCCCTCTTCCACGACTCCTCCTCCAGCCCCTTAAGACACCTGGAGGGGCCACGTCTCTGCTGCACTTGGCTGGCTCCACTCTCCAGCCAACCTCGGGGTTAACCACAGTGTGCCCAGTTCCCCCCAAGATTACCTCGCTTCCCTCCCACCTGGTGTCAGCACCTGCCACGGGGCGACACCAGGGCTAACCTGGAAGTCAGAGGCGGGCTGACGTGGGAGCAAAGGCCTGTGCTCCACCCGCATGCGTCCAGTTCCAGGGACACGGGAGAGACGGGGTGCTGCGTGTGCCCCGCCCCTTGGGGTGCCACAGGCCGTGAGCAGTATCCAAGGAGGTGAGCCGTCTGCACACCAGTGTGTTCTTATGAAAGCATGACGACCTGCCATCTTTTTCCTTACTCTGATAAAATTTCCAGGTTTGAAACCAAGTTCAAATTTCCTTTCCACGTGTGCCATGCGTCCTGACGTTTCATGTTTCCTTCCTGTTTTGAGCACAGAGGAAGTGCACAGTTTAAAAATGGGAACGAGACTTGGCTACTTCACCTGCACTTACTTTTAGCATCAAACCATGGCAATGTCATACACACAGTTCATCATAAGTTTTCACAGTGGATTCGCGCCGCCAGACGCCGCTTCCAATCTGCTTATTTATAACCAATGGGAATTTTTATATCAAACTTGACTTTACATTTTTTAATTGAAATCATAAGCTGTACTGAAAACTGGAGAGGGCCATGACAGTTGAAGACCCCTCCTGATCCAGCTTCTGTGTTCATCGTGAGCAGTAAGAATTGAAACACTGCCTCACTGCCAAGTCAGTGAGAAGCAAGGGACGGGCTGTGTCAGGAGCTGCAACAGAGGCCAGAGAACAACATGTGTTTCCACACCAGCTGCAGACAGGTGGGCGGAGGGGACACCATGCTTACACGTGTCTCCCAGAGTGAGCGGGTCCCCTTTTCTTCCCATGAGTGCCACTGCTTTCATGGAAGGGGATCACAGAGAGCCTCCCCAACAACGAGAAACAGCTGTCCCCAGGGTCTTTCCAATGACATGGAATTACAAACTCTAAAGGCAAAACCGAGGCGCCTCTTGGGGGTGTCGCCCTGAGAAGCAGGCTTCATTGGATGCGTGTCCACAGGCCCCCGAACGGGCAGTTTCCTTTAAAACATAACTTTGGGGGCTTCCCTGGTGGCGCAGTGGTTGAGAATCTGCCTGCCAATGCAGGGGACACGGGTTCGAGCCCTGGTCTGGGAAGATCCCACGTGCTGCGGAGCAACTAGGCCCGTGAGCCACAACTACTGAGCCTGCGCGTCTGGAGCCTGTGCTCCGCAACAAGAGAGGCCGCGATAGTGAGAGGCCCGCGCACCGCGATGAAGAGTGGCCCCCGCTTGCCGCAACTAGAGAAAGCCCTCACACAGAAACGAAGACCCAACACAGCCATAAATAAATAAATAAATAAATAAAATTTAAAAACAAAACAAAACAAAAAAAACCACATAACTTTGCTTCGTTTTGCTTGAAATTATCCCTCCAAAAGAGGATGTGGTCACATGTTTGTGATCTTACCAAATCTGTCGCAGACCAGGACTGTGCATTCAATTTAAAAATTTTGAATAGCAAAGTACTAGGAGAGGAAGAATGGCTGAAGTGACATCACTCAATGCTGGTTTGGGAAGCTTTTAGATGTCATAGAGTTCACCTGATAGGATGGGTAAAAAATAATAACAATACTAATTAAAGAGAAAGACATATATCACAGATTCCTTAATTATTTGTGGGTGTGGGCTAGGCTATTATAAAATAAGCTTTGCCCAAATTTCTTCCAGAAGTACTATACTCAGTGGTCGTGTGATAAAGATGGAGCCACGTGGTTTTCCAGAGGTGGAGGTGTGGATGGGGAATTGGGTGAAGGTGGTCAAAAGGTACAAACTCCTTTTGTTATAAAGATAAGTAAGTCCTGGAGATGTAACGTACAGCGTGGTGACTACAGGTAATTATACTGTGTTGTATATTTGAAAGTTGCTAAGAAAGTAAATCTTAAAAATTCTCATCACAAGAAAACAAAACTGTAGCTGTACCGTAGCGGATGTTAAGTATTATGGTGATCATTTTGCACTATGTACATGTACTGAATCGTTACCTTATGCACCTGAAACTCACACAAAGTTATATGTCAGTTATGTCTCAATAAAACCGGGGGGAGGGGAAAAAAAGATTGACTGAAATAGCTGTTTACAGCTTGGATCAATTTCCAGTGACTTTACTATCTAAATTCCTCTATCACAACTTAGGAATGAAAATAACTTGTTCTGGGAAATGTGTTAGGGTCAAAAAGTGGCCCTAACTTTAATAAAACTGACATGAAGGGAGAACAGGAAAAGCAGCATTTTAAAACTAATATGTTACGCAAATAAGTTGTGATTTTATATCTATCAACAGTGATTTTACAGTGGTTACAATTAGTACGAGTAGAAAATTGGACCCTCTATATTTACATTCCCCGCAGCCAATACATTCAAGGTGGGCGAAAGCTTTCCTGGATCTTGGCGATGGGAAGGAGGGTCCTTGCCACACATTCAAGGTTCCCTTACATCAGGTATGAATTGTATTCCGAGTGGAAGGAGAAATCATCAAAATAGTTAGTCCTGGCTGCTCTGTAGAGACCAGCTCTTCGGGGCCAAGAGGAAGCATGGGGGTCAGTTAGGGGTTGAGATCTGGCCCAGGTCCAAGGGGATGATGACAGAGTGAGGGCTTGAGGGTCTAGGCCACATTCTGCAAATGGAGCCGAGCAGGTTGACTGATGGACTAAATGTGTGGAATAGGGGCAAGGTGAAATCACATACGTCTTCGATCTACTCACCTGAACACCATAGTCCTTAAAAGCACATTTTTGAAGAACAGCTAACGGCCTGGGATACCTGACATATTAAAACACGTTGGATAACTTTTCTGCAAATGGACCCACACTAAATATTTTCAAATTCATGGGCCATATGGTCTCCATTACAGCTAATCAACTCCACTGCTGTAGCTCAGACAATACGTAAAGGAATGAACGTGGGCCATGGGTGGCCACCCTCTGTATTTTATACACACACATGCTCCACCAATTACAAAAGAACATGTGCTATTTGTAATTGATTAAAGAAAACGATTGGGAAGGAATTATGTACCCCAATATTTATAGCGATTATCTCTATGGTTTTTATTTTCTTTTGTGTGTTTTAAGTATTTTCAAAAATTCCCCCACATATGTATTCCTGTTGTAATCAGATAAAATCTACCCCCCAAAAGTGTGAAATTCTATCTTTAAAACTCTACAAAGAAAAACAAAGCCAGGTGTTTTGGTGTCCTGTCATTGACCATACTTTCAAATGGAGATTTTTTTTTTAATATAAAAAGACTCTGAAAAAGGTCATCAGTAAATAAATTCTAAATCGGTAGTTGAAAAGAAAAGAACCCGTCATGCTTCCTAGAACTGGAGAGAGTCCGTGTGAGGAATGGGGAAGGCTGTTTTTCGCTACATTGGCTGAGTCTCTGGAAAAGATTGCATCTTGAATTAGCGGCTTGACTGTCTGCAATCCAGGTAAATATTGTGTTGCTACAACTGAAATCATCCTGCCATGTGGGTCACCCTGTCATATAATTAGCCTCTTATCATATCAGGGGCAAATCAAAGCAGCAGCAGTTGCTGTTAATGTGGTAACTGAACAAACCAGCAACACTCTCTTCCTGGATCCACATCCGATTTGATAGTATCACCATCCCACCGAAGACACCAGAAGGGTTGTTTTGCGGCATTTTTCAATAGCAAGCGGAACCTGAGAGAACGTGGAACACCCTAAGGACTTCCCAGCTGTCTCAGCTGCTGTGATTTTTTGCATGTTCTTCACTGCATCACTGCACATCTTAGTCATCCAGCTGGGGAACTGGGTGGAGGGTGAAATTTCACCGTAAGTGTCCTGTGGTTCATGGATATCGCCCTCAGGCTCTCCCATTCACCTTATCCTGCACGTGGTCAGGTTCATTGTCTCCGATCACCCGATCCCGTCCTCCCCGCCCCAGATGGTCTGCCCCCTCCTCCTTCACCCCCTTCCCAGATGTTTATCCAGACAAACATGCTGCAGCGCATCTCCATCCCCCAGTCCATTTCAGGGAACCCACCCTGGCCATCGTCCTCTCCTCTGTTGCCAAGTGTTATTTACTTCTCAATGCGACTGTAAGTCCTCGCCTAAGCAGTAAACCGCCGGAGGGCCGTCCCTGGTGTCCTGTCCTCTCACTGTGCTGGGCACACTGCATGCTCCGAGGCGCAGTTCTGCCGAGTGACCCCTGCAGACAGCCTGCCTGGGTTCTGATGCTGTTCTACTACCCACCAGCTGGGTGAGCTCCGGCAAGTGACTTAACCTCTCTGTCTGTTTCCTCGTCTGTGAAGTGGGGATAACAGCACTTCGTAACAGCTGCTGTGAAGACTTAAGGCATATGTAAATGCTGTTAAGTGGATTAGATTAAGTATATAAGATTAGAGAATGAGAATGTCATCATATGCAAAACACCAAGGACAGAGCAGGCATTTTGACTGTCCTACTTATGTGTTGGCTTAAAAAGAACACACGAGACAAAGATTGTCTCACGCTTTCCATGTTGCTCTCTCCAATCACAACTATCTTTCCTTTCTCGAACGTTCAGCAGAATATCAATGTAAGGAATGAATGAAACTATGTTTTTGGTTTCCTATTCTTTCACTTTCAATCCTTCATTACTGCTGGCCAGTTCACCTCTTGATGAAAGATAATAGTAATTGCACAAAGGATTGCTTACTCTGTACCAAGTGCTTTATGTTAATAATTTCATGTAATCCTCGAAACATCTTGGGGAAGGTGTTGTTCTAATCCCCTTTCACAGATGAAGAGACAGATTGAGAAGCAAAGCATCTTGCCCAAGGCCACTCACAAGACTTGGAAATGGCTGAGCCAGAGCTGTTCTTCTTCTGAATCACCCATTGCTCATAGCACTGTTCTAGACTCATCACAGGTGCTTATGAATTACATAGTTTGGCTAAATGACTGATTCATTTAATAACTGTTTATTGATGGCAATTGTAGGCCAGACTTGGGGAGGGCAAAGATTAGAAATGTTTCCCCTGTTAAACCGCGGTGGGGTAGGGATGGTGGTGTGCTGAATTGGACGATTGGGATTGACATGTATACACTGATGTGTATAAAATTGATGACTGATTAAAAAAAAAGAGAAATGTTTCCCCTGTTATCACCGAGTTTAAGTCTCGGTGACTTTGTCTGTGGGGAACACAGACAAACCAAGAAGCAATTACAAAGCAACGTGATGGGCCCCGTTAGGACAGGGAAAATACAGAATGACATGGAGAGGCGCACCACGAGCACAGGAGACAGGCATGGGGTCTGCGACGAGCAGAAAAGGCTTCCCTGAGGTGACGTCTTAGTGATGCTAAAGGATGGGCTGCGGTTGAGATGGGGGATTCCAGGTGGAAACAAGACAACGCATTGCTCGGCTGGGGACCGAGAAGGGGGCGTGGCTAGAGAGGACTGCAGGGGGAACGAGGTCCCGCAAGCATTAAGCAGGGTTTCTTTCAGCAAATCAGGCAGTGGACAGCCTGAGTCGGGACCCGCCTGCAGCCCACGCAGCCAGCAAGCTGATTAGGAAGGTTTGTGCTCCTCGTCCAACCGCAAGGTTCCTTTACACCAGAGGAAGCGGCATCCTTAAGACAGCATCAGCGAACCGCTGGCTCTTCCGGGGCCCTGCGGCCCTGTTAAAGGACTTGACTGCCGGGATGAAGGGGATGGACCATGTCCTCCTTGGCCTTAGAAACCTTCCTCTAAAAACAGTCACAGGACGGCAGACACTGAGATCAAACGATGCGTCCTGATAGCCAATGGAGACCCGGTGACACTGAATATCAGTAGCTTGTCTGTCATTCAAGCCTGTGGGTATCAGGGTGGTGATGCAGTTTTCGAGGGCATCAGAGGTTTCATCTCAATTTACTCATCGGTGTTCAAAAAGTTTTTCTTTTTCATTTTTTTTTTTCTTTTTGTTTCCTCACGCTGGGTCTCCATGCAGACAACAAAGGGAAAGACTAAAGCGATTACCTAGATGCCATTTTTTAGCATTTTTACCAAGTGTGCCTGTATTATCTGCATATTTCTGAAGAAACTTCTATAAATTACCTGAACAAGAAGATAACAGCATGAATTCTTTGCCTGAAGTTATAAGGCAGAAAATTCTCCTCCAGAGGAAAGGTCCTGGTAGCCAAAAGGAACGACACATTTTCTCTACACCCACTAATTTACAATAATGAACATTTTATCAACGACAATGAAAAACCCAAGCATTAGAGTATGTTCCGAGTAGCTGAGACTCTGATTACGTGTGAGAACTGTATTGTCTACACATACTCTACGACAGGAGATATGAGGTCCCCACTGGTCTGATGTCGTGTGAAGGACTGCTCCCAGAGGTCATCGTGCGGGGTGCAGAGTGCCCCACACCTGCCCAGCCCCGCTGGAGAGCGCGGACGTATAGAGTGGATGGAGAGGAGAGACTGCCCTGCGGATTTCAGCCAACCGTATCAAGGCCAAGGCAATCATGTGATAATGTGTGAATGAATCAGAAGGGGTGGCCCGGGGATTTCTGCACTCCCAGCAACATTCACACTTCGTTTCCAGCCAGCTCTCATTTTCCTCTGCTGAGCGTTTACTAGCCGCTTTTCACATGACACCCAGAACCCCATCTTACTAATTTGCTCAGGGTAGAAGTCCCGTCAGAATTAGACTCTGTACCAGGGATTGCTGCATCGCTAAAATATCCCTGCTAAACTCCCGAAAAGGCAATGTCTTCTGCTACCACTTTTCTTCTGGAAATGATGGGCTCAGGTCACTCATTCCCTCATCAAACATTTTTAGTGAGCACTTATTAAGTGCCAGGCACTGTGCTAGGCCCTGGGGTCACAGGGGCAGATCCAGGAGACGTGGTCTCTGTTTTACGGAGCTCCCAGGGTGGTACAGAAGCTGGATATGAAACAACTGAAGACACAGACCAACATACAAAGGCCCATTTGGTTAAGAGCTAAGAGAAGCTGGGCTCTAATGAGGAAGGGTTTAAACCAGACCACCTATATTGCTTTTCCTCCGCCCCCACTCGCCACAAATGTGCACAAGTATGTTTTCAGTTGGCATCAGTCCTTAGGAGAGCTGAGTGCTTGCTTGATTTCAGCGGTGACAAGTGCAGGGAGCCCCTTCCACACGGTGGGAGCTGTAGGTTTGGGATGCAGGCTGCATCGGGCTTGTCGAAGAGCCGTCTGCCATGTGTCAGTGCCTCATCTAAAATCGCACAGGAGCACACGAGAGCTTTCTGAGTCCTTTTGTCTCCTTTGCAGCCCACCTCCCGTGCCCACCCATTTCACGTCTCTTGCTCTACTGGACCAGCCAAATGCTGGGATTGATGACAATTTTCTGACCAGCTTTCACCAGCGAAGAAGCCTGCCTTGAAATCCATGAGCCCTCTTGTTCATTCCCAGGGAGAAGCTCTCACAAAATGCCCCGAAGCTGGACAATGTTGATAAAACCCAAACTCACTCCTTTATGTCTTCAAGCAACAAGAATCCGACTGCCCACAGTGGCAACGAGAGCGGCAAGGATTGTAAGTAAGTCAGCGTAAGAGGATCACCTCACAAAACATGAAATCGCCGACCTGGTCCACCCCTGGGGCCCAGACATGCCAGCACTTCGACAGATTTTAACCCCCTCTCAAGGCGCCACCAAGACACACAGGTCTCCCGTTTCATGTCCTCAGCACTCTGACATTTATCCCCTCATCCCAACCCGATAGGAAACACTCACGGCACAGATGTGTCAGAGCCGGCTGGATGGAAAACCACGGCTCGTCCAGGGGCTGGCTGCCAAAGCCCGCAGATCAGTGTGCACCGGTGATGGTGCCAAAGCCAAAGCATGCCTGAGACCGTGCAGGTTTTGACAGATTAAAGCTAGCGTTGGAATGTTTTATCACTGATGGGCTTCCACGTTCATCTCAGACTCCTGTCTTGGGGGAGCATTCTGGCAGACCAGAAGAATACTTTTCAAATACAGACTTGCTTGAGGGTTCCCCCAAGAAAAGCCCTCCGAGCGGGGAGAGCATATCCACGGGAAACAAGAAAGGGCTTCAGGCCACAAGAGTCCCAAGATGGCAAAAGATCCAACCTCAGCCGACTGTCCTTCCGGACGCTTGCCTGCTCTTCCTCTGACGGGCCCCCCACCCATCCCACTCTGCCTGTCTTGGCCCTTAGGACCAGCGCCGACACCCTCGAGGGGCCCGACCCCCTGCCCTGGTCAGCTGCACAAACCAGAGAACCGCTCTTGTTCCGGAGCCCTCACAGAGGGGTCGGGCGCTTGGCAGCTTCCACGTGCTCTAATCCTCATCACGACCCCTGAATTAAATAGCATTTCCCATGTTTCAAAAGCAAAGAAATGAGGGACTTCCCTGGCCGTCCAGTGGTTAAGACGCTGCGCTTCCTTTGCAGGGGGCGTGGGTTCAAGGGTTCGATCCCTGGTGGGGGAACTAAGATCCCGCATGCCGCGGGGTGCGGCCAAAAAATTAAAAACATTTTTAAGAAGTGAAGAAATGAGGCTTTGAGGTTTTAGAACTTGCCCAGGGCCAGATGCCTGCGAAGAGAGCTGGGCTGAAACCCCAGGCAGTGGGCCTCGGAGCCCGCTCTGTAAATGCCTCTCCTGTTCTGCCTGGACGTCCGAGCCTCAGCTGGGCTGCCAGCTGCCAACATCTGCAGCGGCTACACTGTGGGGCTTGGGGGTGGGTTTACATGGTGTGTGGCTATGACCACAGATCAAACAAATGCTTTAGTTCTTCAAAGGGAAAAGGATGGCGTGAGGCATGGATATGGGTGGCCACGTGGTGACTTCACGTCCCAGGGCCCTTTATCCGCTAGCAGAGTGCAGTCCCCGCCCGGGGCTGCAGGCAGCGACTCAGCTGTTTCGGGAGCAAATCGTGAGCAGATAAGCGCAGGAATTCTCGGCCCCCAAGTATATTCACAGGATACAGAGCAATTCAGCTCTCACGTCTATTCGAGGATCTTCGCAGGGGGCACTTCGGAGCAGCTCATTTTACTGACGTCTGCGGGGACAAACACGGAGTTCTGGCAGGGCCCAGATCAGAGCAAGACATCCAGAGCTGCAGTGCAGCCCAGGCCCCGGAGAGGATGCAGAAAGTTAACACCCACCCCGGCCATCCTTCACCGCAGCAGGTGACCCCGGCTCCAGGCTGAAGACCCAGCCACCATCCTCAGGGGAAGGGGAAGAGACCACTTGGGACAAAAGGAGCCTGTGAGGTGACCGCTCTGCTCAGTTAGTGTGCCTCCTGGCCCCCTGGGGAGGCGTGTTCTGAGCAGGGAAGTGGCTTCAGATCGGGGGTCCTCTACTCCTCGCAGAAATGATCACAAATAACAACAGCCGGGACAGCTCCAGTGAACCGCGCACACGCCCTTCTGTGCTCGACGCTGTACATACAGCTTCTCTGTCGAGCCTTTCCAGAGCTCTGGGAAGGGGTTCTATCACTATACCCGTTTTATTTATTTTTGTCTTATTATTGAAGTATAGTTGCTTTACAATGTTATGTTAGTTTCTGCGGTGCAGTGAAAGGAATCGGCTATGTGTATACCTATATCCTCTCCCTCTCGGACCTCCCTCCCTCCCCCCCATCCCACCCATCTAGGTCATCACAGAGCACCGAGCTGTATACCGCAGGTTCCCACTAGCTGCCTATTTTACACATGGTAGTGAGGTAGAGAGAGATCTGAACTCAAGTCTGTTGTTACCAGCACCCTGCCTCTCAGCATACCCTCTGACCTCCCAAGACGCCCTGCACACTGCCCTCAAGGTTGCCCACCCCGCCTTAGAACTGAAAAGGGATGAAAGCACTCTTCTTCAAAGGAAAACTGAGGATGGTTTGTAAGAATCAGTTACAGGGTCACTTTGTGTTCCAAAATTTTTCAGAGATGACTGAATTCATGTCTTCAAACATAAACTTTGAAATATCCCTCTAAGGAGCTCAAAAATCTCTGTTTTAGAGGCCACTTCCCTGGGCAAGGCCCCAGCACTTCACTTCCACACGGCTAGGGACCTCCATAAAGGGGACACCGAGGCAGGGGAGGCTCTGACTTCATGGTCTGTTAGGAGGAGCCGGGAGGAAATAAACAAGTTATTTTGTCCTGCACTCATGTGCTCTGTCCCGACGCCAGCGGGAAGAGTCCTCAGAATTCAGTGACTAATCAGGTGATGGACCATAAAACACAACCCTGAATGTCATCAGGGCCCAGGCGTTTGCACTGGGAATCCAGAAATAAGCTGTCACCAAAAGGATGTGTGCCCGCTGGAAATAATTTCCAGAACATGTTTTGTAATCTAGAGCCGGGACTCAGCAAGCCAGACAGGAAAGGTCAAGACCAGCCCCTGGTCCTTCCCACCTGGCCTCATCTCCTGCCCACCGGGGCCTCACAGCAACTGCCCCTGCGTGCTGCCTGTCCCTGAGCCCCCAGGTCCCTTCCCATCAACCACCAGCAGAGCCGACTGGCCTGGCACCGTGTCCTGCCATGTCACTCCACTATCACTGAAGGCAGATCTCACCGCTACCTCGACTGGCCCTAAACATGTTTTGAGTAACTGTCAAAATTTAGTAAGTGTTTTATTCACCAGACATTTAGATGTCAAGTAATTACTGGTACCAGATTCTCCGCGTATCAAATATGCCTGAATTGAATGACATGTTTTAAAATAACTTTCCTTTTCCAAGTAACGTTTACTTGGAGTAGAGAACGTGAATGACACTTCTAAAAGAATTCTGCCCAAGGAAAGCGCACATTCAAATAATTTTTTTTTTAACGTCAAACTTACGAGTATCTTCTTTATACTCTTGATTGCTTTTTGGTTAGGACAAAGGATGTGGCTGCGGATAAGAATACAGACATTCAGTGAGTAGATTTATGAAAATCGGTTCTTTGGGAACTCTTTCGGATTGGGATCTATCGGACCAAAGTGAACAGCTTTCTCAAGGCAAACTGGATCCCCCAGCTAAAAATGACCAGTTCCCAGGGCACTGGCCTCTATCCTACTGACACCTTTTAAGCACTTGTAAATTTCTTAAGAACAAATCAATTACCTCATTATGTTTGTTTATGAGCAGAGTTATTTGTGAAGTCAATCAGGGATAAAACTTGAGAGGACAAAGTGTACCAGCCTAAGGAGGGGGGCAGTGGGATCTGATGAGGCTTGACTTGGGGACTCAGGATTAATGTTTCTGTCACACAGAAGCCCCCATCTCTGCAAACACAGGCCAGGGCTAAAGAATGAGTTTGCTTCTACCACAAATTCAGTTATTACCGAAAGGATCTTAAACACTGAGAATCTGAAACTCTTTGATTCTGATCCCTTTAGGAAATTCACATACCTGTGAATGATTCATTTGGTCGCTGTAGGAAAATCAAATCTGGGAAAGATTTAGGCTGGTTAATGAATAACTTGGAACTAACTGATGATTATATAACAAGGGAAGGGAAGGAGAGGGATGGTGGGGGTCTGTGCCTGACAAGCACGGGTGCTGAGCACTCACATCCGTCAACTCACCCAGGCTCGAGGGAACCAGACAGAAATGACCTTTCTGAGCACAGAACTGGGGATGTAAAGCGATTGGGAAGACATTTTTCCTGGTTGGCTAATACGTCCGGTGTGTGTTTTGGGGGGAACAGGGAGAAGAGCAGTTGTGTAACAGGGATGATTTGGAAAAACTAAAGGGGAAAAAAGCATCCATTCAGTCAAGTGACAAGTAAACAAGTACGTATTTACTATGTGGTATCACTGCGCTTGAGAGATTCTAGGACGGACATCACCTTTGTCCCTGCCCTGTCCCAGAGCTTACACGTTTGAAGAGACAAGACTAATCACCACTCTCTTTCATATTTCATTAGCTAAAATAAACTGCCTCAATTTCACTCTTGACTTTGCCCTTAGGAACACAGATATAAAGGAAGAGTATCCAAGTTTCACAATAAAAACTAAAGTACATGCCTATGGTTTCTTGTTTCAAGAACTACCTAGGGAGGCAATGATGTGATTATTTTATTAAAACACAATCAGGGGCTTCCCTGGTGGCACAGTAGTTGGGAATCCGCCTGCCAGCGCAGGGGACACAGGTTCGAGCCCTGGTCCGGGAAGATCCCACATGCCGCGGAGCAACTGGGCCCACGCACCACAGCTACTGAGCCTGCGCTCTAGAGCCCGCGAGCCACAACTACTGAGCCTGCGTGCCACAACTACTGAAGCCCGTGTGCCTAGAGCCCGTGCTCTGCAACAAGAGAGGCCACCACAATGAGAAGCCCGCGCACCACAAGGAAGAGTAGCCCCCGCTCACCACAACTAGAGAAAGCCTGCGCGCAGCAACAAAGACCCAACGCAGCCAAAATAAATAAATAATTAATAGTTTTAAAAAAACCCACACACGATCAGGGTGTGTGTGCAGGGGCCACTATATTCTAAAGCTGAGGGCTGAGAGCTGAGGGCAGAAAGGTATGGAGCTCTAAATCAACAACTTCATGGAGATATAATTACAGAGAATAAACCGCATGCGTTTGAAGCATAAAACTGGGTGAGTTTTGACAGATGATTACACCGTGGAACCACCACCAGAAGCAAGATAGAGAACATTTCCAACCTACAAAGCACCTACCCACCCTGCCCCAGGCAACCACTGCTCGGCTTTCTGTCACTACAGATTAGTAATGGTTCTAGGAAAACAGGAACTCCACCTGACTCCTGCCCCAAGGCTTTTCAGTTGGGGGTGGGGTGTTAAAGCACAAGTATATTTTATTTTGCTCAACTATATACAACAGTAGCAGGTGACAGGGCTTTAGAAAGACAGAAGATAGGCCCAGGAAAGGGTGGGGAGGGGGGGTCTCAGAGTCAGTAGAACCTGTTGTCCTCCAAGCACCCAGCCCTCTTTGGTGGTTGTTTTTTTTCACATCTTTATTGGAGTATAAATGCTTTATAATGTTGTGTTAGTTTCTGCTGTATAACAAAGTGAATCAGCTATACATATACATATATCCCCATATCCCCTCCCTCTTGCCTCTCCCTCCCACCCTCCCTATCCCACCCCTTTAAGTGGACACAAAGCACCAAGCTGATCTCCCTGTGCTATGCAGCTGCTTCCCACTAGCTATCTATTTTACATTTGGCAGTGTATATATGTCAGTGCTACTCTCTCACTTCGTCCCAGCTTACCCTTCCCACCACCCCCCCCCCCTGTCCTCAAGTCCGTTCTCTACATCTGCCTCTTTTTTTTTTTTTTTTAACATCTTTATTGAAGTATAATTGCTTTACAATGGTGTGTTACTTTCTGCTTTATAACAAAGTGAATCAGTTATACATATACATATGTTCCCATATCTCTTCCTTCTTGCATCTCCCTCCCTCCCACCCTCCCTATCCCACCCCTCTAGGTGGTCACAAAGCACCGAGCTGATCTCCCTGTGCTATGCGGCTGCTTCCCACTAGCTATCTATTTTACATTTGGTAGTGTATATATGTCCATGACACTCTCTCACCCTGTCACATCTCACCCCTCCCCCTCCCCATATCCTCAAGTCCATTCTCTAGTAGGTCTGTGTCTTTATTCCCGTCTTGCCCCTAGTTTCTTCATGACTTTTTTTTTTTTTTCCTTAGATTCCATATATATGTGTTAGCATACTGTATTTCTTTTTCTCTTTCTGACTTACTTCACTCTGCATGACAGATTCTAGGTCCATCCACCTCACTACAAATAACTCAGTTCCGTTCCATTTTATGGCTGAGTAATATTCCATTGTATATATGTGCCACATCTTCTTTATCCATTCATCTGTTGATGGACACTTAGGTTGCTTCCATGTCCTGCCTATTGTAAATAGAGCTGCAATGAACATTGTGGTGCATGTCTCTTTTTGAATTATAGTTTTCTCAGGGTATATGCCCAGTAGTGGGATTGCTGGGTCATATGGTAGTTCTATTTTTAGTTTTTTAAGGAACCTCCATACTGTTCTCCATAGTGGCTGTATCAATTTACATTCCCACCAACAGTGCAAGAGTGTTCCCTTTTCTCCACACCCTCTCCAGCATTTATTGTTTCTAGATTTTTTGATGATGGCCATTCTGACCGATGTGAGGTGATACCTCATTGTGGTTTTGATTTGCATTTCTCTAATGATTAGTGATGTTGAGCATCTTTTCATGTATTTGTTGGCCATCTGTATGTCTTCTTTGGAGAAATGTCTATTTAGGTCTTCTGCCCATTTTTGGATTGGGTTGTTGTTTTTATGATATTGAGCTGCATGAGCTGCTTGTATATTTTGGAGATTAATCCTTTGTCAGTTGCTTCGTTTGCAAATAGTTTTACAACATGCAGATGAGAAGGCGGAAAGCCACGGCCCAGCGAACACAGCTCAGAATTCAGGTCTACCCTGTCTGTCTTTGCACTGTGCCTCCAGAAAGCAACTTTTTTTCTTTTTTAAATGTATAACACATTATTCTCAAAAGTCAAAGGACCCCTTAATGATTTCGGCTAAAAGAAATACACGCCACACACCACATGTGAAGGGACATCTCAGCCACGTGGAAGGGTGTCGGAACTAGCTCTGGAATCACCCGGTAGAAAGTTTTAGAAAATTCCTGCTGGCGTCTAAACAGAACAGCTCCTACTTCTATTTGTGTTCTCACTCATGTATTGGTATCGACTGCTGTATCCGCTTTGTTTTCTTTTAAACAGCTTTACGGACGTGTACTCGACATATAATAAACTGTGCATATTTAAAGAGCACTATTTGAGGGACTTACCTGGTGAGGAAGCGGTTAAGAGTCTACCTGCCGGGCTTCCCTGGTGGCGCAGTGGTTAAGAATCCGCCTGCCAATGCAGGGGTCACGGGTTCGAGCCCTGGTCCGGGAAGATCTCACATGCCGCGGAGCAACTAAGCCCGTGCGCCACAACTACTGAGCCTGCGCTCTAGAGCTCCCGAGCCACAACTACTGAGCCCGAGTGCCACAACTACTGAAGCCCACGTGCCTAGAGCCCGTGCTCCGCAACAAGAGAAGCCACCACAATGAGAAGCCCACGCACCGCAAAGAAGAGTAGCCCCTGCTCGCCGCAACTAGAGAAAAGCCCGCACGCAGCAACAAAGACCCAACGCAGCCAAAAATAAAAATAAATTAATTAATTTAAAAAAAAAAAAAAGAGTCTACCTGCCAATACAGGGGACACGAGTTCGAGCCCTGGTCCAGGGTGGGGATCCCACGTGCCGCGGAGCAGCTGGGCCGTGCGCCACAACTACCGAGCCTGCGCTCTGGAGCCCGCGAGCCACAACTACCGGGCCCGCGTGCCACGACTGCTGAGGCCCGCACACCTGGAGCCCGTGCTCCACAATGGGAGAAGCACCGCAGTGAGAGGCCCGCGCACCACAGTGAGGAGTGGCCCCCGCTCGCCGCAACTGGAGGGGGCCCACGCGCAGCAACGAAGACCCAACGCAGCCAAAAATTAATTAATTAATTAAAATAAATAAAATAAATAAAGCACATGGCCCTACTTTGGCCTTTAAAAATAGATAAATAAAAAATAAAGAGCACTATTTGATAACGTCTGACACATGTACATGCCTGTGAAACCATCACCAAAATCAGCATAGTAAACAATTCCATCGCCCTCCCCAAGTTTCCTGGTGCCCTTGTTACTCCCTCCCCCCTCTTGCCCTTCCATGTACCACCTGCTCTGTTCCAAGGCAAGGACTGATCTGCTTTCTGTAACTATAGATTCGCTTGCATTTTTAAAAATTTCTGCAAATGGAATCATACAGCACGTACTCTGTTTTGTCTGGCTTCTTTCATTCAGCATAATTATTCTGAGATTCATCCATGTTGCTCCATTCATTCATTCCTTTTCATTGTAGAGCAGGGTTCATTGTATGGATACACACAATTTACTCATCCATCACCTGTCAATGGACAGTTTGGGGCTACAACAAATAATGCTGTTATGAACATTCAAGTCCAAGGCTTTGTGTGGACACGTTTCGCTTTTCTTGGGTAAATACCTAGGAGTGGAATGGCTGAATCACATGGTAGGTGTATGTTTATCTTTTTAAGAACTGCCCAGCTGTTTTAGCGAACAGTTGTATATAGTCTGACGTTCATTCAGACTATATGAATGTGAGAATATGAGAACTGCAACTGCTCCACGCCCTCGCAAGACTGGGTACGTTCAGTCTTTTAAAATTTTGACCATTCAGGGAATTCCCTGGGGGTCCAGTGGTTTGGACTCCAAGCTCTCACTGCTGACGGCCTGGGTTCAATCCCTGGTCGGGGAACTAAGATCTCACAAGCCGTGTGGTGCAACCAAAAATAAAATAAAGTAAAATACAATTCTGGCCATTCAGACAGGTGTGAGGGTATCTCACTGTGGTTTCATGAGCAGTTCTAGTGACTGGTGATGGTGAGCATCTTTTCCTGTGTTTATCGTTGTTGAAGTATCTGTTCAAATCATTTGAACTTTTTTTCAGTGGGTTGTTTACTTATTAAGTTTTAATTCTTTATAGACTCTGGATACAAATATTTTGTCAGATATACGATTTACAGAACACTGTCAATCTGTGCCTCGATTTTTTCATTCCCTTAATAGTGCCAGTTAAAGAACAAAAGTTTTTTAATCTTGATGAAGTCCAATTTATCATTTTTCTCTTTTATGGATCATGTCTACAGTATTATATCCAAAAACTCCTTCCTTAACCCGGGGTTATGAAGACTTCCTATGTTTTCTTCTGTAAGTTTTACAGACTTAGGTTTATATTTAAGCCTATGTTTTAATGCCCTTTTAAAGTTAATTTCTGTGTGTGGTACAAGGTATGGACCAAAGTTTGTTTTTGCCTATGGATATTCAACTTTTCCAGCACTATTTGTTAAAAAGCCATCCTTTCTCCACTGAATTGCCTCTGAACCTTTGTCGAAAATGAGTTGTTATATATGTGTGAGTCTATTTCTGGACTCTCTACTCTGCCTTGATTAGCATAGCTTTAAAATAAGCCTGTTCACTTTGTTTAGCCAGTAAGGAAACTGAGGCCCAAGAGTCCACCTTATTTGCTTAAAGTGTCTTCCACTGGTGACACATTAACTCCTAAGATTTAATTCTTTTACATGTAAGGAGAAATTCTATGCCAAAAAAAAAATTAGTTGATATGACAGAAATCGACATATTTTTACTAAAATACAGTTTCATTTTTGTGATGAAAACAAGGCTTAAAACTATGAAAAATAAATTTTTAGCAAGAGCAAAGAAATATATTTCAGTCACAAGAAGCATAACTCTCCAAACTTCAGAGACCCTTTCCCACTCCACTGCCCGGTCAGGGCTCCTTTCCACCCAGCTCAGGCCCCCGCCATGGCATCTCTAACCCTTGCACACTGGTGACACCAGCGTTCTATTTGCTTCTTCACTGTTGGCGTGTGATGAAAACATTTAAAATTCTTAACTCTACCCTTATTTGCCTATATACTGTTTAAGAAGCTATGTTCTGGAAAAGGAAGTATAAGCAGTTTGGTAAGGGATGCAGTAGAACGTCAAGATAAACCCAGTGCTTTGGAGGGGAGGTCGATGTGAGTGGAAATCGTCCCTCCATCACTGTGGTCAAGGTAGTTAACCAAGCTGTGGTGTCCTTGCCTCGGAGCTCATACTTCCTGCCTCGTGAATTGTCATGAAGGTAAATCAGGTAATGCTGAAAGCATTTAGCACAGCGCCTGGCAAATACCAGGCACTAACAGATAAGAGTTCTCCACAGTTTACCATCATAATCATTGGGGCCTTCCCCTTCCTCAACTGCCCTGCGCTGTACTCCAAGCTTCCCACCAGCTTCCTCTGATTCCTGGGGCACCTTCTAGCTACTTCTGTTCTGGTCACTTTCCAGCCCCTGGTTCCTTACATTTCTTGGTTTCAGCATCCATGTGATACTGAGTCCAAATAAATAACCCCTCCTTCATGAACGCTGGATGGAGGGGTTTCTGTTTGCTGTTAGCACAGAAGCTTCCTTGGAAAGACAGGTAAATTAGCATCTCCAGACTCGTGGTTTTCGCTGTCCACCGTGCTGCTCTGGGTCATTTGGGGGTCACTGTTACCCCGGGGGGGCCCGGGAGGAGTGCTGGGCCAGAGGCACTGCTGGGTTATGACAAAATGCATCATACAGGCAGTGAGCTAAAAACCTTTATCCCTCAATGAGAGCCTCTAAACAAGGCTGGTCTTCACAGGTCATAAAAGGCAAAGCTATGGGAGTCAAATGACTGAAATCCCAAGAGGAAAAAAAAAAAAAAACCATTAAAAAATTTCCTTTGATACCTCTGTTTTTCCACAGCAGAAATCTTGAAATTTCATATTCTTTTTTTTGGAAATTTCATATTCTTGATAAAGAAACATTCAACATTTGAAAAGATGCATTGGTAGAAGAAACATGTTACTTCAAAGATGCTTTTATAGTTTAAATGAGACATAATTATAACAGGTGATTGGAAAACAGGAATAAAATAGGGTGCTGATTCAATATACATAAAAATTAATACCATATTAATCAATGTGTACAAAATAAATTTGGTGGCCTTCTTCAAGTATCCCTCCCTTTCCTTTTTCTTACTTTGTCTTAAAATTACAGTTTCAGTGAGCAAAACAGAGTCAATCTAAATATAACCACAGACTTCCTCCCCTCCAGGCATAATGTACCAATGAAAACTTTTCCTGATGATGTAATACAGCCATTTTCATTCTGGTGCCACTGGCTTTCTCCCTTTACGTAGAACAAACGGCAATAGACTCTTTTAGGAATTATTTAAAAAGTGAACTGACACAGCTTCAACCATGCCTGACAATGCACAACTCTCTTATTATCTGTACCACCTCTCTGATGTCTGAGAACTTTACCCCTTGTTCCAGCGTCAAGGAAAATACAATAAAATCTTGACAGAATATGAGGTTCTATGCCACACATCCAGCAGAGTGCCTTATACACAGCAGGCATCTACTAAATGTTGGAAGAATGGAGCCATGGATTCAAGCTCAAGACACCGACAGGGCAAGTGGCCCCAGAGTTTCAGCAGGAATCCAAAATAGCAGCTCTATAGAGACCTAGAGGGTGACCATGGACACTGTCACCTCCCCTTCTCCATTCACAACCCAAAAGATTGACATTTGTAAAGTGTTTCATCCTATTACGAATACCACAAGAAGTTCAAGTGAAGAATTTCAGAGTCAGGCCCGAGATGAAAGAGATTTTATGGAGGGAAAGCATAGAGGGTTAATGACCTCAACAAATAACAGGAAAACTGGGTTTCCTCAGAATAAAAGGACCATTTTTAATACATTCCACACTCACTTTCCACCATCCTCTCGCAGAGCCTGGCTCTTTATTAACTTTCTTTGAATAATAACCATGATTGTGTTACCAACAATGGGAACTTAATTTTTGATCGCAAAACAATAACTCTTGCTTCAGCAGCATTAATTTTGGCTACAGAAATAGATGGATGATTTTGCCTAAGGATATCTCTGGTTCTTCCAAGTTCCCCTTTCAATGTGTACAATGAAACCCTTCCATAAAAAATAAAGGTATACAATACATTCAGTTCTGTTAACAGCAGGTTTTCCAAAGCCCTTTAGCTCTGACTATATGAATACATACAAATATGGCATCATCATGTCAAGTTTTCCAACAATTTCATATCCTGAAATTATTACTGGGTAAAACTGTTCTGGTTTTCAAAGACAGAAGAATAAGATGGTAGTAAGTAAATGCTGAAAAGCTTTCTCTAGGATTTTAGCTAAAATTGATTGATTAAATTATCAATCTCATATTCTAACCAGCAGGAGAAAATTCATTTATTGTAAGCCTTGCATTCTCCTTTCACTGCTGGAGGACTTTCATGCCTTGAACAAAGAACAGAGACAAACTTCTAAGTCGATCTCTAACTTTCTATGTGCCCTACACAAAGAGCATAAACAAATTCCTCCAACCAGGGTCACTTCTCCCCTTCCATTAGGGAAGCAGAAGTGGTCCAACTCAATCGCCTATGTATTCATGGGACAGCTCACATGTGGGCAAGACTGTGGAGAAGGGGGCAGTCTTTCCTAGTCCAGTTTACTGAGGATTTAGATTGGGACAATCCTGTTGTGACCCCAAGTCAATTTCAGATCCATTTCTCAATTTAAAAATACAAATCTCTTTTTCATTTAAAAATCCTCTCAATTACTGAGGTTTCATTACATATTCCAAGCACGGTACAGCCATTAAAAGCCCTTTAAAGGAAGATGATTTCATTCCAACTTAGCCCCAGGGAAAAAAAAAAAAGTATTTAAAAGTGTGATTTATTCAAAATAAACATCCATTTCTGACTTGGGGATGTTTAGCTTGATAAGCTTTGGAGCTTTAGTTAGTCTTCTTTCCAGAGCAGATGACTCCTTAGTCATGACTGAAAATGTCACTCATTTTAATAAAGTAACAACTGACCCCTCCCCCCGGAAAATACCCCAAACACCAAGGAAAAGATGTGCTAAAATGTGTTTTCAGTGGAAGTAAAAATCCTATTCAAAATCTAAAACTTGCACTTTACGAGAAATGAATACTGAAAGCACTTCCTGTGCTTTAAATGACGTTGGAGGGCTCTGAAAGTGGAGTTTAAAAATACTCTCTAAGGATACAAGCCAAATGACTGCAGGATTATAAGTTCTCTCTCCCAGTTGTTCAGGTATTAAAAACAGGCACAAGTAAGAATAGCCTTCAGAAAAACTGAAACAGCACATGGGTAATGCAATCTACCCCAATAAGGCTATGACACCACGGCCTTTTTCCTCCTTTTACGATGTACCTCTAAATCATAAGGTACCCTCCCATTCCCCTCCTTCCTGTATGGTCCCTTCTCTTTCAAAAAGTTATTTTAAAGGACATATGACTAAAATGACAAGTGAAGGGCACATTCTTGGATTCCTCCTTTAGAAGCAGTGCTCTCGCTGCCGGAGGCATGGAGGCTGCCTAGAATCCAGCTTCCCCAGCAGGCATTCCAGCATTTGCCAAGTTATATTATGCCATCTTCAATTCTCCAGAGGATATTTATGGACGAAAAGCAAAGCGAATCGCCTGCCCAGGTCCACCTCTCCCCTGGACATCATCCTGCCCCCTAGTGACTCTCCCTGCAAGTTCTACCCAGCGACTGGGCAGCATGGACCACAGCAATCCCGCCCTGCCGTGTCCCCATCTTCTCCCACACAGTCACACCCTTCTATCCCGAAAACAAAACCACACAAGAGAAAACCAAGCTGTTCACTGTTCACAACAGCCAAAAAAGTGGAAACAATCTAAATGTCCATCAAGTAAAATGCTGTACATCCAAATAATGGAATATTATTCAGCCCCGAAAAGGAGTGAGGAACTGATACTTGTTACAACATGGATGAACCTTGAAGACATCATGCTAAGTGAAAGAAGCCAGGAACAATAAGGCCACATACTGTATGATTCCATTTATAAGAAATATCCAGAATAGGGAAAGCCCACAGAGACAGGAAGCAGATTAGTGGCTGCCAGGAGCTAGGGGGAGGGGAGCATGGGAAGTGATTATGGGGATTATAATTATAGGGTTTCCTTTTGAGGGTGACGAAACTGTTCTAGAACTAGACAGTGGTGATGGCTGCATGACATTGTGAATGTACTAAATGTCACTCATGGTAAATTTTACATGATGTGTATTTTACCACAATAAAAAAATGTAAACAACAACAACAAAAGACAAGTTGCTGCTTTTCCTGGCCACTGTTTAATCTCTCTGCGTTCATTCAACACTAATATTTTCTAATACATGGTTCACACGACCTACCTCCATTTTCTCAGCCCTCATCTCATCCTTAAGCCCCTGAATTCGTATTTTTACCCCAAAAGACGTCCTCTTCCTCTGCACATAAACAAAAGCATGGACAACTATTTACAAAGGTCTCTACAAATGTTTTAATACAATTTGCTCCTGGAAACTGTTAATAGCCTCCTCCGTGAAATAATATTTGCCCCTGGCTTCCAAGTACGGCGTCTTCAGGACTCTTTTGGATCATCTTGACCTCGTGTTTCCTTTTCAAGCTCTCTTATGTGCCAGTGGGAACATTCCCCCAGGCCACCCTGGGCTCCCTGTCCTTTCCCGGTGCTTCGTCACCTCGCCTGGCATCACTGTAACCCTCCTTGTTTCAGGACGCAGTTCTCCCACATACTGGGGTCAAACTGCCTTTCCTCAGTGGGTGGAGATGTGAGTTGGTAAACCCACCCTCGACATTTTCAAACCAAGCTGGTTCTTTCATATCATAAGGAACACTATGGGAGTTTCCTATTGCTGCTACACGAATTATCAAATTAGTGGCTTAAAACCGCACCGATTTATCATTTTACGGTTCTGGTGATGAGAATCTAAAATGGGTCTGCCGGGCTGCATTCCTTCTAGAGGCTCTGGGGGAAGATCTGTTTCCTTGGCTCTTCCACCTTCTGGAGGCTGCCTGTCCTTGGCTCATGGCGCCACACCCCATCTTCAAAGCTAGCAGCATCTTCTCTCCTCTCTGCCTGCCTCCCTCTCACAAAGACCCTTATAATTACACTGGCCCGTCTGGATAATCCAGGATCACCTCCCATCGTAAAGATCCTCAACTTAATCACATCTGCAAAGTTCCTTTTGCCATGTTAGGAATATAATCCCAGGTGCTGGGCATTAGGAGGCAGACATCTTTAGGTGGGTGGTAGGGGGATTATTTGGTCTAGGACATACTTTGGCAGCCCTTTCTTTCGTCCACGTTTCTAACAAGCAGGGACCTTTGCCCTCAATATTTCACAGGTCAGTTGCTGGCCTGGGGCAAACAACTCACAAGAAGTTCTCTCTCCATGAAACCGGAAATTAAGCCATTTTCTGGGATTCTTGATTCAAGGTTATTTAGAGCTCTGTGGGAGGGAAAAATCCATGGGTTTCCATTCATTTCCAAGAGAGGAAAAAGTACTAAGTCAGGGACCAGCAAGGGAAGGAGACTCTGGAGAGCACGTAATAAAGAACATTCAGAAGATTTCTTGAGACACTGGATAGAAATACGCAGTAAACAGGGTGATACACTCAAAATACTACTGAGTTCTTGGAGGCCTCGAGCATCAGCCTGTTTCTAAACTGAGAAGCAGAGTCCTCTGTCATTGTTTTGGGCCATTTGTACATGAATTTCCTCCCCACCCAGTCTGTTTTATTCTCCTTTGATGCAGCCTATCACTACTCTTCATCCTTGTTCATTTTTTCACCCCGCCTACGTTAAAATGTGTCCGTAACCTGGCACAGACCTGTACAGATAGAGGTGTAACCTATAATTGGATCTTCTTATTGTAACTGAAGCGACACTGGTGTTTCTGTCCTGCTGAAATGTGCACGTACTAAAATCACTGGTGCCACGCAGCTAGGCCTCAACGGCAGGCACGTTATCCTCAGCCTCTCCAAGACGCTGATGGCCCAGCTCTCCCACACCCTCTAGTGGCGGCCAGCCCTAGAACACTGCCAAGCGTGCAAGGAAATCACTCCAGCTGTCAGAGCCCAAGTGTTGATGCAGACTTTACACAAGCTTTCAAATACACAGTATTCTGGCTTAGAAAACCATTCACTTTATGTGTTAGGCATTTGCCTTTTCCCTTTTTGTGATTGTTGGTACTGTCATGCAGTAAACTCAGAAACTCACAGAAGCAGTGGACAGTCTGGTAAAAAATGTCCCAAGTCCAATGCAAAGAGAGCATATAAATCAACTGTGGGATAGTCACATGATGGAATATTATACAGCAACAAAAAAGAAGGAACCGCAGCTATACACAGCAACATGGATTCATCTTTTTGTAAAAGTTTAGTGGTAAGATATTAGTTCTAGAAGACTACATAAATATGGAACCATTTTTAATAGACCTCAAAAGTGAAATTTTTATTTAGGAATACATGTATATGTAATTTAAATATATATGTATACATACACATATTTATATACATATATACACATATACAAATATTTATATACATACACATATATTTATATACATTTATATATATCTATATACATATATACATATAAATACATATACATATATTTATATGTGTATACAAACACACACACATATTTTTTTTAAAGCAAAGGAACAAAGAACACAAATATCAGGACCGTGCTTGCTTTTAGCCTGGGAAGGCAGCAGGAGAAGGTAAGGGAGATGCAGTAGCATCAATCCTGTTTGGGGGGAAGTTCATGATTATCTGTTTTATTATAATGACTACAACTTCTGTGTATGTTACATATATCCTTCAATATATAAAATACGATCATTAAAAGATAATTTAGGAACATGTGTAGGTAGGTAGGTTGGATAGACCGATAGCTGACCGATGGACAACTGACAGCTGAGAGACAGACAGACTGGCTGACCTACAGAACCCAGGGATGGGGTGTCCAGAAGAGAACACACTGTCTTCTCAGGTTCATTCTTGTTTGAATTGCCCAAAGACTATAGTTTGGAGTATAAGGATAGAGATATAAATCTTACTCTGGAGGATACAAAGAGTTTCCAAATTTCACTTAAATAAGCTTTCTGGGGGTGTCTAAATCATGAGGATATGCACGCAGGCCCTTCACCTGTACCTGTCACTGAGCCTCAGAAAGGAAGGATTTAAGAACTTTTATCCCACCCCTCGAACATCACCTAACCTTGGAAATTCATCATTTTAATGTATTACTCAATAATACATTAGTCATTTTTCTTTGCCCCAATCCTATGAAGCTCAGTATCAAGTGACACTTGGGCTGGTCAGGGCCCCCTTGTAATGCCTCTGACGTATTCCTGAGGCTCCCGCCCCTCCTCTGCACTTCGACCCTGACCTGTTTCCAAGGCCTGGGCCATGCCATCTGCGTAACCAGAGCCCCATTTCCGGTCAGCAGCTCAGGAGCCGGAGTCCTTACGTGAACTGAATACCTGAAGCGGTGTGTCGTCTCCCATGTCCACAGTCACAGGCCTCACCCTGACTGGTGGGGTGCTCTCCCCTTTCACTGAGTATCTTTCGTCTCTCTTCATGTTAAAGGCTATGCATGTTCATTATAGAAGTAAAATGTATTGATAATAAACAAAATCAAGAAAACAAAAACCACCTGTCTTCCCTTCGCAAGAGCTACCAGACATGTTCAACACATAACTGTAAGGTACTGTGCATTATACCTCCCTGCAATGCTTTAAATCTACAATTTTTTTTACAATTAGCAATAAATGATACATTTTCATATCTCATATCCCATTTTCATACTTTCACAATATGATCTTAATTAGCTACATAATATTCCATTTATTCTAGTTACTACAGTTGCATTAAAAAAAAAAAACTTACTAGTATAAAACAAAAATCACCGGGCCCCAGGGCCTTTGCACTTGCTGTTCCCTCTGACTAGAAGCTCTTCAACCAGACATGATTCACAACTTCACCTCCTTCAAGTCTTTGCTCAAGACTCTTCTTCAGTGAGGGCTTTCCTGAGCACTTTAATACAACTTGACCCTCACCTCCCACCCTCACACTCCCTGATCCCCTCTCCTGCTTCAGTTTCCCTTAAACATCGTTCACCATCTAACATTATATATTGTAGTAATTTATTTTCTGTCTCACTCACTAGAATGTGACCTGCAGGAGGACAGAGTTGTTGCTTTTTGTTTAATTCTACTAATGCCTAGAAGTAGTGGCAATAAAGGCACACAATAAATATTTGTTGAAACGATGAATGAACAAAATCAGATACAATTTTACAAAAAGACTGGAAAAAATAAAATTGAAAGTGAGTTTAATTTCTGGGTGATGGGTTTATAAGGTTTGAGTGTTCTTTTTTATAAGTTCCCTATATTTTCAGTTTTCTAAATTACATGTATTACTTTTAAAATCAAGAAAAAAGTTATGTTTTAAATGCTATTAGGCAAATATGACTATAAATATTGTTTAGGAACAATAGAGAGAGAGAGAGAGAAAGAGAAAGAGAAAGACAGACAGAGGACAAAAAGTTTCAAATACCTGTGAAGTCTTAATTTATGTTCAAATAATCACAGCAAAGGCCAGGGAAAGCTAAGAGAAATATTAACTACTAACCATTCTTCCTTCTGGTAATTTAAGTTTATTGAAGCAAGAATGCTACTAGGTAACAATTAGTCTAGCTTAATTACTTGATATATTTATAAGTGAACTACATCTCAAATCCTTAATAATGCAGGATCCAGTACCTAATCAAACCTAATAAGCAAGGAGCCTAAGAGAATCTGAAAACATAGATTAAAATGATCAAAGCTGGAATTTTTGTTTCTTATGAAGTGGCTGTAGACAGCCATGATGAAGCCACAGAGAACAGTGATGTACACACATTTTTAATTAAGCAAAGATGAAATAGAGCTAAAATAATGGGGAAAAAAAGCTGATTGGACTCGTTATTGAATAAGATTATGGAATTACATTAACTTTAAGAAATGTCCCAAATTATCAAAACCGAAAATTATAAACTATAATAAAATATAATATTGAGTGCATTTTACTTAGGAGCCCTGAGTATTAAGTCAGGGGCTGCTGCTCCCAGACTCACTGAGAGCCTGACTCCTGGTTTCCTGCCCATGTTTTGACTTGCTAAATCTGCTCGAATATAAGGAGAACATGTTACTCATGAAAGGAATGCACAGCCAGGAACAGGTCTAACAATTTGTCTCCCTTGTCAATGAAGCCAGTGGGCTATGAAATGTACTTCCTGTTTCATTTTCTTTCTTCCTTTATTTTCTTGAGGTATAGTCGATGTACAATATTATATAAGTTACGGGTGTACAACACAGTGATTCACAGTGTTTTAAAGTTATACTCCATTTACAGTTATTAGAAAATACTGGCTATATTCCCTGCATTGTACAATATATCCTTGTAGCTTATTTATTTTATACACAATAATTTGTACTTCCTGTTTCATTTTATTTTTAATGCCTAAGAAATAGATCAGTTGCTGTTGTGAAGATGCACGTCAGTTTCAGGGAGGGCTTTTAGCTTGAGGGGCTCCTGAGAGGAAAAAACAGCCCTTAAAGTTCTAGCATGAGGCATTTTTAGGAAGTCAACACTTTTTATGTAGAGACCCCCACTGATGGTGAAGAGATAAGAAGCAGAATTGTCCCCTTCGTCCTCAAACAGCTTTCAAAACGGCTTGTAGTCCTTTGTTCCGCACTTGTCTTCAACTGGTCTGATTGTCAAAGTACAACTTTTAAGAATGAACACAACAGATTGGAATCTGGGTGAAGAATTCTAAGCCACATTGCAGCCGCGCTGCCTAAGAGCTCACCATCTCTCAGTTGCTGAATGGGTCCGTTCTTTCCGGAGAGACAGGAATAAAAGGGCTTCAACTCTCCATTGTGCGATATATGACTACAGAATTGTGCTCAATTATTATTTTTGAAAAAAGGAATAAAAGGCCTATTCGGATTTTTATGTTGGCAGGGTAGAGACTTTCAAAGTGGTGCTTTGCCCCCAGGCTGGCCGAGGCATCGCCAGCCAAAGACTCCCCAAGCCCAGATATGCTTGTGTTAAAATCCAGCATATTCTGAATGTAAGTGAATTTTTTTTTCTGAGGAAAAGAATTTTTCATTTAATCCAGTCAAATGTATCCTTCATAGCAAGACTTTCTTTTAAAACTCATGGAGATGTGGCTCCCTAACCACAGTTCTGGCTGAAGTTAAAAAATAAAGCTTCCAAATGGTATGCCTTCTTAGAAAGGTTACAAAATACAAGTTACAAGGTGATTTTAGGCACTTTTGAAAATACTAAAACTGTAAAATCTAGTAGTTTCAATGCATGAGTCAGAATTACTGCTGTGCCTAATACCAAAGAAAGAAAGAAAACTTTTTAAGCTACCATGTGACTACTTAATGCTTTTGACTTGGTGATTGATCCTGTCTGTGGAATTTTGATGGGTGATGACGATTCATAGATACAGAATACGCAGTTTTCATACTAAATTCTACTCCTCAGAGGAGACAATTTAGCAAATGCTAGATGACTTTTCACTTTTAACGGAAGCATGGTGTTGTGCTCAAGGATTTAATTAATTAGACGGCCCTTACTTACATGCTCCAATTGGTTCTGGGCCTATGAGCTGGGGCAAGCTCAGGACTGGGCTTTACAACCAACAATTCTTGGCTCCTTTTCTCCAGAAAAAAATAGAAACAGAACACTTTGGCAATTATCTGGAAGTTGACAAGACAAAAGGGCATTTCACCTCACCAAGTAGGGCCACAGAATTGCTTCTCTTAAGAGCAGGTGAGAGAGAGAGAGAGAGCGCTCAGAGGAGGAGTCCTGGGATTTGACCAAGCTGCAGGCAAAAAGCCCACAATGCCTGCTAACCCCTGCTGGCTCTAGGAAGACTGCGTCTGTTAATTCTCTGCTGTGCCCACCCCAAGAGTCAGCTCAAGGTAAGGCAAAGTAGATCTGATGCCCTCGTTACCTTCTTGGAAAGCCACTCCCCACTTCCTGTGAAAGACACCAGCTGAGGCATCGGGATTCTGGCGATGTCTGTGACTAAATCCCAGAGTTCTCAGCCATAATTTCCAAAATCTGTAGTGTTGATGAAAGAATTGTATTTTCTGTAAATTGACACTGAACAGTAAAGCAGGATTTATGATGAGAAGAGCTCCTTCATCTGGATTATAATGTACAAAACTATTAAAGAATTAGGGAAAGAAATTTTGAATGATCGATATATACGTAAGTAAAAGTACTTTTTTCTAATTTATACTTCCTTAGAAAAACCAGGCCAAACTGAAACCAATTTTATGTTTTTAAAGGTAATGGGCACAATTTCTCCTTTGTTAACAGAGGCTATTATTCAGTCAGCGGCCACAGTCACACGAGAATTAAGAGCCATGATACCACGGGTCAGGTTTCATCCCAAGGCTAGGAACGAGCCATAGAAGATGTTAATTTGGTTCAGCTGACAGACTGCTCCATATAAATCCTGTTCATATTGCAGAGTTGGGGCTTACTGTTTAGTAAAGAAAAAGGTCAAGCACCAGCCCTTCTCAGGACTTACACACTGAGAATCACATTTGCACAAAATGAACTTTCCAGGTACAAAAATTGATATGTGAATGGCATCTGATTAAAATGATCCAATTTTTATTGTTGATAACATCAGAAATTTGATGCTGGCTTTACTGTTATTTACTAGTTAGGTATAACACGTTATAGTTGTGAATACCCTTCTTGTACATAGACATCACCATCTTCATGCTAAATTTTGGAGGAAATGCTTTAAGCTTAGCTGACAAAAGCAACTTTTCCCAGAGTCTGTGAAATAAGCCACTAGGATTATAGGAGGGAAAAAATTACTTTCCTTTCCAGTTTTACTGAGATATAATTGACATAGAACCTTGTGTAAGTTTAAGGTGCACAATATGATGATCTGACAGACGTACATATTGCGAAATGATTACCACAATGGATAGTTTACACATCCTTCACCTCACATCATTACCATTTTGTCATCGTGGTGGTGAGAACATTTCAGATCTACTGTCTTAGCAACTTTCAAGTACACAATATGGTATTGTTAGCTAGAGTCACTATGCTGCACATTAGTTTCCCAGAACCCATTCATCTTATAACTGGAGGTTTGTACCCTTTGACCAACACCTCCTTGCTTCCACCCCCAGCCCTGGCAACTACCAATCTGCTGTTTTTTTTATGAGCAACTTTTTTAGATTCCACATAAAAGGGAGATCACACAGTATTTGTCTTTCTCTGTCTGACTTATTTCACTTAACATACGCCTTCCAGGTTCATCCATGTTGTAGAATTTCCTTCCTTTTGAATGGCTGAGTAACATTCCATTGTGTATATATACCAGTTTTCTTTATCAATTCATCCACTGGTGGACGCTGAGTTGCTTCCATGTCTTGGCTATTGTGAACACGGGGGAGGTGTGTGCAGACATCTCTTCAGGACCGGGATTTCATTCCCTTTGGATCTAGACCCAGGAGTGGAATTACTGGACCATCTGAATGTGTTGTTTTTAGTTTTCTGAGCAACCTCTATACTGTTTTCCATAGTGGCTGCACCAATTTACATTCCTGCCAACAGTGCACAGAGCTCCCTTTTCAAAGAGCTCCTTTTTAATGGAAAAGCTCTACAACGGCATAATGAAGGCAGAGTGGTCCATGATTTCATCCACCTTTTGAACAGTGAATTTCATGGCCCTTAAACAAGCCCTACAGAGAAAAGGCCTGGTTCATTCTGGGCCTGAGCGCAAACCACTAGCGCAATGCTGGGAAGAGGAACAATTAAGCCTGGCTGACAGACCTGGGAATCCCAGCTGTGCAGGCTGTCATGCGGGGTGGGGAGGGGGGAGAGGGGGAGCAATGCTGATCTCTTTTTTTCCTTTTTTAACTTTTTAAAAATAGATTTTATTATTTTAAAGCAGTTTTAGGTTCACAGCAAAATTAAACAGAGGGCACAGAGATTCCTCATATACCCTCTGCCCCCCCACACACAGCCTCCTCCATAATCAGTGTTTCCCCACCAGAGCGCTGCATTTGTTACAACTGATGAACCGACACTGACACGTCATAATCACCCCAAACCCAGAGTTTACATTAGGGGTCACACTTGGCATTGTACATTCTATGGGTGTGGACAAAAGTGTAATGACCTGTATCTACCATTATAGTAACATACAGACTATTTTCACTGCTCTAAAAATCCTCTGTTCTCTGCCTATTCATGCCTCCCATCCTCGCGAGCCCCTGGCAACCACTGATCTTGTTACAGTTTCCATAATTTTGCCTTTTCCAGAATGTCTTATAGTTAGAATCATATTGTATGTAGATTGGCTTCTTTTGCTTAGTAATATGATTAAGGTTTCTCCATGTCTTTTCATGGCTTGATAGCTCATTTCTTTTTAGTGCTGATTAATATTCTATTGTCTGGATGTACCACAGTTTATTTATCCATTCACTTACTGAAAGACATCTTGGTGGCTTCCAAGTTTTGGCATTATGAATACAGCTGCTATAAACATCTGTGTGTTGTTTTTTGTGTAGACCCAAGTTTTCACTCCTTTGAGTAAATACCAAAGAGTATGACTGCCAGACTGTATGATAAGAATATATTTGGTTCTGTAAGAAACCACGAAACTGTCTTCTAAAGTGGCTGTACCATTTTGCATTCCCACCAGTAATTAAGGAGAATTTCCGTATATTAGAAAAGAAGAACCATCCAGTTTCCTAAGGTGGAAAGTGTTTGCATTGATGTTAATTCTTTTGCTGTATGCTTAGGGTTTACCCACTTAGCAAGGTACTGTAGTTGAGATCATATTTTATCATTTTTAGGATTTAGAAATGTTGATTTCTAACTACCGCCAAGTGAGGGCGAAATTTCTGAGCTCAGCACCTCAGACCCTGGAAGTGGAAAGATCCTAATCCCACCTGCCTCACATGAGCAAAACAGCACCTCCTTCTGCCTGCAAAGATCCTCCTATCCAGCACTGTATTTTATTCTTCAAATAAGGTGGTTTTGAATTTTTCAATGTTAAAAACACGGCACTAGCAAGTACCAGATGCCAAGAGTCACTGTAAATAACAAACCAAATCATCATCAAAGAAATTAGAGCAAAACATATTTTAATTTCACATCTCCAGCGTGAACAATAGAAATCAGAATGAAATTACACAATGGAAAGTGCAGTGAAAAAGTTTTGGAAAGTATCCTTTCTAGTGTGAATTAAATCACTTTGAAAGAGGCACTGGCCAAACCAAAAGGTAAAAGGATAACAATATGAAAGGAACACTAATCCCCCTCAAATCACATCATAGACTTTTTAGGGCTGGAAGAGATATTCGAGATGCTTCTCTCTCACCTCTTCACTCAGCAGGTAAGAAAACTGAGGCCAAGAGAGAAGTGAGCTTGGCAAGATCACTAGCTGCAGGGTTGGGACCAGGATGGAAAATTAGCTGCATCTGAACATCCATCTGGGTGATCCTGAAGTAAATGAGACCCTCCCTAAAAAAAGCCTATTTCCATGATCATGGCTTCTCTGGGGGCACATAGGCAGCTCCCCAAATGAGTGGAATATTATAAATCTCAAAAAAGCCGCATTATAAGGAGCTACTCACTCCCTGACCAAACCCAACACTGGCAAAGTGAGAGCCTTGGTCCTGCTGTGCTCACTAATAGCTAATATTTTTTCCAGATCCTTATCAAACATTCCAATAATTTCTATGTTAAGAGGAAGTGCACAGTGGGAACTCTCCCAGGCAACTTATAACTACTTCAGAAGGGCTGTGGACAGCTAGGGCTTCAGCAAAGCCCTTGGCGGGTCAAACTGAGTATCAGTAAATCTGAAAGAGTATTGCTTCGAAGAGCTTTTAAAATTTTTTGAAATTACACTAACTCACTTGGTCAGATCTTCTTCCTCCAACCAGAATTAGGGAGCACGCTCAATTTCTTCACCTGACAAATGGGGAAACACCTGCAGAGAAAGCTTAAGACACTTATCCAAGGAGGCCCAGTGTGTCTGCAGGGGCAGGACGGAAGCCAGGACCTGGACTGCCAGGCCAGGGGTGGGTCTGTGCCTGGAGGATCAGCTTTCCCTTCTTATAGCCCATATCTCCCTCTGCTGAGTCTTTGGCAAGTTTACATTCTGCCCGGGAAAATCTGGGCTCCAAAATGAAGGAACAAGCACGCAGAAGTAAACTCATCATAAAATTGGCTTTTACACCTGAAGTAAGCATTATTTTCACGAGCACAGCTTCTAAGAGTACATTATAGGGGCTTCCCTGGTGGCGCAGTGGTTAAGAATCCGCCTGCCAATGCTGGGGACACGGGTTCGAGCCCTGGTCCGGGAAGATCCCACGTGCCACGGAGCAACTAAGCCCTTGTGCCACAACTACTGAGCCCATGTGCCACAACTGCTGAAGCCCACGTGCCTAGAGCCCGTGCTCTGTAACAAGAGAAGCCACCGCAATGAGAAGCCTGCACACCGGAACAAAGAGTAGCCCCTGCTCGCCACAACTAGAGAAAGCCCGTGCACAGCAACGAAGACCCAATGCAGCCAAAAATAAATAAACAAAATAAATAAATTTATTTAAAAAAAAAGAGTACATTATATACCAGGTTATGGCTTTTTTCACGGATTTTTAACGGCATTACTTTGTTTCCTTTGTGAGCCTTCACTGCATGTTGTCCACTTTGATGCAAGTCGAGCACTGAACCATCCCTCTTTCAGTCATACAAGGGTATTCTTAAGGCAGAATTTAAACAAATAAATAACTACAAAAATTCATTTCACTGGAATACTGACCTTTACATTTTCTCACTTTTCCACTTCTCATATGCACAGTTGGTGATGTGAATTCTGGTCCTCTCATCACCTGCCCCACCTCTTTTCTCTTCCATGTGAGAAGAGAGCCTTTACTTCAGGATGGGGGATGGCAAATGAAAAGGGGACTCATTTGCCTGTGGCTGCACAAGGAGCCCAGAGCCCTGTGGACATTCGCTGCACCCTCCCACCTACAAGCCTCTCACCCCTCCTCCTCGTCTCCTTACCCCAGAGTTCTCTGAACCGACAGCCTGGTTAACCTTCGGGAATGTTCCTGCAGAGTTCCGGGACTTGGGGTTGCCCTGTTCTTCCCCCACTACAGCACGTTGCTCAGGCTCCAAAATGAGGTCTGAGAGGAAATCCCCAATGAAAACACCCCCATCTTCCCTCCCCATCCTCACACATTATGACTCTCACACGTGCACATGGCCCCATATTACAGCAAGACATGAACTATTTCCTAGAACGAGTCCTGATTTTATCCTCGCCCTCACTTTGACTGTATTTTTCTTTATGTTCCCACTCTTGTAGATTACTATGATCAATCCTGTCACTAAACTATGGTTTCAGAGATGCATCTTGGCGGCCCGGTCACCTCTCCCACCTGCCCTCCATTAGCCACAACATGAAAAGAATGTTCCCTACCTTTCACTGAAGCTTCTCCACAACTGTGCACCTGCAATAGGAGAAGTAAATGTGAAATGTTAATGGAGCTATTTTCCTCTTGAGGCATTTCTCAACTTAGAAATATTCTGAGCTATTTAAAATGGACCGCTTAGATCTTAAAACTCTAGAAACGATCAGTTCATACAGCGTATACTTCTGCTACCATAACTCATTCAGGAAAGTTGTCCACAAATATCCATTGAGATTCTACTACATGCAAAACACGTGGATAGGTACCACGGAAGATGGAGCACCATGTAACACATGGTCCTGCCTCAGGGACCGTACTGTCCAGTGGGGCAGACCGAACCCGCACTCCAGCAAACCTGAACCGAGGTAAGTGGTGTAGGAACTCTACAAGAAACATAAGCCATGGGAGTTCAGGGAGGAGAGAAAATGTGCCTGGTCAAGAAAGCAGCCATAACAGAGGTGGTATTTAAGGTGAACTTTGAAATGGTACTGACAAAGGAGAACTGAAACAACTGCTATTTGAGAAAGGAGATTTTTATCTATTCATTCTTTAGGTGTTTTGAGCTTATATCTATGCTCAAATGAAATCAACATTTATACATACACACACACACACACACACACACCTAGATCTCATTTGCTTTCTTAATTCTCCAATGACTTTCTTCACTGGACTATGCCTTGACACTATACTCCCCGCTACCAGCTTTAATGAAGTTCAAGAAAAGAAATGGCCAAGAGGTGGTTTCTGCTTTTTCCATCGAACAAAAGCCAAAGGTGTTGTCCCTTTTGTTCTTCAGTATCCCCTAGTAAAGATGCATGTGATAAATCCTTCTTATAATTCAGCCACAGGAAAAAGTTTCTCCAAACTGCTTGCATCCTTTTATCAGATTATTAGAATTGTGCAATTGACCTGGTTTTGCTTTCTGCCTAGATGAACAAACAAAGAAGATGCAGTGTATACATATATTACAATGAAATACTATTTGGCCATAAAAAAGAATGAAATCTTGTCATTTGTGGCAACATGGATGGACCTGAGGGTATTATGCTAAGTGAAATAAGTCAGACAGAGAAAAACAAATACTGTATGATTTCACTTATATGTGGAATCTAAAAAAACAAGTGAACAAACAAAATAGAAACAGACTCATAGATACAGAGAACAAACTGATAGTTGCCAGAGGGGAGGGGGTGGGGAGATAGACAAAAACAGGTGAAGGGGATTAAGAGGTACAAACTCCCAGCTATAAAATAAATATGTCATGAGGATGTAATGCACACATACAGAATCTAATTAATAATATTGTAACAACTTTGTATGGTGACAGATGGTAACTGGTCTTTCTGCAGTGATCATTTCACAATGTATAAAATATTGAGTCACTATGTGGTACACCTGAAATCTGAATACTATTGTGTTAATTATAACAAAAACATTGGAAAAATGAGTACAGTTGCTGGCTAAGGGAGCGAGGACGTTAGAACGGTGGGCACAGCAGCGCCGCGATCGCTGAATGTTGACCAGGGTGGGGCAGCACAGGGCTGAGGACGGTGCGGTGTAAGAGGCCGAGCAGGAGCGCGCTTGAACTGGGGTCACGGAGCTGGTGTAACGGGAGTGAGGGGCCGGGGTGGGGCCGGACAGAAGGAAGCACCGAGGACTGACTGCCAGCCTTGCAGGGGCTGGAGACAGAACTTGCGAAGGCTAAGGTCAAAGGTGCAGGGACGGTCTCGGGGACCGAAGCCGGGCTTCACACGAGCCATCAGGGTACAAGCGGGAATGACAGAGCGTGGCGTGGGCACAAAGGCCTACAGTTCACAGGCCACGAATCCAGGTGGGTCCACGTTCAACCGCGACCAGAAGGCGGCATCAAATGGATGGTGCAGATTTGGCGGGAGGAAAAGCATAAAGGGACAGTGTTTGGCGATGCCTCCACAGGCAGCGTGCGGGAACCTGCTGAGCCCTCCTCCACTGCCCAGTGCAGTCGATGAAGAGCATCTCAAAGACAGCGGGGTGTGGAAATTACTGGTTCTTTGGCAAAAAGACAGAAGGAGAAGGTGGTCAAGAAAAACTGAAGGCCGCAGGAGGAGTTTCCCACACCGCAGAAGCATCCCCAGAGCCCAGAGGAAGGGGTTAATTCTGGGGAGCACACAGTCAAGCACACAACAGCGAGACCGTGAGAGAGAAATCCATCACGGCCGAGGGCGTCCACACCGGTGACTCAGAAACCAGAGACACGGGGTCCCTGGGTTTCGCAACGATTAAGTCCCAAGAAGCTATCGTCACACTTCTGCTCACCTATTTCGTATTAAGTACCTAAGACGGTATTAAAGATATGATGGAGGGAGAGGAGGGGTACAATGAAATCTTAACAAGAGAATCTTAATCCCTTCAGCCAAAAATGCTGCGGGAAGCGGGGAAGCTGGCGGAGAGGCGAAGGGCCAGGTGACCTGGGGGTCCTTTCCTCACTGCTCCTGCCGTGGGGCCAGGGTAGCTCATGAGAGCCAGGCGGTTCTGGATGAAGCCACGGAGCTACCATCCCCGCCTCTGGACCCAACTTGAAGCCGATTCTGCGCCGCCCAGAGACCAGTTCATCACCGGAGGGCCCTGGGCTCAAGGGCCTGCAAAGCCAGGCTCCTGCCGACCACGCGTGGGGCTCAATGGGCCTTTGTCCTAAAAGACTCGGCTGCAGAGGACGACACAGGCACCAGCGCTGCTTCAGCCACAGACCGGGAGCACTGGGAGAGCATGGCCATGAGTCCTGCCTCTCCTTTTCTCCTCAGGCAGTAGAAACACTGTATTCAGAGCAACGTCCCCCGGTGAAAACCCGGACGGAAAGATTGGCCTGTGACAAATGCCCGCCCTACAGGCTGGAGCGAGAGAGGTGGTCTCGGGCAGAGAGGCACTGGGGAGAGGAAGGCGCTCAGCATGGACCGGCTGATGGGTGAACAGACCCATGCTGTTCCGGTCGCGGGTCGGAGCTGAAGAGAGGGGCCCGTTACTGACTGAGGCGCTTTTGTTTCACGCTCTTGTCTGACCCTTAGACAACCCTGTGGTATAAGGAGGATTTGCTATTTCACAGGATAAAGAGGTTCGGATTATGTAGGAGGCTGAATAACGGCCCCCAAAGGTATCGGGTCTTAATCCCCGAAACCTGCAACACGTTACTTTACATGGAAAATGGGATTTACCAAACGTGACGAAGTTATGGGCTATGAAATGGGGACACCGTCCTGGATTATCCAGGTGAGGCCCAAATGGAATCACAAGTGTCCTTGTAAGAGGAAGGCAGAGGGACAGTTGACACAGGCAGAGAAGGAGGTGATGGGATCACAAAGGCACAGACTGGAGAGATGCCCTACAAGCCAAGGATACCAGGAACCGGCAGAAGCTGGGATGCTCAAGGAATCCAGGAGCGCGGCCCTGCCCACGCCTTGATTTTGGCCCCGTGATACTGATTATGGACTGTAAGAGAAGACATTTCTGTTGTATTGAGGCACCAAGCTTGTGGTAATTTGTCACTGCAGCCATAGGAAACCAATACGGTCTTTGACGGGGCCTCTCCACAGCTGAGAAATGGAGCCAACTAGCTCTAGAAGACTGGTATTCTTCCCACCCTACCAACCTAATTTTTTAAAGGACTGAATCTTTGCAGTGGAAAGCTTTCCTGCAACTTAATATGAAAGTTGCACGTTTGCAAGAACATCAAGCTGGTGAGGCAACGCAGGGAACGGTCCTCGTGAGAGTGAGAAAAGGACAGTCACGAAGTCTTTCCACTTCCTCCTTGCCCCCCCCCCCCCACCATTTGTCCGTTCCTTATAACTTGTGCCCAGACTGGCACCAAATTTGTACACCACTGAAAACATCGAGATGCCCAGCTTGCTTTGGGAGGTCCCTTGCCCTGCTGAGCTAGAATGACTGCAGGTAAAATAGGTTAAGTGGCTATTTCTTCTAAGATTCCTCTGAGGGAGCTCCTAGAGGGTGAAAATGTTACCAAGTCTATTTGAGAGAAACAGGTTCTCCTCTATCAGTCATGAATCAAGGCAGAAACACAGGTATCGCCATGCGCTGATCTCACCAACCCCAGCACAAAGCCCTACAGCTCAGAGATGTCCCACCTCTAGGCAGAATTAATACGTCTGGAGTAAACAGAAAGTATCAGGCCAGGTGCCTGTTAGGGTTAGAAGGTAGAGAGTTAGGTGTCTGTTCTCAGAAACAGAAAAGAGGTGGGTGGGGAGGAGAAGAGGGAGAGAAGGAAGAATGTGTACAAGAATATAAACTAAATCTACAGATTCAAGAAAAGCAATAGCTGGACAAAACCAATCTGTTCACTTTCCCAGAACAGCGAATGAAGGAATCACCTTCAAACCTTGAAACACACCCATGTAAAACAATCTTTCTAAATGGTTTACACATGAGTTAGTTTAAGAACCATAAAGACTTAAAATATAAACCAGATTTAAAGCGCACCATAGAACACTATGATGGTACATCCATAACAGATGATGGTACATCCGTAACAGCCTATATCCCTGGTCCCAGGGTCAGTGTTAGGGAGGAAAGAGTGCCTCCCACAAGCAGCTTCAGTATCCCCGCCAGGGCTAGGACCCTGGACAGTTCTTATGTGCATCCACCTGTATGGACCCCTACCAAAATCATCCCTCCATCTGGGGTTACATTTAGTGGAATCAACTGCTTCACTGTAACCCCCACTTAGCTATTTTTGATCAAATCAATCTTATTTCACTTAATTTCATGGGGCTCAATTATTCCAAGCAGGGATTTTTGTCTATCTACAAAAACTTTCTACCCTGGTAGAAAGAAGCTCCTCCAAGTATGGAAAAGCTTGACTCAGATTTATGATATAGTTAAATTACTCAGAAAACCTTAGGCAAATTTTTTAAATAATTCAAGTTCTCACTTGAATTTTTTGAAAAATTTGGTGTTAAAAATGAATTTATTTTTCAGTTCATTTTTAGAAATGTATTTAACCGTTACTTAATTGTTTTTAAGCCCTGAACTTATTGTTTTTCTCCATAGAGGCAGAGAAAACATTTATATAAACTAGCCCATTTTCCAATGGCCCAGTTCCATCATGTGGGATGTAATAAATATTTAACTGTTATCCTCACTGCAGCCTACTTGAATACCAAAATGGTATTTAAAATAACAGCACTTAGAGCCAAAAGAGAAACCAACACACACAAGCCTTTTGCCCAGCAGCAGTAGCTATGACTACGGACAACATCAGTTAGATAAATAATAAATAGTAAATAAATTTAATAAATTTAAAAATAATATTTAACAAACATTCAAAATAGAAAGGTCAGTGCCTACATAATCTGTTATTTTGCTCCATTTCAAAGACCGCTCAGTTAATCTGCCTATACAAAGGTCAGACACTCAGAGTCTAGAAAATTAAATACCATAAAAATGAATGCTGAGTTTTCTTACCTCTTGTTCTAGACAAAACCATCTCCTTTATTATTTGCATAATAACACGTCCAAGGATCATGACAGAAATCAGGTGATACACTCTCCACGGAGTCAGTGCAAGGAACCTATCGCAGCAAAAACAGACAAATCATTATTTCAACTTGAGAACTGTACCTTTTTTTAAAAATTAGGTTTACTTTCTGCCACAGAAACAAAAAATACATTCAATAATGATTTCACTTGTCAAAAGCACCCTCAACGTGATCACATGAAAGTTACTTAATAGGCATCAAAGTCACGGAAATAAAAGCACTGGAGCCATGTGTACTTTTGTGCCAGGCTTTCCACTCTAACCTCCAATCTGGGCAGAAGATTTGCTATTTTGGGTATGGCCCAAATATCACTCTGCTAACAGATGGAATAGAACTGACCTGGAGCAGAATCATGATGGGCTAAAATTAAAAAGGCAGAGCAGCAGGGTTTTTTCACGCACAAGAGAAGCTAGAGTAGATGCCCTTTGCTTGCTGTCCTCTGTCTTACGGTTTTCTCTTATGCCACATCCATTTCTTTAACTCGTACCCCCCACCCCACCAATCTCTTAAAAATAGCAGTTATTAGGGATCCAATTTGCTAGCCCTTTCTAAGATCACTGCCCTTCTGTCTATCTGCCCACCTCCTCTCCAGAGGGAAACAAAGAATTCTTTATCATGAACAGCACACAAACCCTACAGTACTTTTTGTTTTGTTTTGTTTTTGATTGGGTTTATAAAGGAATGGAATGGCAAGGAAGTCACAAGGAGCTTTGAGCATTCACATAGAGGCTGAAGCCCATTCTACATAAGTGAGTTGGTTAAGCTACCAATTAATATTGACTTTGGTGCAATCATAACTCAGAAAAATCAATTTAACAGAAATGTCATTTAATACTAATTGTAAGGCAGTGTGGGATGTATAAAGAAGCAAAGAACACATGAATACTGCCTTCTAGGAACTTACTTCCTCATCAGAGAGATGAACACAGGCTGCACTAACAAAGTCCAAGGCAATGAGTCTTGGTGCTAGAGCAAGACATGAGCAAACATCAAAGAGAAGCAAAGGAGGAGAAATGATTAACTCCAAATCAGGGAAGATTTATAAAAAGTAGCATTGAACTTGGTCTGGGAGGATGGATGCAATTCAGAGGAAAGTAGAAGCTGTTCCAATTGGAGGATACAACATGAGCAGAAGATAAGAGTCAGGCAAGGGTGAGGTGTGCCTGGGGCATGCAAGTGGTCTGGGATGGCCCCTGCAGAAGCAGAGGGATAAACAACAAGAGAGTTGGGAGACTGGCAGAGAGAAGAAATTGAGGTGCCAGGCTGGGGGCAGACTATGGCAAGCCCTGAAGGATATGTAGGGAATTTAGTCGTCACTACTGACAATAGAGAGAAAGCCAAAGGTATAGAGTAGGTAAATGAAATGATGAATGGTTTAGGAAAATGCCTGGGGGCAGCAGAGAGGATGAGGTGGAGTAGGGAGGAAGCATGGAGTCCAGGACATCTACTAGAAGGTTATGCAATGTGCTTGGTGAGAAGTGGTCAACATGAGATGCTGGTGAAGTTGTGGGTGAAACGTCTCCCAGAATGTGGACAACCCAATTTCCATGTCTGGTTCTAATGTCACCTGTGTGTGTGACCTGGGCCAGAGTGGGTAGAATAGGTCAGTGCTTCTTTAATATTGGTCTGCAACTGCCAGCAGGTTGGCTGCCTGGAAAGCTTGTTAAAATACAGATTCCCAGACCCCAGGGTCCTCCCCACCCAGATCCTCTGAAACAAGTGGTCTAATTACTAGTGTTTACATTCAATAAACATTTATTTATGGGGGCCTACATTGCGCCAGGCACTGTGCTACCAAAAAGGAATAAATGGTGAACAATATATGCAGAGGAAGGAGCAGACATAAAAGACAACCCATAGGGCTTCCCTGGTGGCGCAGTGGTTGAGAGTCTGCCTGCCAATGCAGGGGACACGGGTTCGAGCCCTGGTCTGGGAGGATCCCACATGCTGCGGAGCAACTAGGCCCGTGCGCCACAACTACTGAGCCTGCGCTCTAGAGCCTGCGCTCCGCAACAAGAGAGGCCACGATAGTGAGAGGCCCGCGCACCGCGATGAAGAGTGGCCCCCGCTCGCCGCAACTAGAGAAAGCCCTCGCACAGAAACGAAGACCCAACACAGCCAAAAAAAATAAAAATAAATAAAAAAAAAAAGACAACCCATAATGCCAACACCCACATCTTTAGTAACAGTAACTTGTTCTTCCACTATGGGTCTAACACTTGCTCTATTTTTGAGCTCTTATGTTTGTTTTAACCGAAGTTGTTTTTTGGTATTTATTTTCTTTTTGGCTTACCTCCTCACTGTCAGTTTATGATTAATTATTACGCTTGTCTGTGTGCCAGTCTCTCTGTTTTCCCCACCTCACACTGAAGTGGCAGTTTTCAAAATTTTTGATAGTGATCCACCATAAGAAATTCATTTACCTCTAAATACATACAAATGAAACCAAAGTTTCAAAAATAATATTTATCCTTACAGTGTGTGATGCCTTCTGATACTTTCCTTCAATTCCATTATATTTTTAAATGCTGACTCTGGCTCACTAAAGTGACTCCACAAGCGAGTTGTAACTCACAGTGTGACTCACATTGCATCAGAGGGAATCTGCAACTGTTAGATTAGTATGTTTCATTAGAATGGCCTTCTTTGCAGAGTCAGGCAAAAAACCCTAGGAGAGAAAGTTCCCTCAAGTTTAAAGGTCTTTTGAGCTAGCCAGGAAGCCATTTAAGTATCTTTTAAAAACCAAAGAAATGCAAAACCAACTGAAGCAATGAAGGTCATTAGTTATTCTTTTAGTGGAAATTACAACCTTCCAGGAATAGAAAAATTAGGGAATGACAGGACTTTGACCCACCGCCCTGGCTGCCAGAAGCCCTCATTTAGAGGACGTTGCCATAGCAACTCCCAAGAGCACTGGGGATGCCCACCCCGCCACCCCCCCCCCCGCCCGTGTTCCCTGGGCCAGGGTATAGTTGGCATCTTGCCCAAGGGTCTCACTGGTCATTAAGAATCCTCAGCCAGATGAGAAAGCAAACCCAACAACTACTTGGGATGGAAATGCCATACCGGTATGGGATTGCATGTCTCCTTGGTAGATGAGCGTCTTTGCAGCCCAAGAATTAAGCATAGACATGTTTGAGAAACTAACTCCTAATAGTAATAATTTGTACTTAGAAAAACCTGCACGTATTTGGTATTTTAATTATTTTTACTGCCTACGACAATTCGTCTCATGGTTCCAATTTAAAATATGTAGTATAATTTAGAGTTGTGATTTGAAATTAAAATCTTAGGAACATCTATGAGTTTATTTATTTTACAGGAACTGCCTAATATTGGGAGATCTTGGTTGTTAGGTAAAGTCATTTTTTTAAAAACTTCTATTTTGGTAACTTTCGAATATATACAAAAGGAGAGACCAAAGTATAATAAACCCAGCCTCAACAATTCTCCATTCATGGCCAATCTTGTTTCTTCTCTATTCCCACCCACCAAACTCCCCTCACCACATATACACCCAAATTATTTGAAGCAAATATCAAGCATCATATAATTTAACTCGTAAATGTTGCCATTTATCTTCAAAAACAAAAAAGCACTTTTTAACCTAACAACAATACCACTATCACACCTAATAAAATTGCTTTAATTTCTTAATGTCATCAGATACCTGTCAGCATTCACATTTGCCCAGTCATCTTTTACGCATGTGTACACACACGACACACACACACACACACACAGAGTAAAAGACTGAAACAGAATCTGAAAAAGTCATACATTGAAATGGAGAGATGTGAGTTTTAAGTTTCCTGTAATTTATAGGTCTCCTGCCCGCCCATCTCTCTATCTCTCTTTCTCTTTCTCTTTTATTTATTTTTTTTGCTTAAAATTTCTGTGGAAGAAACAGACGCACTTTGTCCAGTCAAGTTTTCCAGAGTCTGAGAATCACTCCTTGTACCCTTGTGGTTTAGTTTAACGTTTTCCTTTACCCCTTCTGCAGACTGTAAAAGTTGGCAGTTGCATCTAGAGTCTTGACCAGATTTAGGTTCAATTTTTTTTCCTACAGAGCTACATGATAGGTGGAGGTGTGTGCTCCCATCAGGAGGCACATAATGTCTGGTGTCTCTATTTTTGTGACATTAACAGCCATTCGCGATGACTGCCTGGCATTAATTCCTCAGGGACTACCCAGGGGTAGGAGCCCTTCATTCTTGCTACGGGTATTAGCTGGGTCACATCTATAAAGAGAAACTCCCCTTCATCAGTGTTTGATGACTGGAAGAGACGGATCTCATGGGAAAGGCAGGATCAACGCTTGATTCTTTGTCTTTATTTACCAGCCTTCAAGATAACGAGACAGTTCCTTAGTATCCTCTAAAGGCAACACAGTTGGTTTGGGTCATTACTTTTTTTTCAGTGTTACTGTGAATGATGTGCTCCAGCCCGCTGCAGTCTCATCCCTACTGACCGTCAAGTGGCCCATCTTGGCTGGTGGAAGCTTAATCAGGTTGGTTCCTGAGTCTCTTAGTATAACCTTAGTAACCTTTGATAATAAAATACTTTAAAGGGACAGGGAAAATATAAAATTTACAAATGCAGTTTAAAATGTTGAAAGGAGTATAGTGAAACTTTTTAATAAAACCAGTCATTCACCAAAGACTCTCTTGAAAATGCTCGTTAAAATTTGATCGATTTATAAACAAAATAGTAAGTTATGTTAGCTAAAATTGAAAGCTCAAAGAAAAACAAGGGTTTCAACCTTACTTAATCCAAATTTATTTTTTAAAAGGTAGTTGAACAGAACTGTTTCAAACCAATCTTTTTTTTATATGAAAACTGTCTCATAGGACATCAAAAAAAAAAACAATCCCTGTCTGCGGGCCGTAAGCAATTCTGATGCTGGTGCTCTGCGGCACCCTCAGAGGAAGACTACACTTTCATCCAACCCATGATTCCCTCGGTGAGAATCACCCACCTCTACTGAAATACATCTCATATCGGGGAGCTCAGCATGTCTTCGGCATCCAGCTTCCTACTGTGTCCTTTTATTACTGGGGGAAGGGGAAATTCCCTTTTCATTCCATAACCAGTGATTATGAGACACTGGGCTAGCTGCAGGGACACACTGATGACTAAATCCCTGCGAAGCCGGGAAGCAGACAAGTAAACAACTATGTTTAACCCAAGTATCAGTACTTTCCAAAAGGGTGTGGGAGCAGGAAAGAGGGCCGATAACTGCATAAGGAAGGCAGAGTGAGCTCTCGAGAGAAGGTGGGTGTTTAAGCTTTGACTCCCTAGAGCAGTCAGACTTTGCCAGGTGGAAAGCGCCAAAGGCATTCCAGGTCGGGAACAGGGTAAGCGCAGGGAACAGCAAGAGCGCGAGAGGCTAAAACAGAGGAGTGAGAAAGTGCCCTTAACGCTGGCTTCCCTTGACCCAGCGGCGCTAGTTCTGCCCTCCAGAACCACACTGCAGTGAATAAAACCGCTGATGTCTAGTGAGTGCGAGCACGGTTCTAGACATCATTTAATGTATTCGCTCATTTAATCCTTATAACAATCCCATGGGGAAGGTACTCCATTTTGCAGATGAGCAGGGAGGGGTTAAGAAACTTGCCCAAGGCCCCAAGATCACGGGAGGCGGGGCCAGGATCCAGACAGGATCCAGGAATCCAGACAGCTTGGCTCTAAGCCAGCTCTCTCACCACTCTGCTAAATACCTCCCAGACGCAAGCTCCTGCCTCTTCCACCTCCTGTTATCACATGAAAATAGCTGGAAGGGCTGTCACCAATTTTCAAGAGTATGTCTGCTCAGGGTGTGATGAACTGACTGAAGAGATGCCAGGAGCGCTCCTCAAAGACACCAGCCACCACCACCAAGACTGCAGAAAGCGAGGATTATGCTCACACCTCTTTAGGACACACATCCCTGGTCCCTTCACCTCTTCCCCAGGCGTCCCATCCCTCCTCTGGCCAGGCTCCAGGTGTGACTCTTTTCAGACCAAATGCTCCCACTGGGCATCTGGTCCCTACAGAGTGGGGGAACCAGGACGGGCCTTAAATCCATTTGTTCTGGATTCCATAGCTCTACTTATACAGTTTTGTTTTGTTTTTTTTAATTAATAGGCTGTATTTTTTTAGAGCAGTTTTAGGTTTACAGAAAAATTGAGTAGATTGTGCAGAGACTTCCCATGTATCTCCTCCCCCATCCTCCCATCCCACCTACAGTGTCTCCTAGTACTAACACCTTGCTTCAGTGTTACAACATCTTGCATTCGTTGTAACTGATGAACCGATGTTGATACGTTATTAACCAAGTCCATAGATCACAGCAGGGCTCACTCTTTGTGTCATACATTCTAGGGGTTTTGACAAATGCGTAATGTCACGTATCCATCACTAGAGTATCACATAGAGTATTTTCACCGCCCTAAAAATCCCTGTGCGCCACACACTCATGCCTCCCTCTCTCCCCATAAACTCTGGTGACCACTGATCATTTTACCGTATCTACTAGTTTGCCTTTTCCAGAATGTCATTTAGTTGGAATCATACAGATGTAGCCTTTTCAGACTGGCTCCTTTCACTTGGTATTTACTTAAGTTCCTCTGTCTTTTCATGGTTTGATAGCTCACTTCTTTTTATTATCAAATAATATCCCATCACATGATGTACCACCGTTTATCCATTCACCTCGTGAAGGACATCTTGGTTGCTTCCAATTTTGGGCAATTATAAATAAAACTGCTCTAAAAATGTGTGTGCAGGATTTTGTGCGGTCATTAAGTTTTCAACTGATTAACTCATTTGGGCGCAGCCTTTTTTTTTTTTTTTTTTTTTTAAACAGCTCTATCAGCATACTGGCTTATTTTGAATTTACAGGCAGCTGAAACCCTCAAGGATTCTATTTTTCTGATGCAACTTCTGAATCTCAGTATGTCCTAGTACACTGGTTCTTGTTTGACACGGTCCGTCATTCAAACCCACAGCCCTTAATGGTGGCATCAGTCACATTTGCTCTCCTGTCTGGCATCATGACACCCACACATTTGAGATCTGCATGTCATCTGTCTTCGTCCACACTGCTGGAGGTGGATGGAGATCGATCGGTACTGGAGCCCTGTGACTCCCCAGTGACCTAATTTATGAATCAGCACTTTATGAATATGACAGGCCATCCAGTTTGCTACTACATTCCATCCATGTTACTCCATCCTGCCCATAAAGACATAATAAGAGATTTTCTTAAACACCTTGTTGAAACCTGCTGCATTCCTAAGCTCTGAGTGCCTGTAAGTGCTGATCTGCTTGGCTGATGCTGAGAATTACTCTGAGGTATAGAACAGCTCTCAGGAGAAGAACCAAACACCATTAGGACCTGCCCATGCACATCCCATGGCACAGCCTGATCCAAGCCCCAGGGTGACCTTGCCGATCTGCCATTCACAGAATTCACAGAAACACGTGGTGATCCCCTCACCCATGCGGGGAATTTTGAAGCAAAAATGGCTGCACACAGGTGGCCAGAGGATTCCTGAATGCTGCAGAACGATTATTCAGAGACGGGTTGTGGTCACATTGCACGATGCCCATGAGGTCACGGGAAGCAGAATGATAAAGTACAGACTTTGAAGAGGGGCGGCTATGGACAGGCATCTTTCTCACTCAGGGGGGCTACGTAATTTTCCAGGTCCGGTGCAAGGTGAATATGCAGAGACCTCACTGGGGATGGAGAAGTCAACCTCCCCTCCCCACCAGACTGCAGGCCCAACCCACAACAAACAGGAGTTCCCCCCAATATTGCAGCCTCGACTCCAGGGCGTGTTTGGGACCTGGATCCGGGCGGGGTGAGGCCCCTGCCCGCTCGTCACTGTGCTCTCCGAGGCGCTGCTGGCCGGGGCGAAGATGGTGATCTGTGCCTGAGGAGGACCCTTCTCACACCTGTGCTCAGGCCCCAGCGAGGGGTGGGCGGTCACAGTGGAACACAAGCCTCCCCCTACCGATGCAACCTGGCCACGGCCCTGGGCAGAGGACCCAGGGCAGTCATGCAGGGTTGGGTGGAGAGGGGGAGGGTGGGCAGGGCTGGCACCCAGAGGCTGGGAGGAGGCGGCCAGAACCCCATCCCAGGGAGGAGGTCCCACACGTGAGCTGAGGCCCCACGCTCCCAGCATGTGCTCCATCGTCCTGTTGAGCTTCACTGACAAAACACATATCCAACGATGGAAGTACTAAGAATTACAAGATGGCGGCCTCAGAGCATAATCCCCAAGTGCAGGGCCTTCTGAACACCCGGCTCTGTGCGACTGCACAGCTCACATGCCCATTCAGCCAGCCCTACAAAGGCTTTTTTTCTCCTTAAAATCACTTTTAGTTCAACAAAAAGGCCATGGACACTTGCCTTTCCCCAAATTAGACTAGGGACCTGTGACTGCATCAACAGATCCTAGAAGTGAGACCATTAAGAAGCACTACCAACTCCTAAGTTTCCAGCTTTTGTAAATATCGTTCTGCAGCTGGATGGGCTTTTTATAACCAATTAAATTAAAATACCATTTTAAATTAAAATATCATTTCTGTTTACTAAGACAGTTACATGTACTTCTTTTAGCTGACATAAGATAACATTTATCTGACAAGGGGTAATCAAGACTTTGGAAACCAAGACAGGTAAACATTATATAGGACAACTATAATATACACATACATATCACGGTAGGTAAACATTACATATGACAATTATATGCTATATATAAATATATAAAATTATATACAAGTTTCATACATATATAAAACCATAGGTATATAAGAACACCCATCTGTCCTATAAATACATACTGTATGGTTTAGCTGCTATTGGGAAGGTAAAGTTCTGCAACTCACTATGTGCACTTTCTCTTAGCAAGTTGTGTCCAATTCTATATCCCAGTGGGGTGACTGCTTTAAAAAATACCACACTGGGACTTCCCTGGTGGCACAGTGGTTAAGAATCCACCTGCCAATGCAGGGGACACGGGTTCGATCCCTGGTCCGGGAAGATCCCACATGCCGTGGAGCAACTAAGCCCATGCGCCACAACTACTGAGCCCACGTGCTGCAACTACTGAAGCTTGCTCGCCTAGAGCCCGTCATCCACAACAAGAGAAGCCACCGCAATGAGAAGCCCACACACGGCAACGAAGAGTAGCCCCTGCTCACCACAACTAGAGAAAGACTGCACGCAGCAACAAAGACCCAGCGTGGCCAAAAAAAAAAAAAAAATACACATTACCCAGCTGACTCATGTTTAGCTTGTGATAATTACAGTCCATGGATGATTTCTAGCCATGCTTGTATAGCATCATTTCTGATTCATTTTTATATTGGATACATTTGTCTATTTGCTTTTCTCTTCCTGTTTTTTCTTTCTTCTACACTTTCTTCTCTCGTTCTCTGGTTCGGTTACATCATTTTGAATTTTAATCTAGTTTTCAAGTCACCAACAGCCAGAGCCCACTTGGTATTGTTGGGATGGTTTATGCCACTAGTCTCTACTCTGCTACCTGGGCCAGCTAAGAAATAAGACCCAACCGTATGCTCAGAGCCAAGGGAGGGTATAAGGAAAACAGGTAGGGATCCAGAGAAAACCTAAACAACTGTAAGGGTAATCCCTCTACTAATTGTAAAAGAAAAAAAAAATAGAGGAGACTGGGGAACCCCCAAATGATGTCCATTTTGGAATGGGCTGTGATTTTAAGCAGAAAATTTTGCTATCAAATTATGGGCTTTGGGGGCTTCCCTGGTGGCACAGTGGTTGGGAGTCCGCCTGTCAATGCAGGGGACACGGGTTCAAGCCCTGGTCCGGGAGGATCCCACATGCCGCAGAGCACCTAGGTCCGTGCGCCACAACTGCTGAGCCTGCGCTCTAGAGCCCGCGAGCCACAACTACTGAAGCCCGCGCACCGCAACGGAGAGTAGCCCCCGCTCGCCGCAACGAGAGAAAAGCCCGTGCGCAGCAACGAAGACCCAATGCAGCCAAAAACAATAAATAAATAAAATAAAATAATTAAAAAAAAATTATGGGCTTTGACTAATATCAAACCAGTCTGCATTCGCTGCCCATAAGCCACGGACAGGCGAGCTAGACACCCACTCCACGAAGATGCTCAACAAGGAAAATGACAGGCTGGGAACTAAATTACACTCAGGTCGCCCATCGTCTCAGCTTTCTGTGCACGAATCATTCAAGGCCACAGCTTTTCCTTGTCCCTTTACTGGTTTCAGGATGCCAGGTGTGCATGGGGTTCGGGATTGGAGGAAGGAACAGCAGGGAGGCCAGAGCCCCAGGATGGGCTATGTGGACAATTTACATGATGGAAAAGGAGATGAAAGCACTAGAGCGATCTTCTGTGGACCTCCGCTCCGCGGCTAACTACAAATCTCTAAAAAACCTTTTTTTGACTAGTTGTGTATCTGTTTGATACACAAGGAAAGCCTAACTAACTCTTCCATTACTTCATGATAAGTTTTGCAAGGCCAAATTAAATGGCTCGACAGGATAAATTTCTTGTAAAAGCAAAGAAAGGAATAGTTCACAAAAACAAACAGAACAACTTCTTTGGTAAGGGATGAAAAGGACATCGCATGGGATATTTAGCTCATCCCATGTGTAAAAACCTAACCCTCATTTCTGGGTAAAGCATAACCCACTTTGTACTATGAAATGAAGGCTGTCAACAGCTAAATACACATTTTTGTCTTCAGAGAAAGGAAGTCTATGGACAAAAGCACTAGAACCCTCCACAGTTCTCATGCAGGAATTAATCTGCAGTGTTTGCTTTGTAGCTCTTTCAAAAGAGAGATCTAAAAAGGAGGTTTAGTTCTCCTTTACTGAAATATATAGAACCACAGACTTTGCCTAGATAGAGTCCTTCGTGTACATTGGCTTTATTTAATATTACAGTGGCTCTAATCATAAAAGAAGGACCTCATATGATTTATCTAACATTGTTCAAAGTCCAGATCACATTTTTCTGGAAAATAATTCTGTCATCTTCTCAAGTGTTAGGCATACTGGCAGCCATCTTCCTTAATATCGCAAAATTCTGAATCTTCACTGAAGTTGGCTTCAATTTTTCCTGGTCTTTTATCCAGATCCTGCAAAAATACTGTCTGAAGATGCGATGTGAAACTAAACTATACACCACTAAGGGGGAAAAGAAGCTGGCAAATAAGCTACGACCCTCTGAATACTAAAATGCATCCCAATTTCAAACCTGTTTAAACATGAAGGTATGTCAAGGAGAAGGGGGCTATATTTCTTAGGAATCAACAAAATATACGATTTTAAATAATTGAGAAAGAAGAGGGTAATCATGCAATGGAGCAAGATAATGACTCGATTCATTGCAAATCAGAGACTAAGTTAAACTCAGAAGCATTTCTTTTGTTTCACCAGAGAAGTCCTTCTTTAGTTGTGATGACCAGAAAAGTGAATTAGAAGCAAGAGAGGTGAGAAGTATGAAGAAAAATAAAGAGGCGAGCTTCTTTACAGAGGGAGGTGAGAAATTCTGGAAGCCACCCATAGGCAGGGAGGTGTCAGACTGCAGCAACCAGAAAGGGTCCGAGTCAGGCTGGCACCAGTAGAAACCGGTGGCGATAATCCAGTGAATTCAGGGAACGTGCCCAGCTCAGCAAGGCATGGTGGACAAACCACAAGACAGTGGGGAAGAGCAGCGGGGAGTTTGCGTTCTTGAGCCCAGAGAGTGGGAAGAGCCAAGGGCGCAGCTGGAGCGGAACCAAGTCCATCTGAGGTCAAGGCAAGGCGAAATCAGGCTTGCTTTACCCCAGCTCTGCAATGGAATTAAGAGAAAAGCCACAGGCAAATCAAGTCAGGAGCACCGGGCCATGCGGTGGGCTCTTTAGCGCCACCTACTGTATACTGTCTGCCCATCCACCTTGCCTCACGCCTGTCCCAGGTGGTCACTACAGCTCAGTAGAAGCTGACTTCCAAGCAGGGTTGGGTGAGTCAACCTCTGCTGCCCCTTCCGGCTGAGTTACCAGTAAGTTAAATACTAACTGCAAGATTCCGTCACAGAAAGGCGCTAGAAGAAGAAAGAAGAGATCTGATCAAAGTCACGCATTGCAGTGGAGCACAGGAGGATAAGAGGGACGAAGGCGGGGTGGCGGTGTACAGAAAAGGGACAGTGAAACCCAGACGCACAGAGGGGGAAAAAGAAATAAATACGAGGTCAAGCAGCTGTTGTCATGGCAGCCCGGTTGGTTTACATGGGTTTGTATGCAAATAGCAATGAGATAGATACTGTGTGTCTGCTCAGTGGCACCTGCAGAGTTTGAGTTTTGGCCCCAATCACACAGCTGGTGAGAAACACCTCCATCCTCCTCTCTACGCCTCAGTATTTTCATCTGTAAAGTGGACACTGGCTAGATAAGTCCTTCCCCCAACTGACTGACCATCACATTACTCAGGACACTTTTTCAAAATACAGATTCCTGGGCTCCATTCTGGACCTGGGAGAGAAGAATCCTTGGGGTGAGGCACAGGAACCCACGTGTTAATAGCTAGGTTTGCAAACACTGAGCTGCAATGATCTCCCCAGGCATTTCCCATCCAAACATTCTCTGAGTCCATGAACCATAAACCTAGAAGCAATACCTCACAACTGATCCAAATCCAAGCTGAACTTGGGGCCTCTTCCTTCATAAATAAATAAAATGCATACACTGGGTACAAGACACATTGGCAGGGGTTAAAGAGGCTTCTAAGAAGACTAGCTCTTGGGTAGGGGGTAGGGGGGCCAGACATACAGTAATGAATTCAATGAACCATTATGGGCATGCCTGAGAAAGAAAGAAGCTGAGAGGTAATGAGGATTTACCATTTGCTAGATATTTTCACATCTTCATCTCATTTTTTGTTGAAGTATAATTGATTTACAACATTGTTAGTTTCAGGTGTTAATTTCAGGTGTACAGCAAAATGATTCAGTTACATATATTTTTTTCAGATTATTTTCCACTATAGGTTATTAAAAGATACTGAATATAGTTCCCTGTGTTATACAGTAAATCCTTGTTGCTTATCTGTCTTGTGTATAGTAGTCTGTACCTGTTAATTCCATACTCTTAATTTATCCCTCCATCCCACTTCCTTTCCCCTTTGATAACCATAAGTTTGTTTTCTACATCTTCAACTCATTTAATGCTCCTGCACAACCCGATGAAGTTAATATGTGGACATTATACACTCATAAATAGACTAGGTTAGAGCAATTCGTCTAAAACCGTCCAGCCTATAATTGAAAGAGTTGGGTCTTCTTGACTCCAAGTCCACTTCCCTATTTACACACCACTTATGGAGTCCCTTGGCATCCCACTTTAACCAATCTAAAGCACCAGAATGTTCTAGATAGCAGGGTTGAAAGGGCAATTGTCATATGGGCGCCTGCCTTTTAAATGCCCGTTCAGTTGTGGTCAACCACTCATCAGCTCACATCCACACTCCATTCAAGACCCCATTCCAATGCACCTGACCCTGTCCAGGGTCCGCCAAAAGGAATTCAGCCACTCTGCAGTTCCAAGACTGACAGCATTGCCACAGCTGTCGATGATCTTCTTGTTCCTCCAGCTCCTTCACTCCGAAAACCCAAGGATGCAAGCAGCTGGACTTCAGCCCCGGGGCTTCCACGCGGCCCCCACCCCACCTTGGTTCTGCCCTGTTGGGTGGCCTGGTCCTCCAGCCCATCCCTGCCCTGCTCCCTCTCCTCCCCCTCTTCATGGGAAGCCCGGCCAGGGCTCTGCCTCCCCAGCTCCAGCCAATCCCTTTCCAGGTGAATGAACCCCGATCACACTCTAATACACATTGTCCAAGATCACGGGCACACAGAGATGGGCCTCCTGGAATGACCATTCCCCCTCAAGATCCTAGGCTCGGCAACAAGATTCACACAGCCCAGACCCTCTCCCTCCCAGTCTGAGGCCACGATGTTCCAGAGCTAGGACTGAGGCTTTTACACCCCTTGAGCCAAGTGTCTGGACTGAACTGACCACCACAGACTGTGTTTCTGGAACATTCCAAACCAAGAGTAAACTTGGGATGAGAATGAATCTCCTTTGATGGCTGTCAATTCTTCAGGGTCCCCCGACTCCAAGCCCAGGACCTCCAGGACCCCTGGGCAGGGTTTGAGGAACAAACCAAGCAGAGTCTCTCCCACGCGCTCAGATGGAGGGCGTGTGAACACACGGGCAGGAGCGAGCTCCCCCTATAACGAAACCGCTCTGTCTGGTGGATTAGTGGAACCTGGCCCCGGAAGTGCAAGGCAACTCGCAAATCAGGCTTCCAGCACCTAAGAAGTTATTTTTATTTAAAGTAATATTTTAATATCTTCTTTTACAATTTGTGGTTTTAAAACTAACTTTCAGTATACAGCACACACAAGTAGTAATATAAAATTTAATGGAACGTTTTTAAGTGGGAAACTGTGGTTCGGAAAAAGAACCACAGGGCAAGGGCTCTGGCCCGAGTGAGTTCACAGCCGGGGTGCCACAGACGTGAGGCGGCTCACTCCATAATCCTTATTGTTTTTGACAAATGAGGAAACTGAAGCTCAGAAAGATTAAGTCCTTTAACTGGGCTCATCTTGCTAGAAGCTAGTTCACCTCTAGTTCACCCCTCCTCCTTAGGCCCCCCCCCCCACACACACATACACACACACACACACACACACTCTAGCCTGCCTTCGTGAGCACTTATTTCTACTATATCTCAGTCCAAAAAGCAATTGAGAGAGCTTAAATGTCCACTGTAACACGGAATAAATACAAAACGATAAGGAAACTGGCAAAGAGAAAATAAAGAAAAGACGATTACTCAGGTTTAAGCTTAGCCCACAGGAATTCAAACCATGAGTTGAGATGCAAAATGACAGCCACAAATTTGGTCCTGAGAAGACCTCTTTGGTGTAAGAACTTGTTATTTCATCATTAGGAAAACCCTTTTTCACCCCAATAAAAGAAGGCAAACTAACAGAGTGAACATTTCCTTATCTTCTTAATATGAAAAGAATCAATCAATAAAACACAGCGAGTGTGTAAGTGAAGCAGTGAAGGTCACAGACGACCACCCCAAGCTCACTTTGAGAGCCCGGGAGCCGCAATAATGATCTGAACAACAATGCAACCCTGACTTGTTAAAAGTGAAGTCAGTCAGACAGAGAAAGACAAACATCATATGATATCACTTATATGTGGAATCTAAAAAAAATGATACAAGTGGACTTATTTACAAAACAGAAATAGACTCACAGACAAAGAAAACAAACTTATGGTTACCAAAGGGGATGGGGGAGAGATAAATCAGGAGTTTGGGATAACATATACATGCTACTATATATAAAACAGAGAAACAACAAGGACCTACTGTATAGCATAGGGAACTATATTCAATATCTTATAATAACCTATAATGGAAAAGAATCTGAAAAAGAACAGATACATATACATATACATGTATGTATGCATATGTGTGTGTGTGTGTGTGTGTATATATATATAAAGCTGAATCACTTTGCTGTACACCAGAAACTAACACAACATTGTAAATTAACTATACTTCAATTTTTAAAAAATGGTTAAAAAAAGTGAACCTCTTGGGATGTTTGTTTGTTTTTAATGCTTTTCACCGTTTGCCAAAAAAGGAGCAATAAAAGAGGAAGACAAGATAAATGGTGACTGAAAGTGTTACAGGAGGGAGTAAAGCCACCCCCTCCAACACCCGCAGTTTCCAAACTCCCGTGGCTGCGCTAGAAGGTGGGGGCATCACCGACAGGCCCGCCCTCCCGTGCACACCCGTGGGCGGCGGCAACAGCCCTACAGCTGTCTCTAATTAAACAAGGGAAACAAAGCTGTCCCTTAGCACGGTGGGAACCAACTTCTAGTGGAAAACACATGTCCTCCTGAGAATTCCACCTGAGAGTCCCAGGGCCAAATTAACTCTCCAAACATACAGACAACACCCATGAAAAACAATGCCAGGAAGCAGAGTAAAAGCACACGTGATGAGCAAAGGCGACAGTTTCTCATTAAGCTCTCCAAGAGAGCGACTCAGCTTCTGTGTTTATAACATTTGGCGTTAAACACGAACAACGAAAGAAAACGCCTCGACGCAGCCACGAAGAGCAGGCACCAGGAGCCTGGCACTGAAGAGGATCCCCATTTCAATCATAAGCTGGCATTTCAATCAGACGAGCAGTGAATGTGAGGTGAAACTCTGCTTACAAATGACAGAGAGATGCCTTTGGTCAGTTCTTAACGTGTCTTTTTAGAATGACCCCAGCCGTGCAGTCAGCTACATCAGAACTTCAAACCTGCTTTCCCCAAAAGGAATCGGCTATTCCGAACAAGGAGGACAGGAGTTCTTCGGCAAAAGGCGTTTCAAAAGCTTGGTAAAGGCACAAGGTCAAGACACTGCCCCGGGGTCACACTCAGTAGCAACACAACCCTGACAACCTGTCTCCTTGGCCGACCGTGATCACACTTGTCATCCCACCGCTTCCCCAGAAAAACGTCTTTTCCTTTCATGCACTCATCTTGATTCCCACCTGCATATCATTTGCTTGCTCACTTGTTTATCATTTGCTGACACCAAACTGTGAGCTCCATGAGGGGAGGACCCACTCTGTCCAGATCACCAGTGTCACCCCCGGATGAGGTCACTACCCGGACAAAAGCAGGTGTTCAATAATGCGTTTTTGCATTGTGGCTCATTCCATGTTTGTTGAAGGGATGAGTCAATTAACGTAATTAAATAATCATGCGTGTAATTAACGTCATCGTTAATCACGAACTGCCTAAAGCACACTATCATTAACAGTAGCAGCTTGCCAAAATGGGGGGAAACATTGCATGAGGAGCGTGAAAATTTCTGCACAGTTTTTGAAGACCTTTTGAGACGCAACGGACAACATGATGGCCCTGGGACCTTGGCTTAGGCTAATTTGTATCTCTTTAAAGGGAAGTCAGTCTGGCTCTCCTAACCGGCCACCGTGCTGAATAAAGCCCTGTTGCGAGCTTTACTGTGATATCGATGTGACTGGTCAGGTCAAGGAGGATGGTGCCCTGGCCAACGCAGGCATCCCCGTCACTGGAGCAGCCGTGCTTACGTGAAAGCCACACCCATACACAATACATGTCTGGGCTTCTTTCTACACATCTGGGAGTTCTTCTAACTAGAAGCCAAAGATCATCACTGACATTCTAAGACAACATCCAACCACGGTTCTTTTGTTAACAGCCATGCTTCTGAATACCACAGGCACGCGGCAAGCATGTCATGAATCATGGGCTCATGAGCCTTAAGACATCCACCTTCTGCGCCAGGCAAACCCATACACAGCAGAGATTCCACGGGCAACATCAGAGCTAAAACGTTCAGTGATATTATTAAAAGTGAAACATTTTAATGGAAATTATCAATTTCCGTGCTGATAAATGAAAGCTAGTATTCGCTCGTACTAGTTAATTAAAAAACAGAAAAAGCAACTTTAAGATCATATTTTCCATTTCCACTATATTTTAAAATCTATTCTAATGAACTTAGAACCTGAGGCAAAAGTGAAACTTTATTGTCAAATATCTTTAAATATTTAGATTCATTTATAAGAAAAAGGTTAAATTTAACATATGTACCATTTTTTTTCATAAACTATGACAATAAACTGGTTTAAGTCCCTCACTAACGCTTTCTGATACTCTACATGACGTGACAATGCAAGCTGTTGTTTTGAATTTATCCCAAAGGTATTTGGAAGTTAAATTCATAAGATATGCCAAGAAAATATATATTCATTCCTAAAAAGATGATTTAATAGATGAAGTAAGGTTTCCAAACTACAGTCAGTACCCCCAAGATATATCCATTCATGTAACAGGAACTCAGCTGCAAGAGGAATTTTATATAATGTCCCTTCCTCCAGCTTATGAGCCATTTCCTCCATATACAAAGATGGATTTGGATTTTATGCAATTCATGAGCAACCGAGCCCCAGGGCTAGAGACCACAAGGTTGCCTCCTGACTCCTGGTGAAATTCTCCTCGGGGGACCTGGGATGGGCAAGTCAGCAGCGGTTGCAGTCTTGCACACCACCGTCCCTTAACCCTGCTGTCTGAATGGATAGCTTTAGTCCTTGCTTTTATATTTTGTTGTTATTTCCCAGGAAAGCCTGAATTTTTTTAAACACTGAGTGCACGCAGGTTTTTTGTTTGTGATCGCCCCGTATTATGTGTACCAGCTACAGGAGAGCTGGAAGAGAAGAGATCAACAGCTCTTTTCAAGAGATTTTATTAACAACAAAAAAGCCCTTAAGCTGGGTTTGATAACAAACATAGCTATTAAACGGACCGGGTCGATGTTCATTTCAGCAGGTCTTGGTGGCGTCTGAGCACACTTAACTGTCCATTTGTAGTTCAGGAACATATAAAAATATTTCCTTTGAATAATAAATACATTTTCAAGTGACAAGAATTCTCCCTAGGAAAGGTCTCCCAGGATGGAGTTACCCTCATCATTTGAAAGAAGGTAGTACTCCGTCAGCTGGACGGTAAACATCTTGTTTTGAGTAGATGTGCAAGTCAAATGCAAGCCATGACTACTGAGAGCAGGAGAAAGTCTCCTTTTGTCAAAAGTGACCTTTACAAACTCTGGCTTATGTGACAGCAGGTAAGAAGGGAGGGTGAAGTCTGGGGGGAATGCCTGAAGCTCACAGCTAGGAGCTTTGGAGGGGGCCTGGCGAGTCTTGGGGAGATGTGTCAATACACCAACTCCAGACGCTCAAAACCCCAGAGGTGTGGTTGGATCCACTCAGCAGAGTCTCCACACGGGCCTGTAAGATCATGTGGTGGGCAGTTCTGCCCTTGGGAACATTGTGATCTACCTTCCTAAGTTTCCTCGTGCTCACGGCTTCCACACTTGGTGGCGTGCAGTTTTCAAAAAGGGTCGCGTTGTCACCAGCTCATTGCGGGGCCTTGGGACTCAGTTTCTTCATCTAAAAAACGAGGTGGTAAAACTGAAGCAAGGATTCCCTACCTTTTATTTCATCATACAGGTGCCTTCTTTTGAAAGGTTTTAGCTGCTAACAAAATAAATAGCACAGTTTACTAGGTCACAGTGAGTGCAACCTTGTCATAGAAATAAGCCTCTTCCCCAGTTGTTTGAAATACCGAAAGCAGGTCAGTACCTTCAAAGAACTGGGGAGCTCGGGGTCCTAGGTGATTTTAATAGATTCATGCTAGGACTCCTGGGCTGAAATCTGCGACTCTGGATGTCCATTTCGTTCAGTGCTACACAGATCAGCAAAACACACACCCAGAAGTGCCAGCGTGGCTTTCTAGAAGCACACAAGCAGAAAGGGGCAGCAACGTAGCATTTGGCTCCAAACCAGACCTCAAATGTAAACAGTGACACTCTGGCTCAAGGTAGCCTGGTCTATGACAAGTTAGGACACTACGTGTTTTGAGCGTTGTGCTAATGAGGTCAAGGTATGAATTCTCTCTGCCTGTTAGTTCAATTAGGCCCAGCCTATCCTAGGATCGCAAGTTCCCGCAAAGCCGGACCAGGTGCCAGGCTTGACGCCCACCCCCCGGGGCTCGACTCAGCCAAGCCCATGGGAGCCAGCCAGGGCAGCATCCCTGCACAATTCGGGGGGGCGGGGAGGTGCCACTCAGGCTCTTTTCTGCGTGAGTAACCTTTGGAGGCACACAGAAGCCCTGTGTTCAGTTCCATCCATCTCGAGAATGGACCACCGAAGTCAGACGCAGCCTTTACATGGCAAGCAAACATTGGGTCCCGGAAGTAAGAAAGGCAAAAAGAAATGCTTTAAGCTTGCCCCGAAGATCTAAAGCACAAGCTATAATAACACAGCAGTCAGACTGACTCCTTACCCAAATACCAGAAATCATAAACCAATAGCTGGACCAATTGCAGACCATCTATAAGAGATCAGGCGTTGGAAAGGTATCCATCTGCAAAAAGCAACACTGGAAGCAAGCCAGAAAGGAGGGCAGTGCTTCAAAATTCTAATGGAAAATTATTCCCCACCCAGAATTCTAAACCAAGCCAAACCAGCAATCAGCTGGAAGGGTGGGATAAAGATATTTTCTGCACGCAAGTGCTAGAGGATGTACTCTCTCGATACCAAAGAGTCCACCAAGAAAGAGTCCAATAACAGAAAACAGACAGACGCAAAGAACTCAGAGCAAACACAAGAAAACCTTAAACCTTAAACCATCATGAATCATCTCAAGGAGAAGACATGGGTGCTGCCGACTCGCCTGACCCCGTTCTCAGCAGGGGTCCAGTAACAGAGGCTCTCACACGGGAGAGGGGGAACGGGGTGATGACGCAGATGTCCTGCAGGGACAGCAGGCCCAGGGGACAATCAGACTAGATCAGAACAGGGGGAGGAGGACTCCAAGAAGGGTGGCTCCCAGGGAAAGAAAGAGAAAGAGAAACTGAAGTGTGGGTCTGATAGAGCTGACCTTTATCAAAAGGAGTTTTCCAGAAATGTTGGAGAGTTAGAAAGATCGAACATAAAAAAATGCTAAGAGCCAACAGCAAAATAGAGTCGTACAAGAAAGGGACTGTAAACATGGACGTCCTTCCCCACGAAAGCAACAGCCAGTCTCGTCCGCCCTCAACCTCCTCAGTCTCAGGAACTCCTCCTCCTCCTTCAAAGAGAAATCAGCTGCCATTGGCAGGTGACCCCTAGCCACCTGCCCTCCAGGTGTGCCCACCTTTCCCCCTGGTCCTCAGGTGTCAGAGGAGGAGGTGTCCTTCTACGCCCAGCCCCCACGGGCTTCCCCGGAGCCCCCTGCTGTCCCTCTTCCCTTCCCCTGTCTCCACCCTTCCCTCTCCGCTCCTCCATCCTCACAGACGCCAGCACCTGTCAGAGGACCCATCGGGCATCAGCAGAGCAGGTGGAGAATGGCATGGGGGCGGGCTCAGGACTCTGCAGAAGGAGTGAACACAGGGAGGTAGGAGATTGGCTGCACATTGAGGGGCTGCAACTGGTCTCCCGCTGATACTTGGAGATAAGATACCAGCAGGAGCACTGGGCCCTGATCAGGTGAAAGCACAAGTGAGACGACTGGCCGGAGACCACCCGGAAAACTGCCCCCACATAAGCAACCTAAGCCACCCCTATTGCACGCAGCTCGCTCCAAGTCTGCCTGTGTGTTCTTCCACATGTACTTTGCTTCTAATAAACACTGTCTCTACTTCACAGTCTTGGTCCCTTTGCTGAATTCCTTCCTCAAAGACAAGGACCAAGGTCCTTCTTCCACAGCTGGAATCAACAGAAACAGCTAACAATAGAATGCTTCTGACATTCAAGATCAGCTATCTTGGTAGGCATGAAAGCCAGGCACTGGGGAGAGAAAGGATTTCCTAAACTGTCTGAACTCCCATTGGCCAAGTCAGGATCTGGCCTGAGGACCAAATCCCAGAGGGGCCCTGGAGGGCAGGGTAGGGAGTTCTGTCCTCCACAGAGACTGAGCCACGATGCTGCAGCAGGAGGAGGTGGTGAGGGGCTGGGAGGAAGGGAGGGTCCCCCTTCTGGTGTGACTGGGAAGGCCAGGCCCTCATGCCGGCCAGGAAGGGGCACTTGCCGATGGAACCCTAGCGGACCTGGCCGCGACCTCACCTGGCTCCTGGGGAACCCCGCTCTCTGGGACTCGCCGCGCTCTGACCCTCCTGCCAAAGATGCTCCTTCATCACCACCTTGCTGAGGTCGGTTTCCTCACACTCTCCCCAGGTTCTCTTCTCATACAGCCCAGCAGGTGGTCCCTAGGAAACTCCACCACCCCCAACACACACACATCTGTACTTCAACCCAACCCGTCCCCTGCTGCAACCCCAGTGACCCTCAGAATGGTTAACACCAGCCACTCCTCATTTACCCTCGGAGGCTGAGGCACTCACCCACCCCCTCTCTTCTCCCATCCAAGAAATCACTCAGTCGTCCTGATTTTATTGCCAGAGTCTCCCCACCCCGCTGCCTCTCTTCACCACCACGTGTTCCTGCAAAGGTGTCCTGCCCCACCTCTGGCCCCAGGTTCTCGCTCCCCTCATTCACCCGGGGCGGGGGGTGGTGATGGAAAGCCGGTAAGCATAGTCTGGCACACTCGCTGCATGAAGTTCTGAGCTAAAACTAACGGTGTCTCCTGCTTGCTCAACCAGCTGCAGCCACACTGGACTCCGTGCTGTTCCGCAAACACCCCCAGCCCACTCACCCCAGGGCCTTTGCACACCCTGTTCCCTCTGCCTGGAGCATTCTGCTGCAGAAGTAGCTGCTTGGATGCTTCCCTAACGTGCTCTTCGGGCGTCAGCTCACAGTCACTCCTCTGACAAGCCTGCACTGACTACCCCAGAAAAGTAGCACCTCCTTGTCCCTCCCTGTCCCTTGTCCCTGCTTTAGTTTTCTCCACAGCACCTAGCTTCTCCTAGCACTTTGTGCATTTGTTTATTGTCTTTCTTCCACCATTTCCACCACGAAAATATAAGGTCCATGAGGAAAGGGATCTCATGCTGTCTTGTCCACTGTTACATCCCTAGCACCAAGAACAGTGTCAGCATGTAGTAGACAATAAATTTGTTGAAGTTTTGAATGGAGGTCTTAAAAGAAAGGGACTATGTCTATATGACAGTATATATATGATGGCACTTACATAAAAGTAATAGACAGAGACTGCTTATTTGATATAGTCCAAATTCCTTAGCACAATCCAATAGTAAACTCTTCAGAAACTGACCCCGATGTTTCTCTTTCCAAACTCACCTGTGGATATTCCCTCTAGAACATAAAATACCTGCCCCGCCCCTCCCCTCCCCTCCCATCCTCTCCCCTTCCCTTCCCCTCTCTCTATATATAAATGAATAGTTATGAGTGCTACTGTGTACCCTGTTCAAGCTTCCATCAGTTAACTGAGTACCTAGCACCTAACAGCTACTCAATATGTGTTAGTTCTCTTCCACTTTTTACAGACTGATTATCCTGTCTTTTCCCCAATCTCCATACCCCATTTGCTGCCTAAGGAAATCCTACTGGTTCATCTTGGCCCATGTATGATAATTTAGTGCTCGCAGCATAACCTGAGAATTACTTGCTTACTAATCTGTGCCTCTCACCAGGGGTCAGAATGTGTCTTAGTCATCACTGCATTCCCAGCAGCTAGTGATAATGATACACCTCATTTATTTGTACTCATTTCGATCAATCAGGCAGCTTAAAAACATTCACGCACAACAGGATAAGAAGGAAAAACAGCAGCAAAAAGAAGCTGAGGGACAGTTATTACCCAAATAGGCATAACCATAAAACTGTGCAAAATCACTAAAGATGAGCTCTGTGGTTATTACACTAGAGAAGAAAACCTGATGGGTTTCTAGAATGAGCATTAATCTGGTAAAAACAGCCCCGTTTCTTAGGTCCTCAACCAGCAGTTCCTGGTGCTAAAGGACCAAGGCCTAGAGAACAGCCTTACATGGGAACTCGTGAAAGATTTCCTGGGTCTAAGAATAAGCATATGAGGCCACTACTCAAGAAACATTTACTGGGGCTTCCCTGGTGGCGCAGTGGTTGAGAGTCTGCCTGCTAATGCAGGGGACACGGGTTCGAGCCCTGGTCTGGGAAGATCCCACATGCTGTGGAGCAGCTGGGCCCGTGAGCCATAATTACTGAGCCTGCGCGTCTGGAGCCTGTGCTCCGCAACAAGAGAGGCCGCGATGGTGAGAGGCCCGCGCACCGCGATGAAGAGTGGCCCCCGCTTGCCACAACTGGAGAAAGCCCTCGTACAGAAACGAGGACCCAACACAGCCATAAATAAATAAATAAAATTTTTTTAAAAACCAAACATTTACTGAATATAAAAAACATCCACAACTATTTTCAGTGATCTGAAGCATTTCTATTTTGCAAGACCTTCCTTAAACCAGCCCTGCCCTCTCCAGGCTAGGGGAATACCCTCCAGTCCAGTCCAGTGCACTAAACCTTTTTGAGCATCTACAGGGTTTCAGATCCCATGCTGGTTCCATGCATACAAGAATAATAATTTCTCTTTCCCGCTCCCCAGAATGTACCCTCAGCCTGAGGCAGGTGAGTCTCCCCAGACTGACAACATCCAGTGCGCGTCCCCCATTTATACCTGGGTTTGTCCCACGTGGAAAGCCCTCACTGTTAACCTTACTTTTATAGTTACACCTTCTCTGCTAGGCCTATACATACAATAAATCGCACAGAGCTTTCATCAACTATTCCAAACCCCTCTGATATCCACTATTCCTAAACTGTAAAGCCCTAGAAACTGTGGCATACAGTTTAGAAGTGTGGTGCATTGTTTCCATCAATTCACTGAACCAGCCATGTCTCCTAAAGCAGAGAGTAAGCTCTCAGAGCCAACTGCAGACCTGGGACTTCTGGTATACCCCATGGACCCAAGACCATGTGGGTCTGGAGCAGACACTCTTCCACGGCTCCTGATGCCCAGATGGAGCTGAGATAAGGCGAGGGACGTGAACTAGACTCGCTAACAGGCTAAAAAAGATCCCTCTCAATGCAGAACCAACCCTCTCCCGACATAATTATTTTCACCCCATGCTGAAACTATTAAGTGAAATTCTGTAACACTGAAAAATGTAAGCCCTAATTGTTGGTTCCCATATCTGTCTTCTATTATTCCTTAGAGTAACAGAGTTGTTTTTTTTTTTTTTAAAAAGAAAGAAACACTGAATTTGTAGAAAAGGACATGTGGCTTCATCACCCAGGCCCGTGACCCAGGTTAGGACTGTGCTACTAAATATGGGTAGCCACTAACCACATGTAGCTATTTGAACTGAAGTTTAAGTTCAAGAAAATTAAAAATACAGTTCCTGAGTCACACTAGCCACATGTCATAAGTTCAATAACCACAATAGGCTACTTGCTACCATACCAGACAGTACAAACGTAAACTATTTCCATCACTGCAAATAGTCTATTGAATAGTACAGGTTAAAGTCATTGTTAATAACTCAATTAACTTCTATGGGCCTGTTTCCTCTTGTGTAAAAAGGGAATAATACCTGCCTCACTGGTTGCTGTAAGATTTAAATGAGGTGCTAAATGTGAGCATCCTTAATAATTTTACTAGTTGTAGTTTGATGAACTATACCTGCGTATATAGTTATATACACAGGTATAGTTTGATGGCAGCAGCAATCATTAATAGTAGTGGCTGTCAAAGGAGTTACTATCAAGTAGAATAAAGAAATTCTGTCTCAGGCCATGTGAAGAGAAGGATGCTGTCCAGGAAGATGGGGAAAAGTACACACTGGTCATATCATCTCAGAATGCTGCATTTGAGGAGGAATACGTACAAACTGAAGCATATTCAGAAGAGTCTGGTGAGTGGAAGGAGCCCAGGATTTCTCATCTGGGGGAAAGAAGAAATGGAGAACAGAACAAATCTTGAAACAGACAAAGGACTGTCCTGGGGAGGGAGCCCGGATCTTGGGCAGCTGTAGAGATAACAAAGAGGTGAGCTTAACTCAGTTTAGGAAAAATATTTGCTAGTCAGAGTTGTCCAGCAGTGGAAATGCTGCCTTATGGAGAAGAGAGTTCATGATCCCAGAAAGTGCTCAAATGCAGTGATTCTCACACTCGAGTCACCTGGTGAGCTGGAGAAAATTCAGATGCTCCGGCCCCACCCCAGGGATTCTGGCTCATATGTGTGGGGTGGAGCCCACGATTTGCATCTGTACAAGCGCCCAGGTGATGGCCACGATGATGCCAGTAAGAGATCGCTCTTTGAGGGGCACTGCTCTAATGCAAGCTGGCCCAACCTGTCAGCGATGACATAGAGGGGCTCTTGACATCAAGTGGGAGCTGGACCCTGCAACCTTCCAAACCAACTCTAGAGGACAGGCCTCCAAGACTCTAAGTGGGTCCTGGGCATTCCAGACTGCACAGGTGCCCAGCCTGAAATACGGCAAAAGTTAGAGGACCCAAGGTCTCCTGCAGGGCATGCCCTTGTGTCATCACCTCAGGCTAATCAGTTTCTTGCAGTTGAACTATTTATACAAGTGGAGGGTAATGTCATCATGTAGTGCCAGATGCTCTGAGGAAAGAGGCCCAGCATAGATTTCTCTGCATGCATGGTCTCCAACTGCGGGTTCAAGACTAAATCACATCCGAGCAGCTTTCCAGGCTGCATTGTGTGTGGCATTCAGTTTCAGTATCATGACCAGCAAGGAGACCAAGAAGAGAGACATAATCCTCCAGCCCTTGCTACCCAAGGCAACTGCCACGTGGCCACACAAAGCACGGCCAGAGCTTGCCACACTCCTCTCACCAAAACCAGACATTTCACACAAAGATTTGTGCCTGAATTTTTTCAATAGCTTTACTCATAATAGCCAACCGTGAAAACAACCCCAAAGAACATCAACTAGCAAATGGATGAACAAATTGAGGTATATCCCCAAAGTGGCAGACTAGTCAACAATAACGAGAAACAAACAACTGATATACACAACAGGGATGAATCTCAAAGCTTTATGCTGGGTAAGCAAAGCCAGGCACAAAAACATCGTATTACAAGGTATCATTTATATGAAACTTTAGCAAAGACAAATCTAATCTATAGGGACAGAAAACAGATCAATCCCCGGGGTGGCTACGGATGGGAAAGGAAGCCAAAGTAATCTTTAGGAGTGATGGAATGTTCTAGATCTTGATTGCCATTGTGGTTCCATGGGCATTTACATTTGACTGTTCACTTAGAGTGTGTGCGTTTTATTGACAGTATACCGCAAGCAGCTAATTCTTTAAAAACAAAAGCAAATGGGTATTTTCTGTTTCACTGGGTTCATTCTATTTGATGGCGTGCTTAAAACTGGTGTCACTGGTTGCCCCTGGAAGGAGACAGGTAGCCAGTGACAGGCGTCGGAAAGAGCCTTTCAAACTGTTTACCATTTTATACTTTTAAACTTTTGAACTGTGAGGCTGTACTGACCATTCTTTAATAAATAAAATTTAAAATTAAGAAAAAGAATTCACAAACATGTCCTTCATTGGTAAAATGAGAGACCCAACCCTAGGACTATAAGACTGTTGTGCAATCTATTTCAGGTTGTGGAAACCCTGCTTCTTGAGACAGGTGCTATATGGTCTGTATTTTATCAAACTCCTCTGAGCTCTGAGTGAATACCAATTTTTTTAAGCATTATTTAGTATTTTAGTATTTTTCAAAAAATATATCAAAGATAAGAATGCACATACACACTCATAGTTTTAAAATAATTATAACTTGAACACCAGGTAACTTCCACCACTGAAGTCAAAAAACAGAACACTGCCTGTACTCCAAAACCTTCCACGTGCCCTCTGTCATCAAACCTTCTCCCTCCTCCCAGGAATAACCACTCTCTTGATTTTGCAGATAAGAATGTCTTCTATCAATATATCCCTCATCAATACTGTTTAGTTTTGCATAGTTTTCAAAAAACCGAATCATTCTGTACATATTGTGGTTTTTTTTGGCCCAAAATTACGTTTGTGAAATTCATCTGTGTTGTTGCCTATAGCTCTAGTTTATTTTCATTGTTCTATATGTTATTTTATGGTAGGAATAAATGTACCACAACTTACTTGTCCATTAAAATATTCATGGGCACTTTTACAAGGCATTTTTGGGTCCCCATTGCCTATAGAAAAAACAGGTCCAAACACAAAGTGTGACACTCGAGGCAACCACTGCCCCCAGATGTGTCTCCGAAACACCCAGCCACTCTCATCTCCCCTACTTTTCTCCACCAACTCATGTGGCATTGCATCAGTTGAATATATTGGTTGAAACATTAAGTACAATTCCTTAGGCCTGGAATGCTGTCGACCATATACTAGATCTACCCAAATCATTCCTGTCCGTCCAAATCTGACTCGAGCGTGATCTCCTTATGAAGACCCCACAGTCCCTTCTAGCCAGGATGCCACCTCCCCCCAAAAAACTGCATCAAAACGAATGATCCCTTCTCTGACTCTTTACCACACTCGCTCCATTCAGCCTTGAGTTATACCCATTTGTTGTGGCCAAGTCTCAGCTTTTGTGCTTTCAGTGCACAGCACTAAAATCTTGCAGATAATGGGCAGGTAATAAATGTTAGAGCTTTTGAACCCAGGCTCAAAATCCTGAACGCTAGTGCTGGTACCAGGTACTAAACAATCAAAAATATGCATTTAAAAAGTTCATTTCCCCAAAAATAACATCAAGAAAAGTGCCAAGATTTGGGTTTCTTATGCTTCTAACATTGATCTTTTGGGGTATTTTTTTTTTTTTTTTAAAGACTGTTGCTTTTTTTTTTTTTTTAATTTTTATTTATTTATTCATTCATTTATGGCTGTGTTGGGTCCTCGTTTCTGTGCGAGGGCTTTCTCCAGTTGCGGCAAGCGGGAGCCACTCTTCATCGCAGTGCGCGGGCCTGCCACCATCGCGGCCTCTCTTGTTGCGGAGCACAGGCTCCAGATGCGCAGGCTCAGTAATTGTGGCTCACGGGCCCAGCTGCTCCGCGGCACGTGGGATCCTCCCAGACCAGGGCTCGAACCCGTGTCCCCTGCATTGGCAGGCAGATTCCCAACCACTGCGCCACCAGGGAAGCCCCTTTTGGGGTATTTTTTAATAAAAAATACAAAGCTTTATATTATGCAGTATACTTAATTACCATTTTCCTAACTGCATGATTTATTCATTAGATATACTACTTCAGTTTATGAAACCACTGTCTTATGTTCTGTCATTTAGGTTGTATTCAATTTTCACTACTGAAAGTAAAACAATTAGTAAATGTAAAAAAAATCCAGAGCTTTAGAGTCCTTGGGACACAGTGTTAGAGTGTCACATAATTTGAGATCGCTTGATAAGAAGTACACTATTTAGGGAAAACAAAGTCCTTGAAAAATATTTTAACCTCAAAAGCAACAATGAGGAAAAAAACAACATTTTAATAAAATTAATAAATGGGTCAGAAATTCCAATTAACAAGTATTTCAAATTTAAAAGGCAGGACCGTCATGTTTCTGTCCAAGAAAATATACAAATGGAATGTAAATTCTCCAAACAGGAGAAGAAATAATACAGATAAACAGGAAGCTATAATTAGACTGAATGCCTAGCCATTGTTTGCCTCGCCATTAGACTTATTAAGAAATATATGGATGGAAAACATCACTCCCGAATAATACTAAATATGCCTTTCAATTATTTTATGCAAAAATCATTCTTTTCAATAGATATTAAGAATACATCACAGAAAAAATGTTTGCCACTCATGTTACAGAAATTAGGCTAAAGTTCTTAACATAAAAAGAGCTCCTGGGACTTCCCTGGTGGCGCAGTGGTTAAGAATCCGCCTGCCAATGCAGGGGACACGGGTTCGAGCCCTGGTCCGGGAAGATCCCACATGCCGCGGAGCAACTAATCCGGTGGCCACAGCTACTGAAGCCCACGCACCTAGAGCCCGTGCTCTGCAACAAGAGAAGCCACCGCAATGAGAAGCCCACGCACTGCAACGAAAAGTAGCCCCCGCTCGCCGCAACAAAGACCCAACGAAGCCATAAATAAATAAATAAATTTATTTTTTTTAAAAAAAAAGAGCTCCTACAAATCAACAGGAAAAAGCCCAATGGCTCAATTAAAAATATGGACAAAAGTTATTTGTAAACAGATAACGCAAAGAAAAGATAATTATAATGGCTCTTGAATGTGAGGAAAAAATGCTCAGTCTCAGAGAAATGCAAATTAAAACCATATTGCGATAGCCTTTTTCACCTATCAGATTTGCAAATCAAAAAGTTTAATAAAATGCTGTTAGGCAAGGGTATATAAAGAAACAGGCAGTCACACGCACTGCTGGTTTGAGTATAAATTGGTAGAACTCCAGGGAAGTGCAATAATACAGTGATAGCCATCAAAACTACAAGTGCACATCCCCTCTAACGCAACAATTCCACTTCTGGCAATTCATCCTACAGCAATGCTTGCTTATATGCAAAATAATGCATGTTTAGGCCATTAGCTATAATGCTGTCATAGCAAAAGATGGAAACCATCTTAGTCCATCAGTAGGAGACAGGTTAATCCGTGACGTCCATACAGCGGAATTCTGTGCAGCTGGAAGAGAACAAGGAAGTGATCGCCAAAGTACACTAAGAAGAAAAGTAGTCCAGATAGTATTCCACAATTTGCGTAGAATATTTTGTATTTGCTGAAGTATGCAGTGTCTGGAAAGATACACAGGAAACTCGTAACATTGGTTGCTTCTGGTAGGAAAGTGGGTAGCCAGAGACAGGCATGGGAAAAAGATTTACAGAGTGTTCAACCTTTTGTACCTTTAAACTTTTGAACTCTGAGGCTATTGGCTATTTTTTTTAATAAATAAAATTTAAAATTAAGAAAGAGAATTTTACCTCATTGGTAGAATGAGGGAGACCCAGCCCTAAGACTATGGGACTGTTGCCCAATCTAGCATCAGACACTATATTGTCCTTCTTTTGAGTGCCCACTGTAACTTCATAACAGATTGCAGAACTATGGAATATACTCTAGAAACACTGATAGCTAAGAGACCCAAAGTGTGGTTAATTCACGTTCGGGGGTCTAATAAGAAAGAGCTCGGGCTTCCCTGGTGGCACAGTGGTTAAGAATCCACCCGCCAATGCAGGGGACATGGGCTCGAGCCCTGGTCCGGGAAGATCCCACACGCCGCGGAGCAACTAAGCCCGTGCACTACAACTACTGAGCCTGCGCTCTAGAGCCCATGAGCCACAACTACTGAGCCCGCGCACCACAACTACTGAAGCCCACGCGCCTAGAGCCCGTGCTCCGCAGCAAGAGAAGCCACCGCAATGAGAAGCCCGTGCACCACATCGAAGAGTAGCCCCCGCTCGCCGCAACTAGAGAGAGCCCGCGTGCAGCAACGAAGACACAACACAGCCAAAAAAATAAATAATAAAAAAGAAAGAAAGAAAGAAAGAAACAGCTCATTTCAGGAGAAAAACCAGGACTAGCACAGATCTGCAGAAGAACCTTCAGGTTAAAGGAGCTAACCTAGAAAGTGGCAGGCTGTGTATGTTTCGGTCATTTATTTCCTCACTTTAAGCTTAAGAAATCTATGTCCTGTAACAAGTATCTACTGCTGAAGCTCTGCTTATTCTGCACTGTGTGGGTCATGCTTGTTATGAGGACACAGGTGCAGACAAAGAAGGTTTTTCTCCACCCTCCATCAGACTGGTAACAGATGACAGGGCACGTCCTTCAATGAAGGAGCCACACACTTCCCTGTCTTTAGGGGTGAAGGGTGCTTTTTGAAGAGACAAACCTGTTGATCAGGGGCTTTTCACAGAACATTCCTGTGTACTCTCTCTGTTCTTCAGCTAAAAATACGACTGTTTTCCACACTGCACACCTGCGGGGCACGGTGATGTACCTAATCCACCTGTGTGCCGCCTGTTTTCTCATCAGGGAGTAAAGACAGTAAACCCAACCCTCCAGGGAACGGAAAAAACAAATCATTCAGTGCGCATCTCAGGTGGCTGATGGAGACAGGCTCAGTCTTGCGCGTGTACCTAAGCTGGTCCAGATAGGCCCGCTCTGGGTGCAAGAACGAATGCACGTTTAAGTGTTTGTGGTCTGGCAGGCTTTGGGCGAGCAGGTCAAGACCTGCGAGTTTCGGAAAGCGAAGGCCAAGTGCACTCCGGGCACACCTGTCGGTCCAGGTGCGTGGGGGTCAGCCCACCACCTCTCCCGCGAGGCTGCATACACACACGGAGGATGACAACTGTTTACAGGGAGGTGGGTCTGGAGGAAAGTTGAAGTGTGTGCCTACCTGTTTGAGAAAGGTGGCCGAGAAAGTGGGCCAGGGCTGACACCTTCCTCCGCGGGGTCCGGCGTGCACCTCCCCCCCCCCGGCCCTGGGCGCGCCCTCCGCCCTCCCCCGAGCGCCCCAAGGTCACCTGCCCTCCCCGGCGTCCCCACCCACCCCGAGCTCTCACCAGAACAGCAGGTTGGCCCCGACGAAGGCGAGCAGGCTGCGCAGCGGCCTCTTCCAGCTCAGGAGCTCGTCGGCGCGGCAGCCCAGCCACAGCACGGGCTCCCCCAGCAGCCAGGTCACCGCGGCGGCCACCCCGCCGGCGGCCTCCTCCACCTGCCGGCCCGCGCCCGCCGCCGCCCCTTCCTCCTGCGCTTCCCCCTCCTGCTCCTCGCGGGGAGCCCGGGGCAGCGGCGGCGGCGGCGCCGGCGGCGCCTGCTCGGCGGCTGCGGGAGCCGGGCATCCCTGCTCGGCGGGCTCCGGGGGCGCCGGGCTCGCCATCTTCGGCGGCGCTGGCGGGCGGGGACGGACACGGGCACGCGCGCGGGCGCGCCTCGGTGTCGCGCCGAGAGGGCGGCGGGTCCCGGCGCGGGGCGTGCACCGCGGGGCGCCGGCGGCTGGGTGCCTTGTGACGTCAGCCCCGGCCGCGGCGGGACGCCTCCCGGGGGAAGTGGGTGCGGCCCAGCTCGCGCGGGGCGGGGCGGGGCGGGGCGGGGCGGCGAGGGGCCGGGCGGCCCTCCCCAAGCCGCCCCGGCGTGCGAGCAGGGCGGCGTCCCGGGGGTAGCGGCGGCCCCGCCCGGGACCGAGGGAGCGTGACCGCCTTTTCCCTTCCAGCTGCGGGGGACGGCGCAGTAGAGGACCGCCGCCCGGCCACTTATCTAAAAGGGAGTCAGGGCCACGGGCGGAATCAACTGGAATCCTCACTTTCTCAAGCCAGGGCCACCGATCGCCCAGCCCGCAGCCTTACCGGGCGTGACGGGCGCCCCTCCCCCGCCAGCGCATTTCCGCCGCCAGCGACCCGACGCCCCCCGCCCCCCTCGCAGGCCCAGTGCCCTTGCAGGGACAGATTGCACACCCATAGCATAGGTCTTTAGTACTCTGCGAATAACGTGATGATATAAAGGTTGGATTGAGAAAAGAAGGAAAAAAAAAAAAAAACATTTTGGGTCAGTTCACGAGCGTCTGGCCCTCTGGCTTCACAAGTCAGGAAAGCCAGGCCGCAGTGATGGGGAAGGGGTCTGGGGGCTTCCTCTCCGACTTGCGGGCAGCGTCATCTGGCTCAAGAACGCACGCTGCTGGTCCGTGGGAGGCACAGGTGAGCGGGGAGCTGAGAAGCAGGACCCCTTGCGTGTGTCACACAGGTTTGGGCAGCCTTGACTGCGGTCGTTCAGAGTCACTCTGGTCACAACAGGTATCGGGACGGGTAAGGCGCTGTGAGGGCGTGACAGGGAGTCCTGAGACCTTCCTTCCGGGGCCTCACTGGCTGTGGTGCTTCCTGGTGAGTGGGGGCGGGGGGGGGGGGGGGGAGGGAAGAAAGGTAAATGTTTATGCTCCCTTTTCACTATTTGCATTTTTTAAAGGTTCTGTTCTTTAATCCCCGTTGCCACTTTTCTCTAGAATAAAATGTCCCTTCCCCATCCAGAGCGTTCTACCTGTGATGAATCAGAGCATCTTACATCCTCTTGGAGTTCACTACTGGCAACCAGCCTTCTTTCATAGGATGGATGGGGCTCATTCCCAGAGCAATTAAAGCCTGTTGTTTCCAGGGAGCCTCTGGAGAATGTTCTATAGCGTTCCTCTGGGGGTCATGATATATGTTTATACCTCTGTGTACACATATGTATCAATTCACTGATCAGTACATTGCAGATGTGTGCACTTTCCTGTATGTAGGTTATACCTCAAGAGGGTGTATTCCTAGTTCACTCAGAGGTTTATTGAGCACCTACTATGTACCCAACATATTGCTCAGCTCTGTGGATAGGGCTTCCACACATAGGAAGTTCACAGTCCTAGGACAGGCCGGTGACAATCGTGATAACTGCTGTGACAGAAATAATCACTCAGGGCTAAGAGTCCTTACTTAAATCGTGCGTCCAAAATTAGGGACAGGGAGGAGGAGTCAGGTTTCAAGGGGCGTTTTGGAATAGACGGCATCTGCCCTGAATTGTACGGAAGTAAAGTGGAGGTTGGGAAGGGGAGGCAGTCATTTCTGTCGGGAAATCAACACGAGTGAAGTTACGGACTTGCAGGTGGAGGTCACGGTTCCTTATGTATATTTGCAGGAGATCACCAAGGCCTCGACTGATCCACTAGTGGAAGGAAGTTTGGTTTTTGACCTGCCGGCAACGCAGAGTCCCACGTTTCTGACTTGTCTTTGAAAAGAATCGCGACAACCTGGTAGAGAGTGGCCAGGGAGGCATGCAACAGCAATGTGGAAACAATCCCTGTATTTTTTTTCCACAAAAGAAAGACCATCTTTCCCCGGGTGTTGTCCCCTCTCTTGGTCCTAGTGCAGGAGCTTTTGAAAGATAAAGGATGCTTTATTGTGTCACCTGGCCTTTGCTTAGCACTGGATACAGCCCAGGGGTTGCGATATTCGGAGATTCGTCTCTAGACTCCACAGCTGGAGGGAAGAAATGCAGGGCAGAGGAGGTGAGGAACCCGATATCCCCATTGTCCAAAACAGCATGATATGCTTTCAGAAACACGTCTGCAAGATCCTACACGTTCCTCCTTCTCCCCGGAATTCTAATTATTGTTGTCAGGATAGGTTGAGATAGTAAAAGCTGTTGACAACCAAGACACATAAAAGCTCAACTTCAGTTGTTACATGTGGTTTGCAGCACTTCTCTCCATTTAATGATAAAGCTCCCTACTCACAGCTCTGTGAAATCTTTTCCTTCTCTCTTAAAGTAAAATGCTACCCAACACTGTTTTGCACAAAAAAACTGGACTGATTGCTCTAATCTGTCTTTTTCACCTCTGACCTCTAATCTACCAGCAGATAATGTCACAGGAGTAGACACTGGCCTAGACACATAAATGGGTGCTACTGTGTGTTTTTTCTTTGTCTAATTATCTTTGTGATGTGTGAATAATGTATTCAGCGCTAAGACTACTAAAAATAATGCTAATGATGCTTAAAATAAACGTTGTCCCCTCGTTTCAACAACATGTCACATTTAAAACCCCTGTGGGTAACCTTACCGTTTAAGAGTCTCTTCTGAATTTTGCATCTCTGTGACCTGGGGACAGAGTGATTAACACTGATGAGCTAGACGATTTGAAAATATAGATCCGAGGAAAACAAGGAAAATGGGTATGTGTCAGAGGGAAAAAAAAAGGAGAGAGAGAGAGAGAAATAGTTATAGCCACTGAATCTAAGCAACAGTTCAGAAAATAACAGCTCAGGCAAAGAAAACCAAAATGCACACAGGAACTCTTAAAAGAGGCCACTCGCTTTTCTCTTCCAAAAGTAGCTAGAAAGCTTGTAATAGGAGAGAAAAACAATGAATAATTAATTCCCACTCTAGGAGGTCACATAGGCAACACCAAGCTAAGCCTTGAACGAGAGGGATATGCCCCAATATTGGTTTCTTTTTTTCCCCAAAATGTTTCATATTAGACTCCTACAGGAGGTCCTTAAATGAAGGAGCCGTACATCCATGTTGTATTGTATTAGTCCTGCAGATAGATTTTTGTGTGCTGATAATTTTGTTAAAGCAATGCTACCCTCCTATTCTTACCATATCCTCTAGTCTGTATTCCTAACTTTCCCTAATTTTTTTGCCACTGAGTCAGGAGAACCTAATAGTTCAATCTAAGCAGAGAGAAATAGGAACATCACAAACAACAGAGGGATTGGAAAGGAAGAGTGTGCCTGGTTTCCAAGGCCCGGCTCACAAAAGGAATTAGCTATTTCTGTTTTGGGTTGACTGTTGCGCTTTTTAGAATTGGAATATCCAACCCAGAATAATCTGTGTTTGATAAGCATTCTGTAAGGGAGGTCCTAACCAGAAATGAACCGCAAGATGGTGGCCAACCATACCCAGTTGGGGTACTCAATTTTACGTGTTATTCCCTAATAATATACAAAAGAACTTTATCAAGTCTTCAGGAAGGTTAATGTAAGGGACCTGAGGTCACACTACAAGAATATATCCCGAAAAGGTACTATTTATCTACCCACAGGCATACACGTCAGCACACACACACGTGATCAGCAAGGATGGTTTCAGAACATTGACTTCCAACCCCTTCCCACCTGCCTAGCGGTTACACTCAACTCGGCAGACTGGCCCACCATTCCGGTCCTGTTGGAGGAGGTCACCGAGAGGACGTGGCCGCTAACTGAGCCTCAAGCTGGACCCAGGCAACTGGAGGCGCCTCACTCCCTCCCCTGTCCTTGGAAGATATGTTCTGCCCGCCGTTCCCACAGGCGGAGCTGTTCCAAGGATGCAGTCATGAGAGAGCAGTGTGGTGCTGAGACCGTCTGGACGGTCAATGTAACTGAACCCCGTTACGGCCTCTGTATGAACTCTTAGGATTCTGGCGGGCAGGTGCGGAAGTCTACCGTCTCCCCGATGGGGCTGCTGAGGGGTCTGAGCTTTGGGGCCTTAGGTGGGCCTTCAGCAGGAGAGTAAAGTGGCCTGGTTGTGTTTCAGAAAAGTATCTGGGGCAATGGATTCCATGGAGCCTGGCAGAGACACTGGAACAGACTTTCTCCTTGTCCTTCACTAGGATAGGGGAGAGGGGGAGGGGCAGGTTTGGGACATCTCCGGAAATGCCAGTTGGGCGGGTGGGCACAGGGGTCTGCAGCTCAGAGCGCAGCAGGGGTCCTGGGCAGGATCCAGGTGGAGGGAGTGGCCTGTACAAGAACTTGCCAGAGGGCAGGCCGGGATGAGTTCAGAGGCCAGATCAGACAGACTGCGGGGGTCAGAGAATGTGATGAGACTTGCGGACAAACACATCAGACGGAGAGGAGTTTTGAGTATCAGTTGCCAAGTTTAGACACAATTCTGTGAGCAGTGGAGGATTCCTGAAATTGGTGGATTTTCTTTTTTATCGTCGTTTCTTTGTTTTTACCAAGGAAGTGATAGACTCAAAATTCCAGTCTCCTGAGGCCCCAGCTTGATGTCCATCATCATAGCAAAACTGCGATGTGCTCGTCTCTAAATGCAGGTCTCCAAATCAGGCCTTCAGTCTCCAGGGGTATTCTCTAAGCTAAAATTAGACTAGTGGAATGTACTGGAATCACTACAAGCGTTACATCCCACAGACATCCCTTCAGAGTCTGTATTTGGCTTGTCACCTGTTACTAATTTTAGTTCATTAGAAATCAGGCACAAAACCTGGTGACATTTTAGGCTGGGGTAGTGGCCCAGGCCCTGTTGAGATCATGCAGTCAGGCTGTGTCACGTGCATCCTCTTAGACCCGTGCATAAATGGGCACAGCCAGGGCTGTTCATGGGCACGCTTAAGCTTTACAGGACTCAAGTGCCTTCTGAGCCATCAAAGGAATTTGGAGATTATATTTAATATAGTTCACAGTATATAGTACATTTGCTTGGAGGCCAATTTATTGTAAATTGATGGTTTCTGTCTACCCCATTGCACTCTGCTGTCCCACCCCTGCCCTAAACCAGGCCCCCCAGAACAGCCTTGGGAGCTTCCTCTGGGTTGCAGGGACAAGGGCCTGGCTGGGACTGAAGGCCTTTCTCCTTTCTCCAGGGAGAAGATGCACATGAACTCAGGGTCCCACAGGCTCAGTGGCCTCAAGCTCCCCAGGTGCTGGGCTGCTGGATTTCCCAAACTCTGCCCACCGCTGACATCCAGTGCGCCTATAGACCGCTTTTCCTCCCACTGTTGAGGTAGTTCTTGCTCTTGCCCTATAAGGAAGGGAGGTGACAGAGTTGGAGGGAAGAGACTCTTTCTTCGGGAATGTCTGCCCCGGTGGGTCCCTGTTCCTTATGAGTTAAGCCTGTTTCTTAACCCATCCTGTGTGGGGCTGTCTGATTCCTCACAAGCCCTGTTGGGGAGGACAGGGGGAGATCACAAAGACAACCACCACCCTGGCACAGGAAGGAGCTTTTACAACTGCCCTGGAAACCACAGTAACCCACAGTCCCCAAGGCAAGAAATACCGGAGTGAGTTTTGATTCTGGTCACTCCTCCTTTCTCTGTGTGGAGCAACCATATGTCGGGTTTGCCCACGACAGTCCTGGCTTATGCCTATTGTCTGGCGTGGTTTTTTTAAAAATAAATTTATTTATTTATTTTGGGCTGCGTTGGGTCTTCGTTGCTGCACGCAGTCTTCCTCTGTTGCGATGAGCGGGGGCTACTCTTCGTCGCAGTACGCGGGCTTCTCATTGTGGTGGCTTCTCTTGCTGCGGAGCACGGGCTCTAGGCGCGCGGGCTTCAGTAGTTGTGGCGCGTGGGCTTAGTCGCTCCGCGGCATGTGGCATCTTCCTGGACCAGGGCTCCAACCCGTGTCCCGTGCACTGGCAGGCGGATTCTTAACCACTGCGCCACCAGGGAAGGCCCTGGCGTGGTATTAATAGCACTTCGTTTTCTTTCTCAAAGGTGTCGGGTTTGGATGATAAATTATATAGGCTCCCCATCCATCTCTCATCTGTCACTAGCCGCTGAGAATGCTTCTTCTCAGAATAGAGCCACCTTCCCTGTCCAAGCTTCGTCACTTGCTGCCTAAATTGCAATAGCCCCGTGCTTCCTTCTCTTCCGATGCATACCATACACGTACCCTCTAAAACGCAGCTCTCAACATGGGACACCCACCCACATGCTTCCAACGATGTCCCGTCACCTAGAACCGCTAAATCAAAATAATCACAAGCCACCTTCTAAAGTCCTGGGTCATCTCTAAAAGTCGTATTTCTTTTTAGGCAGATTAGCTGCTCGCTAATCTGAATACTTGACTATAGTCAGATTAACTCTTCACCAGTCAGATTAACTCTTCACCGAGTCCACACTCCAAGCAAGCGCTCACATTCATGCCTTTGCTGACACGGTTAAACTTTTTCCCGTCTTCTCCAGCCCTAGCTTCTCTCTCTGCAGCTCAGCCCGCTCCTTGTCCGGAAATCCTTCCTCAAGTGCAAGGAGCATTGGTTTCAAATTCATGAAGATCTGAGTTTGATTGTAGATCCTAGTGTCCAGGCACTAACCATTATGTTTTATTGACCCTAAAACACACTCCCCCCCCCATTTTAACATACCTGGGAATGAAATATGCCTTAAAGTCTACGGCACCTTAGCATCAGTAAAATATAGTAGCTCTCTGGCTTTGTGTTCTAACACAGACTCTCCGAGTCTTGGTTTCCTCATCTTTTAAAACAGGAATAATACCTGAGTCTCAAGACTGTTGTGGAAATGACTTGAGATAACTATAGTCGAGACCCGGGGTGGGGATATCTCCGTGGGAATCTGGATACTATGTCCAGCCATTTTGTAATCATCACCCAGTATCTCACGGGAAGATGTACCACGTGCAAACATTGCAGTTGCAACAGAGACCAAAGTTTGTGTACTAATAGAATTTCACAGAATCCTCTGCAGTGTGCTGAATCAGAAAGTAGTCTCACCCACAGGGGTGGCTTAACCACAACATTCCCCTGAGAACTCTGTTCAGAGGAAATAAGGGGGACCTTTCTCCAGGGGTAATTGGTCAAGTGGCTTTTAGTTGGAAAGATGTCATTTGCTTGGAAAAAACTACAAAAGCAGCTTTGTCCTTAATTTATTCCTAAGTAGAAAATCTTCAAAAACTGATTTTATGTAAAAAAATCCCCAGGTAGGTAAGTATTGGGTCCCAGGTGGATGTTTTGATAATGTTCACTTGGATAATGTTCATTGCCCTCCCTTGTGAGAGATCCTCCCCTTTCTGTACACAAGTTTGCCCACTCTGAGAAGCCTGGCAGGCAGCCACCATGGGATACAACTAGCTGACTGGCAAGGGAATCTTTCCTTCTGTGTCCTTGGGCTGCAACCTCAGGTGAGAAGCCCATCCTTTGCAGAAGAGCCCCAAGTACAGATCATCAAGGGTTGTGGTGTAGGATTTTAATTGGAGCCATCATTAACTATGAGATCATGATCTGATATTCTAGCTCTGCCCACAGGAAGAGCCTGAATCAATAATACCCCATGGCAATAAGCTCACTTAGGGACCAGGTGTTGGTTTCTAACTATTTTCTACCAAAAAGAACCAAGGCTCCTTAGAGAATTGGCTGATAGTAGGTCTGAGTCAGGAACATGTTGCATGCTGGAAAGCAAAGACATGTTCAAAGACAATTTAATAGTTCATATCAAAAGGACACAGAAGCCAGCTTGAAAGGGATTCCACTGACCAAATCTGGGAAACTTTAAGGATCAAAAAGAATAGGGACTTCCCTGATGGCACAATGGTTAAGAATCCGCCTGCCAACGCAGGGGACACAGGTTCGAGCCCTGCTCCAGGAAGATCCCACATGCCACGGAGCAACTAAGCCCATGCACCACAACTACTGAGCCTGCGCTCTAGAGCCCGCGAGCCGCAACTACTGAGCCTGCGAGCCACAACTACTGAAGCCCGTGAGCCTAGATCCCATGCTCCGCAACAAGAGAAGCCACCTCAATGAGAAGCCCACACACTGCATCGAAGAGTAGCCCCCGCTCGCCACAAGTAGAGAAAGCCCACGCACAGCGACGAAGACCCAACGCAGCCAAAAATAAAATAAATAAATTTAACAACAAAAAAAAGAGAGGAAGAGCTTGAGGAGAATAAAGAAATATAACCACCAAGTCAATGTGTGAAAATTGACTGGATTCTGGGTCCAAAAAAATAGGTATCAAGGACATTTGGAGGGAAAATTAGGGTAATTTGAGTCCAGACTGCATAGTAGGTGATCTTGTTGAATTAATACTGCTTTTCTTAGGTATGATAATGGTGTTGTGGTGGTGTGAGAGAATGTCCTCCTTCTGAGTGATGCAATATGCATCATTTAGGGGTGAGATGCCAGAAGAGCAGCCATCTGCTTTCAGCAAAAAGGAAGTGTGTATATATATATATAGAAAGAGATATAAATACAGAGATAGAGGAAATGGGTGCAGCAAGATGTTGGTGAATCTATGTGAGGGGTATCTGGGTGTTCGTTGGTCTGTTCTTTCAACTTTCCTATGAGTTTGAACATTTTCAAACATGTTTTTTAGAAGACTGTATGAGAGAATAGGAAATAGAGAATGTTTATATTTATATATATATATATATATATATATTTTTTTTTTTTTTAAACACAGATCTCTTCTAGTTCCTTTTGCCCGAGACTGTGACCCTTGATAATTTCTCCATTCCAAGAACTCTTGCTTGACTTAAAATCACTGTGACAACAGAGCATGGGAATCATAGCAACAGGAAGTGAAATAGTTCTGTTTTCTCCAGAGAACTGTAGCTTATCTATGTAATTCAATCTTCTTATATTGAACATCAACTATATACAAGATCCTATGAGAGGTACCGTGAGTGATACAAAGATAAACAACAACGTGGTTTCTGCCTTCAAAGGGCTTAAAATCTAACACATAAACAGGGACTCAACATGTTTTGAGTGGTTATTATGAGCTAGACAAAGACTAGGACTAGGGATCTAATTATGAATAAGACACAGTCCCTGCCATCAAAGAGCCCCTTGTCTTTTGAGAAATACAGACACATACATTAATGCCAATATAATAAAACAAGATTTATGAAAAGATCTTTATCATTGTCTGAAAATTATGCCCAAGCATCCAGGGACAGCTTCAGAACAAAGAGTAGCTCTGAGCTAGGATGTGAAGAGGAGGTCAGAATGTTTTCAAAACAGATTGGTAGGCATTCCAAGAAAATGGAACAAAATGTACAAAAGCATGAAGGTGTGAAGAGATCATGACATGTTTGGGGATCCACAGGTAGTTAAATATAGCTAGAATTTGGGGTATTTATTGAGGAGTAAGAGAGATGGAGCTGGGAGTCAAGCTAGTTGATCAAGAGATTTCATATTACACTGAGGAGTTTGAGTTGCATCCTGGAGGTGATGGGGAAGCTTTGGTGGTAAGTGACGTGATCTGATTCTTATCTTAGAAAGATAACCCTGGTGGTGAAGTGGCAGGTGAATTGGGAGAAGATGAGGGAGAGAGACTGGTTAATGGACTTTTGTAATAGCCCGGGCGAGAGATGCTAAGAGCCTAAACCAAGACAGAGGAGGTGGAGACAGAGAAAGGGTTGGTGCAGGAGACATGTCATACACAGCATCAATTGGCTCTGGTGACTGAATGAATGTTGGGAAGTGAGGGAGAGGAGGTGGTCCAAGATAACCCCTGTATTAGGGTTCTCCAGTGAAACAGAACCAACAGAATGTGTGTGTGTGTGTGTGTGTGTGTGTGTGTATGGGGACAAGGGGGAGGGGGATTTAAGGAATTGGCTCATGCAATTGTGGACACAGGCAAGTCCGAAGCCTGCAGGGTAGTCTGGGAGGCTGGGAATTCCCACAGGAGTTGATGTTCAGTCTTGAATCTGCAGGCAGTCTGGAGACAGAATTCTGTCCTCCTTAGGGGATTTCAGGCTTTTCTCTTAAGGCCTTCAACTGATTGGATGAGGCCCACCCACATTATGGAGGGCAATCTGCTTTACTCAAAGTCTACTGATTTAAATGTGAATCACCCCTAAAAAAATAATTTCACAGCACCATCTAGAGGTATTTGATAAAACAAGTGGGCACCAAAGCCTGGCCAAGTTGACACATAAAATTAACCATCATCCTACCCCCTTAAAAGACTGGTTATATTTTTGTGACACAAAAATATAACCAGTCTATTACAGAATAGAGGAGAAAGGCTGGAGACAAATTTGAGGAGAAAAATAACATCAGTTTGGAAAATGTTGAATTTCAGTTGGTCACGTTGTGTGGTCAATTGGAACAGATGCACAGGGACAGATCTTTCCAATGGGCCAAATTTAGAGATCTTACTGGAAGCCATAGGACCAGATGAGGCTAGACCACGAGAGACTGTTCATTCATTCAACAACAGATGTCTCCTGGGTGCCTCTATGGGCCAGACAGACAGGAGGACCATAGTGTACCCAAGATAAAATTCCTATCCCCACAGAGCTTAAATTTTAAAAGGATTGGCAGGCAATGAGCAAATCTTCACATAGATACATAATTTCAAATAGTGATAGGTATAATTTACTGCTGCCTAACAAACCATCCCGAAACTTGGTGGCCTCAAACAGCTTTTATTTGCTCATGATTCCATGGGTTGGCACCTGGGGAGAGACCAGCTGGAGCGGCACGTCTGAGATCCATGCCATGGTGTTGGGTTCACTTATGCTTTTGCCATCAGTTGACAGATGCTGCACAGCATTTGGCTGGGGCTGTCAGCTCATGTGTCTCAGTTGTCCCCCTGTGGCCTCTCCAGCAGGCTAGTTCAGGCTCCTCACTTGGCAGTTGGGGTTCCATGAGGGCAATCTCCTATTGTTCAAGCACTTATCAGGCCTCTGCTTGGGTCACCCTTTCTAATGTCCCAATGGCCAAGGCAAATCATATGGCTAAGCCCCGAATCGTCATGAGAGGGGACAACATGAGAGCGTGGAATTCATTCGGAAGTGACCATTAGCCTAACAATCTAACCTGTGCTAAGTGCAGTGAAGAAAATCAGAACAGGGTAAAAAGAGAGAATTAACTCAGAAGAGGGGGCTTTAACGGACAGGGTCGTCAGGGAAGTGACTTTTGAGCAGAGATCTAAATGAAGTAAGACACCTAGTCATGTGAAGTTCTGGAGGCAGGGGCATGCCGGATGGAGGGAACAGCAAGTGCAAAGATCCTGAAGCTAGAACCAGCTTGACGTGCTCAAGAAACAGGGAGAGCAGAGTGCATCTGGGCGATGAACAATTATTAGTTACTGCTACGAGGCCAGGTTTTGCTTCCTCACAGATTTTTGGCCATGTTCTGAATTATTGAGTTTGCCAAATAAGTACCATATGGATAACTCATTATTATAGATAATGTCATTTATTAAGTTTTAATTATATAGTTCTCGTTGAAAAAATTAACCCTTTCCTAAATATCTTGTGTATCTTCAGACATACAGTTGTATATTCTGATTTCAGTTCACTTGAAATTAGTTCAAAAAACAGGATTTCAAGGAAGAATGAATGTGAAATCACACACAACAGGCACTGAGGCCAAGCTATTCTGACCTGGCAATGAGACCACATCTGGCACAGCAATTGGGATGATGCTTGGTTGACTTGGTTTTCACAGGGTCCAGACTTGTGCATTAAAAGGCAACATGATGGGGGCCTCACCCTGAATCCTCTAGTTCTTTAGGGATGACATTGATTTCTGCCATTTTCCCCGGGATGCCGTGTCAGTTTTGACTTGCTATCCTGGTCATGGAGGGATTCATTTCAGAGAATTCTCCTTGGCCCTCTGCACTCTGGTAGTCTTCCCCTAAGCCAAGGAACCAGTGTGAAGTTGTACAACTACCAAGCATTTGGGGTCTTGGGAAATGACCACCAGCTGGGGCCACAGACACAGCGGACCCACTATAAGTTGGATCTGGGCCAGGTCTCCATGTCTAGGCCAGACCCAATATTCCTGTACTCTATCAGAGGCCAGTGATGGTGATTAGTGTCTCTAGGTATTAATGTCTACTAAGAGACCTTGCCCAGTAGTCATCAAAATGCTTGGGTAACCTTCAGAGTTCAGTTGCCCAAGAAATCCTTTGGTGAAGGCCTAGGAGACCCAGGACCACATACACCTGTGGTTTGCCTCCTGAGGACACAGTCTTTTCTTCAATCAGTGGAACTGGGTCCAAACACTGGCTCAGGTCTGGAAATTGGGCAAGTGATTATGACTTTTTATTGGGATGGTAGCCTCTTAGCCTTCTTTTTAAAATTTATTTATTTATTTATTTATTTATTTATGGCTGTGTTGGGTCTTCGTTTCTGTGTGAGGGCTTTCTCCAGTTGCGGCGAGCGGGGGCCACTCTTCATCGCGGTGCGCGGGCCTCTCACTATCGTGGCCTCTCTTGTTGCGGAGCACAGGCTCCAGACGCGCAGGCTCAGTAGTTGTGGCTCACGGGCCCAGTTGCTCCGCGGCACGTGGGATCTTCCCAGACCAGGGCTCGAACCCGTGTCCCCTGCATTGGCAGGCAGATTCTCAACCACTGCACCACCAGGGAAGCCCTTAGCCTTCTGATCAGACATCCTTGACTTCTTTTCATTGTACAGGTTGAGCAATCTCTCATTGGCTACCCATCTGTCTTGCTCCTGGGGATTCAGTAACTAATCGGATTTTGAGTTAATTCCTTCGAGTGTTCTTTTTTGGCTGGGGGAAGAGTTTTCCATATTCGGGGGGAAAGAGTCTTCATGAATAGTTCTTGTCCGGAGGGGCAGCTGTCCACCAAAGCTTCAGTCTCCCCTTATAGAACATACAGTTGTTACTGAAAAGCCTGGAACTACATTTCTCGGCATCCCCTGCGTAGAAGTAATGCTACGTGACTAGATCTCGCTAGAGGACTGTAAGCGGAAGTGATAACACTTCTAGGCCGAGTAGGTTAAGAAGAGGTGTACGTCCTTATCCAATCAACTGCGCCTTCTCTGCCATCTGTTTCTGCCTAAGGTGACCTTGGAAGGCAAATGTGGAAGAAGGCAGAGCCTGCGTCAGCCTGGACCCCGGAATAACCACAGGAGCAGAACCTCCCAACATGATGCCCGTGTTGGACTGTTATGTCAGCAAGAAATCACCTTTAATAGTGTCAGTCCAAATGTAGGAGTTTGTTTGCTACAGTTACCCTAACACATGCTCTCTATAAATTCTACATCAAATCTACATTAAATAAAATTGTTTCTGCCTCAGTAGATTTTTACCAGATTTGAAGGTATGTTTGTGATGGTCTGACTCAGATACCGATTGTGGGACAGTATCAAATTCACTCTGAGAGGCCCAGGGATGTTTTACAGAGCTAGGCAGCTATTCTTCACCATAACTGGAAATGAAGTATAATAAAATGCAATATGAATACAATCAGCATGTACACATCTCCTCTGTCCTCAACTTCTTAATATAAGCCGTCATTTTAAATACCGATCCCTGTATTGTGTTTGTGTCACGTACCTCCTCAGGTGCCCTGGCCTTGCCCATCACCCAGGCTCTCAGCATCGAGCTGGCTGACAGCCACCCTGCAGGCCCACACTTTTCCACCCCTTGGGGCTGACCGGCTGTGTGTTTGAGGCCTTTGGATCCTCCTGACACAGATTTAGAGGAAGTGCTCCCCCTATAGCGCATGTGTGTTAGTTTCCTCTTGCTGCTAGAACAAGTTACCACAAACTCAGTAGTTTAAAACAACACACGTTTATTTTCTTACAGTTCTGGAGGGCAGACATCTGGAATGAGGCTCACGGGGCTAAATCAAGCAGCGGCAGGGCTGCTTCCTTCTGAGGGCTCCAAGGGGAGAATCCACTCCATGCCTCTCCTAGCTTCTAGAGGCTGCCGGCATTCCTTGGCTTGTGGCCCCTTGTTTGCATCACTCCGACCTCTTGCTTCCTTCTCATCTGCTACTGCTGAATCTGATCTCCTGCCTCCTCATGACACGTGATTACATTGGACCCACACGGATAACCCAGAATAATCTCAAAATCCTCAATTTCATCACATCTGCCAAGTCTTTTTTGCTGTACAAGGTAACCGAACAGGTCGTAGGGGTTAGGATGAGGATATCTTTGGGGCCCATTGTTCAGCCTGCCACCATGGGGGATGTGGATTCCTACGTGGCTTTTAAAGGCATCAGATTAAAAAAAAAAGAAAAAGAAAAAGGGACTTCCCTGGTGGTCCAGGGAAGTGTGAGACTCCACACTCCCGATGCAGGGGCCCCGGGTTCGATCCCTGGTCTGGGAACTAAATCCCGCAGGCATGCCGCAACTAAGAAGTCCGCATGCTGCAACTAAAGGATCCCGCGTGCTGCAACTAAGACCCAGTGCGAACAAATTAAATAATAAATAAATAAATATTAGAAAAGAAAAAGGCACCAGATGACATGGAAAGGTGAGGGAGCTGACTCCCCACATAGTGAAATTCAACAAATGGGAGCCAAAAGGCAGGACCTAGCCAGGAAGAGACATTTTTTTTTCGTTCCTCTCCCTGGAGGAGTGCTCTGGGGCAGGAATTCCCTGGAGAGCCTGTGCAGAGACATCCCATGTGGCCACAGAGAGGCTCCTGCTGAGCACCTGGCTGGGTCTCTTGGTGGCTCATGGGAAACTGCAGTGGGCATGGTGATACGGTCCTTTGCATCGCTTCCCATCCTTCTCTGCCTCACTGCCTTATCCTTGCTGCCCTGGGATTGCACTTCCCAAGCATCAGCAGTTAATCTCTGCCTTGGGCTCTGTTCTCTAGGGAATCTCAGCTGGGGTGCCCCCTCCCCCATTGAAAGTCACCATTTATTCATGAAATAATTACTGAGCATCTACTCTGTTCAGACACGGTTCTAGTTAACAGAGTCACAGTAATAAATACAAAAAGATTTCTGCTCTCATGGAGCTTCCATTCTAACTGGGGAAGACAGACAATGGACAATTAAACAAGAAAATATCATTTAGTGGCCAGTGATGCAATAAAGTCTAGCCATCTTATATTTGGTGGTGAAGAAAGGCTTTTCTAGGGAGTTGACACTTAAGCCGAGGCCTGAATGACAAAGAGTCATTTGTGCAGAAGCTGGGGAAGGAGAGGTGACCTTAATGGCAGGTATCAATTTGCCATCTCACATGGATGATTCTAGGTAGCATGCTCTGGGTGAATAGCAGCAGAAATTTACTTTTAAAAAATTCATGATTCTACCAATCAACAGAAGGCCAGATGGTTTAAAAGACAAAATAAACATTTCAGCAGAGGCTTCCTACTAACCAATAAATAGGACTTTCTTTGTCGTCAAAGGATGTATTTTGTTTCATTTTAGAAATTAGATTTTTCTTTACACTAAGCATCATTTAAGAGGAAGGACCATGAAATTAAAAGTGATGAATCTACCTTCCTCACCTGTATAATAAATTGGGTTATAAACCCATTTCCTCCTATCTATCTCCAACATATTTTTGTTCGTAGGATTAGCTGACATTTGGTGCCTCAGGCATCTCTCTCCCTAAGCTTCTCCACATTGTTTCTCCAGAATGGTGACTGTTGGGCTCCAAAAGCACATGTTCCGAGAGAGAGGCAAACAAAAGCTGTTGTGTCCATTTTCATGACTTGGCTTTGGAAGTTGAACGCTGTCCCTTCTGTCACATTCTATTTGTTAGAAAGAGAGGAGAATCAGACTCTACCTTCTCTTGGGAGGGTTATCAGAGAATTTGTGGATGCGTTTAAAGCCACCATGATTGGTCCTCTGGCCCCAATTATCGACATTTCTCCTTCATGCATTTCTGAAATCCAGCTGAACATATGTTGCCGGTTCCACGATTAGGACTCAGTTCCACTAACCAGGAATCATTCTCCATGGGTTCTTGGGTATACCCTCCGACTCATCCTTCTTTTTCCATAAATGCCGTGGATTAGTGACTGTTATGTGCCTCCCATTTCCCTCTTTTTAAAATTAGTGTCCATAGCTGTTATTGTATGCCAGTCCCATTATTGTATGTAAAGAACAGAAGACTTGTCTCTTTAGTGCACAGATCTTCCAGTAAGCAAGAATTTAATCAGTGAGCTGTACTTGGGACCACACCCACGGAGCCTCATTCACACCAGAGCTTGATTTAGATGACAAGGTCCTGGGCCTCCAGCCTGAACCTGATGCCTCGGTAGATAAGACTTTGATGAGTCTTGAGAGGGAGGGAGTGGGTTTTCGCATGAAGGGTGATTTAAAGCCAGCGGCTGGGAAACGTATTCTGTAGCTTAGCATCCGTTACTAAACGGTAAAAGGAGAGAATGGACAGATGACTGGGGAATGGTTAGCTGTCTCTGCAGCAGGGAGCTTTGTGGAGGAATTAAAATCTAGGTTGTCACCGATGAAGAAAATATGAGCAGGGAGAAAGGTCATCTCAGGCAACAGAAAAATAGGAGCAATATGGGCATGTGTCTGTTTACATTAAGAGTGCATGTCTAATTAGAGGAAGCCGGTAGTGGGATGGTGGTAAACTAGGCCACATAGGATGCGTGTGGCCCTATAAAGAAACATAGAGGAAGTATTCGGATTTTAACATAGCTTTGTGATAAGAGCAAGATTTCAGAGTCAGACGAACCCGGGTTTGAATTCTCTGTCCATTGTAGTTTTGTGATTTTTCAGCCAGTGTGGCAGATAACAAAAATAGCCACAATTCTCGAACCTCTGGTTGAGTGACTCTGCAGAACTTCCATTAAGCCATGGAGTCTGCTTCCCCATCACTTGGTTCTGGTCTGGCACTGGGTCTTGCTTTAGCCAATAGAATTGGCTAAATTGGCAGAATTAACCACGTGCCTGTTTTAAACCTAAGCCTCAAGAGACTCTGCCTGTCCCTACTAGCTTTCTTGAGACCTTGCCAAATGCCATGTGAATCCGCCAATGCCAGCTAAGTGGGGGATGAGAGATCCCACGGAGCAGAGCTCAGCCATCCCATCTGAGGCCCCAGACACAGGAGGAAGCCAAGGTAAGATCAACAAAGGTGATCTTTGTGCAGCTGGCCTGCAGAGTCATGAGTGAGGCCAGCAGGGAACTGCCCAGCTGAGCCCAGCTCAAACTGCCCACCTATAGAATCATGCCCTCAATAAAAGGACTGTTGTTTCAGCCACTGGATTTTGGAGTGACTTGTTAACACAGCAAAGCTGTTACAGCTAGTTAAATAAATTACTTTCTAAATCCCAATATCCTCAACGTACAATAGGTTTGCCAACACCTACATCATGGTCACTGGGAGGACACAATGAGATGACGGTGGTGGTGTACCAGGCACCGTAATATGTGCTGAGCAAATGGTAACTAATGCCGTTGGTCACATCAGAGAGATGGTCAAGGGAAAAACACAGTGAAAGGAGAGTGTAAGAAGGAATTACTTAGAAATCCACATTTTGCTCCCTTCTGCCTCATGGAGTTTCTTCATTCGTTGTTCCACGGGCATGAGTTCAGACTACACATCACGAATCTGCATTTTTCGGCTTATTATTCACCTTTGAAAACCCTCCTCCTAGCATTCTTGTTTTCTGGACCTTTCAACACATATGCAATGGTCCATATACTCTTGTTCTGATACAAATCGACTTCCTATTTCATATATTTATATATTCTATCTCCAACTGGGCTCTAAGCAACTTAAGACAGTTCTTGGGTTTCCTTTGCAAACCCCACTGAGATAGTGTTTTGCTTTTTTATTCAAACAGCAAGAATTTAGTAAATACTTAGTAAATTAATTATGTTCTGGTTGGTGTTGATCCTTGGGGTTATCTTATCTCTAATCAAGAGGCCTATTAAATTTCCTCAGTGTCAAGTCACTAAGTAAACTTACAAAGAACAATTCCACCAAGAGATCAGAGTTATAGGAATTATTCATTTTCTTTCCTGGCATGTCAGGAGAGAATGGTGAGAACTGGCAATTGGTTCCCACCGAGCAAATGTCTGGATGCCTCAGAGGAAGTAGACCCTGTTTATGTCTCAAACTGCTAATCAACTCGATCCTGTTATTACTTGAAAGAGAAAATAAAAGTTCCTGGGAAAACTAAAGATAGGCACCGATTACATCCTCTGAAAACATATTTAATTTTCCCACATAATTTTCCGTCACTCAAAATGCTTAAGGCTTTCTAAGCGCCTTCATTTTTACTTCCTTCAGAGGTTTTCCTCTGAATAAGATGCTGATTTTTACTGAAAAGTTATTATTGATGTGTCCTTTCCATGGGGTGCAGGACCCAGCTTCTACCAGCTTTGGAGAGCCGACCGTGCATGTCATTTCAACTCTGCGTTCAGCGATGTCACCTTGGAGCTTGAAGTCAGCCATGGTGGGAATATTGCCACCATGAGAATCAGCACACATTACAAAGTGGGACTGTTTTCCCCTGGGGAGCCTGTAAATGAACTGCTGCCAGAGCTCCGGTGCCTGGGAATTACAGCTCTTGTCATCCTGAGTACAGACACTGGGTCTCAGCAGGAAACGTCAGGGTCACCTTCCCACTGCTGGGCAGCAGATGCTCTAAGTTGGGGGGCTGACGAAAGGGGGGCAAAATGAAAGCAGGGCCGAGATATGTGCTGCTGAGTCAGAGCCAGCTTATGGGCTGAAACATGGGTGAGGTAGAGCGTGCATGAGACAAAGCTGGAGACAAGTGGGGCAGAAAACACAGGGCGTGTAGTAGAGATGCATCTTTTGGTTAGAAGGTTACAGGAGAGTTTTAAGTAGAAGAGGGATACTTTGGATTTGTTTGATAAAGATCCCTCCGGGCGTCTGGTCTGTGGAGAACAGCCTACACAGGTCAGGGAGGGAGGTGAAGGGTACCAAGGGTGGAAGCCTAGAGGCCAGTGAAGATGCCATCTGGGGCTGGGGCAAAGGGGGCCGTGGCATGGCTTCTGACCTTTGCCCTGACACCTCCACCCCTGTGCTCACGCTCCCAGGAATCCCTACCCCCTGCCGCAGGGCAAGACCAGCTCGAGGGGCCTCACCTCGTCCCCTTGGGTTCCCCCATCCCCTATCCCAGCCACATCGACCTACCTGCTTTGGGCACCTGGAACACTACTTCCTGAAACTTGCCTGCCCCCTGCTGTGTGACCTTGGGTGGGCATTTAGCGTTTTCACCTGCATTTGTCTGATCTCCAGAACTTCTCGAGAGCTGAGGCTGGGACTCGTTCACTATGTCTGGCTAAGCTCAGCCCATGACGCTCCCGGCGGGCACCGCGCTGGCTTTCTTGGGGTGTGTGTGGGGAAGACAGTTTCTGTCCTGGAGAAGCTCTAGTCAAAATCTGGGAACTGATCAAGTAGAAACGAGAGGTGATGCTAAGCCAATCTATGATGAGAAATGCAGGGAGGGAAATCAGGGAGGTCATTCAGTATAGTGGACAAGAAACCCAAAGCAACAAACTCCAACATGCTGACTATATTCCTTGCCTAACGTGTGGAATCAAAATTCTAAATACAGCCAACGATCGGTTATAAAGGAGATGGTATACTTCTATAATCATCTAAAACGGAGGTCCACAAACTCTACAAAGGCCCAGAGAGTAAATACGTTCAGCTTTGCAGGAGGTCCTGTCACAACTGGTCAACTCTGCTGTTGTAGGGCAATCACACCTCTAGACACCACACAAATCACCAGGTAGAGATCTGTTCCAATAAAACTTTATTTAAAAAGCTGGTTGGCCTTTGGGCTGTAGTTTCCTGACCCCTGACCTAAAAGATCAAAATTATATACTCTGAAAATCACAATGCCAAATCTCGAATCCAGGTCCAATATTTCCCTGCATGTAAATGATGCTTCTCTGATCAACTGTACAAAACAAGGCATAAAGGTGCTGGTTAAATTTAGTTTTATGTGTACTTGTTTTGGTCCCTATTAGATAGTAAGCTTTGGTGGGTGAGGATTTTCATGCTCTCTAAAGCATGTACTTTTATACCCAGTAGACATACACGTATTTCTAGAATATATCAAAGATCCCAATGGATGAGATAGATTAAATACAGAATTTTACTATAAGTGTATATGTGATCTCAACTTAAGGTGCTGAGTAAAAAGTCTTATAAATAAGAGTTTGCTTTCTTACATTTCTGAACTATTTTAAGAGAGAAATCAAGGGGCCTTTTTTTTCCCCCCTCTCTCCAAAGCTGTTAGGACACAAAATGGATTAGGCACCTCTGGAAGGGGATGGGAATATTTATGTGAGTGTATGCTTGAAACATTTCTGGAACGATATTCCAGAAAATGGTAAAAATAGCTGTTTCTGGGGAAGGAAAATGGGTAAACCAGGGATCATGGCTGGGAGGAAAAGTCACTTTACTCCCACGGTTTGAATTAAAAAAACCTCACCTATGTGTATCCTCTTTCAAAAGAATTAAAAATTAAGACAAATGAAAAAACAACTAGGTTGTCTAAGTCTGCAGCGATGCCATCTTTCATATTGATGCCTTTCTCTGTAATAAGCCGACTCAAAATTACTCCACGGGCCCGTTCAAACCTATTAACCTCACACACAAATGAGGGCGTGTCAATCTGGTGAAATCGGAATAAACTCCGTGGGTGGAGGAAAAGTCAGTGTTAGTTTCTTAGTTGTGGTATTTTCTGCAGTTGTGTAAGATGTTACCACTGGGGACACCCGGTGAAGGGTGTACAGGCCTCTCTTTACCTTCATGGCAACTTCCTCTGAATCTATAATTGTTTCTAAATAAAATGTTACAATGAAGCTATTGACCAGGAAAGGCCTTTGTGTAAAGAGACCTGGGTCCTAGCTCTGGTGTTGCTGCAATGCCTTAGCCGAGTCACTTTGCTTTTCTCTGCCTAATTCCTCATCTGTAATTGGGGGTGCGGGGCGGCCTTCTGGGGTGTGAGAAGTTACAGAGGGAATCCTGAGTGGTGGGCAGTGGAAAAGGCACTTCTGCCAGCTGCTCGCGGGGCCTGAAATGAAAACAAAGACAACAACAAAATATCCGAGTCTTAGCTCACCTTCCCTCTCGTCACCTCGAGGCCACAGGTGCTGGGGCAGCACCTGGCTTCAGGTCGTCTCCCAATCCCTGTGGAGCGGGAAGAGGGGGCTCCCGGACACAAGGACACACGGACACACAGCGGTTAGAGAGGGACAGAGGGGCCTGGTGCTGCTCACGTGCTGTCTGGCCGAGGGGCCTGTGCAGGTGAGACCCACGTCCCCGGCTGGTTCTTTGGGTAAATGGGTCGCTAAACAAGCGCCCCCTGTATTCTGCTCACAGTGATCAGGGCTGCCAGTGGACGTAGGACCATGACTTCGCCATCATGCATCTTGGGGCTCAGCTACAGGAGGCGCTCCGACACCCACAATTCAAGTCCTTAGATTTCTGTGATTTCGTCGAACCTGGTCTTTTACCTTCTCAGCTTTCTTGGAGTCATGCTCTGTGTCTAAAAAAGCAGCTGAGATGTCTATATGTGTTTGCTTTTAGACCTGGTGATCAAGTGCATGAAACACACAGCTTCAACCCTTTGAAGCCCAAAGCATTAAAACCAAAACCCAACAAAAACAAAGTCCACATGGTATTTAGAGCTGCCCCATAAAGAAATTACACTGCATGTTAACTAATATCTTTTATTGTCAGACTTTCTTGAGCCAACAAACAATGATTCCGCATGGCTGTCCATAGGGGTAAGGCAAATTTCCTTTTTCTTTGTGGGTAGACTTAGTTGGCCTAAGTCTTTACAACTTCTCTGTATAAAAATAGAAGTCCAAGACCAGATTATTTTCCTTCTGGTCATAAATGCTGATTTATTTACAGGGGCCTTGTTCAGACCACCATTATACACGTGGGATAAAATAGGTGTGTATTTTATTAAAACCTCAGCATTGAACGTCAGGGTCCTTTAAAGATCCACTCATGTGTTATGCTTTCAAGGAAGGTAGCATCTTTCCCCCATATTCCAACATGGCTATGTTGCAATCTACCCACAGTGATACGAGCTAACCTTCCAAGAAACATTTTTTAACTTAAATCTCATAGAAACTAAAGACTCCAAAATGCCTTCATACAGTTCTAAAAACAGCCTTGGAGCCAGCTGTTTAAGAGTGGTTTATAAATACAGTTATCTGTAGGCTGCATATCTGTTTATAACACAGCAGACACAGATTGCAGACTTTGCTACATGTGAAACAAAACTGGAGTCAAAATGTGACTTTCGGAATACAGCAAAGACAGGAAACTCCAGGATTCCGGGTTGTTAATAAAACCACCTTGTAAAGTTAACAGCTGATGACTCTCACTCTGAACTATTAAAATATACAGACGTTACGCCATTGCACATCCTCTTTCCCTTTGCTTTCAATGCTCATGGAACAATGATGAAAGTGATGGGTTTATGGACACATGCGTGCACGGGCAGGCGCATGCACTTAAAAGATGAAACAGAGAAAAAGTTAATACATGTCCGTGAGGAAGGCTGCCAGCAGCACTCCAACTAAAATAGACCGTCCTCTTGCTCTCCGTCCCCCCTCCCCACTCCCTCACCTTCCCTCCCGGGGGAAATCAGGCTGGGAGGTTAGTGCAGAATAGATGGATCAACGCTCCCCCTCCATCCCCCTCAAGCTTAGCACGTCTCCCCTAAAAGGGAGGGAAAGCATTTCTCTTCAGTAGCACAGTTAAGGTGGACTAGTGTCGGTTCCACAAGTTAAGGCACTTCTGGCTGCTTTGGTGGCAGCGTGGGTTTCGTTTCCTCTCTTTTTAAGGCATGTGTCATCTAAAAGAAGTAAAGCTTTGGAAACTGGGTCGACAGCTTGAGACACTGATCACTGGAGTGGACAGGACGGAAGGTCCCCCGAGACACCGCCCTCCGACGAGGGGCTTCTGGAAAGCCTGGGCAGCCTCGCCTTGGGCTGCAGGTGCAGGAGCCGGCTGGGGCCGAGGGGGCGGCACGTGGAGATGCTCAATTCACGGGGACTCACGGCCACCTTCACCTGGAGCTGCCCTGGCTGCTCACGGAGCGCGAGGTGCTGTAGCGCTTCTTCACGATCATGCTGATGTAGGCTTTCATGAGCTTGGCCACGTCCACCACCTGCCGGGGGAGCAGAATCGGCCCACGGTCACAAGTTTCTGAGGGGCCAGGGGACCCAGGCTAACAACCAGACATCCTCTGCCCAGCGCGGGCAGGCGGGGGCCCGTCCTCCCAGCAAAAGCCACCAGCCTGCCGTGCGAATCCACGGCGCAGGCTGCGTAGGGAGCCAAGAGTTAGAGCTGCTTTTCCCTATTCCTCGTCGGGTAGAAGGGGGACTCGTGGCCTTTCCACATATCACGTGTGCCACCTGGTGGTTGCCTGATGTAACCACGATTTTGCACGATAAAAGCCCCCCACCCGATGACACTACAGTGTGTGGGTAGGATCAGGGCTGGGATCACTGTCCCCACTGAAAATACGGGTACACGACAGAGCCCACAATCACAGCTTTTAAAGACTGCATCCTATCGTGCTGGTCAAAGCCTCGTGATGCAGCTGGAGACACAGAGCTGAGGCCCGAGGAGCTGGCAGAGCCTCGTGCGCCCATTCTGCTCCCTGCCAGCTCCGAGAGTCCAGCAGTAGCTATTTCATGGTGCGTTCACTGCCACCCCTTCTGGCCCGTCCCTCCTGATGGCTGGCCTGCGTCCCTGCGAAGGCATCCTAACTGGCTCCCATTTCCCTGATCTCTCTTCCCTTCCAATCCCACCCCACAGTTTGTAAAAGCACTGTTGTTACACATCACACACAATCAAAGAGCTCACGGCAGTTCCGCGCTGTTTACTGGAGTTGTGCAAACCCAGCAGCCTGGCGCCTGGGGCCCTCCAGTCAAAGCCCCACCTCTTTGCACCCTCCTGCACAGCACCTCCTCTCCATCACTGTACGCCAACAGCCAAACGGGCAGCGTGCGATTCATGCCCATTTCCCACCTTGGCTTGTTAGCAGCTCCCTATGTGGAGACCTCAACAGGCTTCTTGTATTATCGTTATTATTATCACTACATCTTACGCTTTGGAGCGGGATGGCATACGTATATAGAGGTGTTTTTTGTGATTTTTTTGTGAGCTAGAATTAGCTCTGTCCGGGACGCTCTGCCGTTCGCTCCCTCCTGCTCCATGGACACTGCCAGACCCACGTCTCACAGCTGCGATCCACTGCCACCTCGTCTAGTAAGTTTCACGAGGCTTTATTGCCAAGCTATATATATATATATATTTTTTGGACCTCTATATCACTGGCCTTTCTCTTCTTTTCCTACAAGGGTACAAGGGAACCAAATTTCTCTGTTGCAAAGGTACACAGAACAAATGTGGGGCTGTCAGATTTTGGCCTGTGAGAAACCTGCAGCTGGGGAGAGAACACCATGCTGTATCTTCCTATATCTTAAAGTGAAATATCCAAATAACATTACTTGGTCAAAGGCATCAGGAAACGGGGTGTTGTTTTCCTATTTTGTCAAGGCCACGGATGAAAGATTTGCCTCTTACCTCACTGGTTTCAAAGAGCAGCTCCCTCTCATCGACGACGATCTTGTACGTGTTGGCCAGGGGGGCCCCGAAGGAGAGAATGTGCTCGTACTGGAAGACTTCCAACGGTCTCCCCTCCCCGCGCTTGTAGACAGACACGGCATCTGCGCTGACGCCCAGCCAGAGGTCCTGGGGAAAGCCGCCTTCCTTGCACTGCGGGGCAAGAGTTAGTGTAAGAGATCATAAAAGTTAGAAACAGAACATAGAAACCACAAGAGAGGCTTTGAGTCCAGCACTCTGCAAAGAATGCTGAGTGCATTCAGTGTGTCCTTATGCTGGGGGAACTGAAATACAAGATATGAGAAATGGTGGCTCTTTGGCTGCCTTGATGGATTTCTGACCGGCTGATCAATCCTCTGCCTTTGGGGAATCCTACTTGGTAAATGCAACATCTTGCTTGGATCTCCACCTCTCAACATCTTCACCCTCCTGGCCATCTGAATTAGCTACGCGGAGGTGGCTGTAGCCGTGGAACTTGACAATGATTCCCCAGCGAATCAAGCAGCTCGAGCCAGGGCTACTCTCTTCTATCTCTAGTTCTGCCTCCCCAGCCTGTTTTGGATGATTATTCTTCAAATACAAAATCTAGGATCACAGAGGGAAATTCTCCCAATCTGTGCCGAGCAGTTTGGGCTCCTCTTGAAAAACACGTCTCGTGACAAGGAGCAGCAATGACCTTTAGTGTGTGTGGTGGTTGATCTCATTGGTTTAACAACAGACCTTCCTGCATGGATCAGTGGAGGAAAATAAGAGCCGGGCTGTAGGGGATGACAACACAGGGCCATGGGAATCAGGAGGGAGACACATTGGTGACACAAAAGAGGAAGTACTTGTACAAAGCATCTGATTTATACTTAAAAACAAATGTAATTGAATCAGTCAACCAACCAACCAACCCAAAGATAGCATCCAATGAAAAGTCACGAAAGGATCTTGGAATATATGATCAACATTTAGATTTTTACAGAGCCTCATTTAAAAGTCATCAGATAACATGCTGAATGATTATGATCATAAGAAAAACAGACCAAGGGTTGGCAAACTTATCTGTTAGGGGACAGAGAATGAATATTTTAGGCTTTGTGGTCTCTGTCACATGTACTCAACTCTGCCATTTTAGTGTAAAAGCAGCCAGAGAAAAATATGTAAAGGAATGAGCCCTGCTGTGTTCCAATAAAACTTTTTTTACAAAAAAGGAGGCAGGCAGGATTTGGCCCACGGGCTGCAGTTTGCCAAGCCTTGATCTCAATCATTAGTAAGATTTTCTTTCAATAAATGGTCTACTTAAAAACAAAAAGATATGAATCAGTACTGGGTTGATGTGAATTTAGCCAAATTCAAATTGTGAAATAGAAATTCTTCCCTTCAAACAGTCATGGGAAAAAGATAAAAATGTAAAATCCAAGGCTATCCAAAATTTCTAATTTTATGGACACAGTTTTTTTACCAGCACTTTTTCGTTGGGGCTATAGCTTGAATAAGAAAGAACCAGAAATTATTTAAGAATAGATGACACCTTAATTTTCCACTCACTTCTAACATTACGAGAGCATTTACTGTAAAGGAGGAAGAAAACTTTGGGTGGGTGACGGGTGTGAAGGGTAAAACCTGGGGGCTCTAAACAGAGAGGCTGAGAGAGCCAAGTGTTCCACCAGGTCCCCCCTCCCCATGAACCTGACCATGGTGGTCGCACAGACCCCGGTGCCACCTGGTCCGAGAAGCAGCGGGCAGCTCTCACCTCCACATCAAAGAGCGTCGAGCCGTACCCGGGCCACTCCTTGATCAAGGCCATGTACTTGGCCATGGCCTGCTCCTGGCTCATCCCCTGAAACTTCCTCCACTTGTCGACGACGCTGGCCCGCGCGGACGAGACCTCCTCCTTGACCCACATGTCCAGCATCTGCTCCGCCTCCGCCTTCTGCCGCACCGCGGCCCCCGTCCGGAAGCTCCGGCGCAGCGTCCCCTCCAGGAAGCTCGTGCGCCGCTTCTCCAGCCGCTCACACGGTGCGAAGCTCTTGGTGGACTGGCTGATGCGGGCCTTGAGTCTCTGCAGCGAGTAGACCTCCTCCAGGGGCGGCACCGCGGCGTGGGGCGCGTAATCGCCCTGCAGGTACTGCAGCCGCAGGGCAGCCAGGACTTGCAGGTTCTCCTCGGGGGCCGGGTAGTGGCCGTGGATGACGGCTTCGTGGGCCTGCAACGAGGCGGTCAGCGGCGCTATGGGCCGGGCACGGCTGTGCGACACCACACCCACCTGGCTTGCTCCCTTGTTCCATCAAAGGCCACCTTCCATAAAACTGTACCCTAACCCTCCCGTGCTGCCTTAAGCTTCTCCCTCGCTTGGATACCACTGAACACGTGTATCTATCTTATTTCTTATTGCTCCCCCCGTACCCTCCCCCCTGCCCCAACTAGAACAGTTCCTGGCCCAGGAGTTCATATAATACGTGTAGAAGTTTCCTTCTACAAATGAATGAAAGAGCAGCTGACCCTGTCCACGCTGGGAATTCTACTGCCACGCATGATTTCCAAGGACTGGTGGTTAGTGTACGAGGGGTATGAACGGGTTTCACCCCTGCTCGTCTGCAAAGGAGCCCAAGAGCTCCATGTACCTGTTCAAACATGAACGCAAATTCCACGCTGTCTTCTGGCACGTTGTCTGTGTCCAGGAAGCAGTAAAGTTTGAAGTAGAATTTCCAGGGCTGGTCACCCACCTCTGATGTGGCAGCCAGCCTACAGACAGAAGTCGAGAGAGACTCAGAAAGCAAAATGAGAAATGGGCCATGGGTGACCCACAGGGAGTTCATTGCATATGGTGTATTCTTCTGCAAGGATTCAGACATCCTGTCTGCTCAGATAGCAGAGAGGGTGGAGATGGGGATGGTGGGAGAGAAAACAGAGCCAGAGTGAAGCTTATCAGAGTTCCCTGCTAATTTTATTTACCCAGAGGTGAAAAAACACACTTTCATACTAGTTTTACTTTAAGACAACAAACAGGCAGCCTTCAGGTAAACCGAGCTAACAAGTATTTCCCGAGTGTCCCGGTCTGGTTAGTCCTAGCTATGCACAGAAAGCAAAGAAACAAAGCCTATTCCTTCATTCCCTTTGCCGACTCTCAAACTATAATAATATTTATAAAAATTGACATGAATATTTGGGAGGCTATGTTTACATAAAGTAGGAATATCCCTCTTCCCCCCGCCCCATTTTGGTTTATTTCCAACAAAGCACTTAGACCAGGCCCACCCTGAGGAGAGGATGTCACTTCCTCCGGGACTTGGAAGTTTGGGGCTGTTCTAAACCTCGTGGTCCCCTGCCACATTTCTTAGTTAAAGCTGCTCCTGCCCCTTATGCAGCTGGGGAGGGGCAGGGCCCAGCCCTGCTGGAGTCTCGTCATTGGTACTGGCGTCATGCTAAAGGAGGAATATCTTTAGTGTTACTTGGGGGATATGAATATTGTAGGTCCAAGAGATACAAAATGCAGTTTGAAGAGTTTATAAGTTGGCTTCTGTCTACTCGCCCAGCTTCAAAGCTAATGACAAGTGAAAATGTGAGAATCAGAAAATTCCAAGACAATGGTGACAGCAGGACACCGAGAGAAAGAATGGGGTAGAGGATCAATGATGGGGTGAATCCTATTTGAGACAGTGGCTCTATCTAGGAATCAAGAGAAACAGGCAGCAGAGAGAGATGAGAAATTAAATATGCTTTAACACACGTAAAATGAGATGAACTCAAATGTACCCTGAAGCCAAAAATGGAATCGAAGTTCAAACCCTCTTGCTCTTAACGTCTTTCCTCTAATCTGCTGGCACTTCAGGGAGAAGGGACTTACTTTTCAAACTTTGCTAATACATCTGCTACAATGGTGCGGCTTTCGACGGCTTTATCGATGTGTCCGTTGTACTCAAAGAGCGCAAACATGTTTCTACTGTCCTCCATGGCCAGGCCTCGGATCAGCTTCTCCACCACCTGGAAAACACGGGGACTTCAGCTTCCAAAGCTGTGGTTCTAGAATATGCCTTCGTCAGAACCCAGAGGGAGCTGCCAGCAAAAGTGAGGGTCCAAGCAACCTCCCAACACTGTCGTGTATGGAATCTCCAAGGCGCTGTTTTCCCTGGTTCTCTTGAAATCAGTTCTCTCTCTTCCTTGCCAAAGAGAACACAGGTTATTTTGCCCATAGCTAGGGGCAGATGCTGGCCGGTTTCCTGCAAACCCGTAAGCGCATGAAAACTAAAGCCCGTTTGCCTGATAAATTCACGAACTCATAGCGATTACCACTGATTATTTCTGCTACACCAGCTTTTCCGGGTTTTACTGCACTATTCCTTTTAGCCAATTGGTTTTATGGTATTAAGTTTAAATTGAAAAAAGAAGGAAAAATGAAAACATGTTCACCTGACCCAACGTGCTAGATATTTGTGCGGCAAACAGAAAAACACTGCAGAGGTGAGAGGCTAAACCCTCGTCAGAGCGGACGTATCTGAGTCAGGTCCGCAATCTCTACTAGGTATTAACTGCCTCTTGGATTAGCAGGATTAGGTCTGTTTCCTTGGTTACCGAGCAGCTGCAGTACGCCAGCCACAACTGTGCACGACAGCCAGCCTAACTGCGCCCAGTTTTCCTGACATAAGTAAGCACGTGGGCAGCTGGGCCTCTCCCTCACCTCCCCGGCTGTGGTGTGGGAGCTGATAGTGATCTTGCAGGAGCCCCCGCCGTGGCAATACACTGTGGACGTCATCTCCTGCCGATGGATCAGAGCTTCAATTTCATCCCGGGAAGGCACAAACTCTCTGCATTTGGTTTTCTTGAGAGATTCGTAAATGAAGAGGGCGTATTTTTCCATCTCGGTTCCTGGAAACTGTTCCCGTATCCTAGGAGCCAAACGCTAACTGTTAATTGCAAGATTTGAGGATGGCTGGCTACGGGGAGCCGGGCGGCTTCAACGTGCTGTAGACCAACACGGTGAATGGGGTCCCAGCGCAGAGCAAACGCCAGCCGCTTCCCTAGCACATCCTGTGCTGTTTAAAGACCAAAAAAAAAAAAGAAAAGAAAGAGAGAGAGAAAATCCAAAGACCAAAGAGCCCAAGTATGACCGGGAGCAACTTCTGCTACTAGCTGACCTCTGCAGAGCTATTATATTTGAAAGAGCCACGTGCCTCATACTATTGCATGAAAATCCTTTTTCCACAGTTAATCAGAAGCTGAATCAGACAGCCTCTACCTGTTTGATCTGGAACAAATAGCCAAGGTCTGTTTTCTTTTTTTCCCTGTTTATATAGAGTAGTGGTAATTAAATTTATCAACGTCCTACACTTCAGGACACTACACCCAAAGGGACCTGTCCCTGGATCAGCCCCGTGTGGCTTAGAGAGAAGAAGGTCGTCTGTGCCCCGTAAGCCAGCTCGGGTGACCTAGGAGCCCGACCCACACAAGGTGTCTCCTGTTCCAGGTCCAGCTTATCTGAACCGTGTCCACCGCACTCCCGACGTGAGCAGCGCTGCCCGGGCCACTCGTACCTTCTCAGGTGGAACTTGAGGTACTTGAGGATCCCCCGGCTGGGCAGGAAGGTGCAGCTCAAGCAGGTAAGGATCTGCCAGCTGCACAGGTTGCCCACGCTGCCCGGATGGGGCACCTTGTTGGTCTGCTTGATGAGCTGGCAGTATAGCTCGTCTCGCAGAGGGCGGAGGTCGTGCCCCGTCTGGAGGATGCCCTGGATGATGGGCGTAGGGTCAGACATGGACTCCAGCTGCTGGAGAGAATTGAATATCTTGATGGCTTCATCCTGAAGTGTCGTGTAGCCTTTGTCTTTGAGCACTAGGAGAAGCAAGACAAACCCGAGTCACCCGAGGGGTTCGGAGAAGGTACACTCTGAGCAGCAGACAAGAGGCAGGAACGGGGACCAGAGCTCTTTCAGGATGCAGTGCCCACCACGTGCTCTGGACACTCAAATCAGCCAAACAGAGGCGGACAAGTAACTGAACTATTTTACTGTGCAACAATGCTTACTGAAAAGCTGGTCTGTTGCCAAGCAGGTTCCGCATTTGACATGCAAGACAACTGTTTAGGATCTGGTTCTCCAGTAGATTAAGGGTACTTTGCGCTCCTGGGGAGTGCTGGCATGTTTTTTAATTACAACAATACTGACATCACTATAACCAACTAACGCTAATATGATAGAGCTAAAGAGCTAACAGGGAAACCACAGCACAGTGTCCCGGGTCCAGGAGGCATGCGGGACTCACGGTTGAGGTTGATGTCTCCGTAGGGCAGGGGCAGGAGTGGGGAGTGCAGGGGCCGGTGGGTGTGGCGCAGGATAGGGTTCCGCTTATAGATCTGCTCCACCACGTCCGCGTTCAGGCAGTTCTCCTTGAGAAGAACAGAGCCGTTAGGGAAAGCCCACGAGCTTATCGTAAGAAACGTACATGTAAAAGGACAAAGCCATCTGCATCCTCCTGAACGAGAATGTTTTTCACAAGTCACAAAACACCTGTAGCCTAGGGATGGAGGTGGGAATCCAGCACGAATCATCTCAAGCACGAAGATACCCATAAGCCACGTTTGATGACAAGTCACACACACACACACACATTTTTCGTACACAGCTCATTCTCTTTCTTTGATTTGCATATTTTCCCATGTTATTGAAAAATCTTCTCTCTGGAAATTACATATACTGAAAAAAATTAAACTTTTCTTGCTAATTATTTAGCCATAAATCATTTGGCCAAATCATGTCATCCTTGTCTATAATTCATTTTAAAAACACATTTTGCTAGCTCTCTCATTGGTCTTTTGTATCCTCCCCCTGAAAACGACACGTTAATACGTTATCAGCGAGACTGTTCTTCCTTGGGCCTCCTTTCTCACTCCTGAAATTTAAGAGCTCCTCTCAGAGAATTTCATCATGTATTTATGTTCCTAAAACATTAATTTGGGATCTGAAAAAGCCAAAGTTACTTTTAGAACTTTAAATCAGCAGAAAAGTTGGAGGAGAGGCCATGAATCATTCTATCGTGGCAAGTTCATTTCTGCTATGAAACTTTTTCAATAATGCCCAATTGAAAACCAGAAAGAAATATGTTTTAATTACTTAAAAAAATTGGTATGGACTTAATTAGGGCAACCTGTCTCATTTCTTAAAAAGCATTGCTTTATATCCAAAAATTCTATTTACTCTTTTAATGTCTGATTTCAAATGAATTAGTAAATATATTTGTCTCATTTCTTAAGAAGCACTGTTTCACATTTAAAACTCTATTTACTCTTTAATGTCTGTTTTCCAATGACTTAGTAAATATACGGGTAAATAAGATATAGCTTTGAAGAGAAAGTTCAGCTGATATGTGCTTTTTTTCTCTCCTTTTTCACAAGAAAGCTGCAACAAATTCATTTTTTTAAGACTAGAAATGCCATTATTAGTTTCAAGCTCCTTGGGTTCTAGGGACAGTTCTGCAGTTTGTAGGATAACTGACTTGCAGGAATTTGGCTCCAAACACCCAGAAAACATATCATTTTGGAATCAAGAGGCTGACTCGAATTTGGTGGGCAATAATATACTACCAATATATTAGACCCTCTCCCACCTTTACAAAGGCACAGTTTGTCTCCTGGATCTAATTAGCTTATTTCCTTTGATGTACCTCAGTAAATAAATACCGCCTCACTATCATTCTGGCATCTTTTCTGTCACAGCTCTGGCTCTTTCCTTTGCATAGGGAACCTGCCTACATGGATAACTTGGAGGAACAGAATAAAAATAATTCCCTTGACCTGCTTCTGCATCAGGGGCTGACCAGCTAAGTGAGCAATGCAACCAGAATATCCCATGTCTCCGTTTCCACGCCTGGAAAATGAGCGCTGTGATCCTTGTTCATGGCTGCCATTTAATGGTTCATTCGTTTGCTTGTTCATTCATTCGATATACACTCACAGCCACTAATCTTTATAAACAGGAAATTACAATTTAACAAGTTCAGTGTTGGTCCAGAGACCTGGGAGCTTCTTCTGTGAGTTTGGAGGCACCTGATAAGGAGTCCAAGCTGTCTAGACCCATGTGGCCTCTTAGTGAATCCACTTGTGTGATCTAGAAACTGCAGAGTGAAAGTAGAATTACTGTGTTACTTCTAGAAGGTCCCCAACCTGGGCTCAAGTGGAACCTGTGACATGCAGGTTGTCCCCAACACAGTTCACACCACGTCCCTGTGACTGGGGAGCCCCACACCCCAAATTACAGACCATTGTCCCTCCGCCTACACAGCTCTACAATCAGGTTTGCCTCAGTGGCGATATGTAACACCTCCCCAGAGACAAGATAATTTTAGTGTCAAATTTCAACTGGACGTCAAATTTTGCATTTTCTAAATGCAGTCTAGCATTTAGATTTTTAAAAGCCAGGATACACGAACACGAAATTAACCAAGAGTTAGTTTTGATTACAGAATGAAAATGAAGCTTGACTAACGCTGACGTCTTGATGTTCCCGTGGTGAGAATCTGTGAGCTACTGTAAACCACTATGAGCTGGGCTCCCTCCCTCTCACCTTGATATCCTGAATCAGCTGCTGGGTCGGGGTGTCAATCGGGGCCTTGGTGTCAGTCACGTTTTGAATGGCGCTGGACCACCTGGTGGCCTCGTTGAGCAGCTTGGTGTAGAGCCGATAGCAGTGCTTGCGTCCGTACACGGTGACGTTCCAGTAGCCTGCAACAGCAACGCGCGTGCACGCACACACGCACACGGCAGCATGAACCTGGGGGACCGGGGTACTGTCCCCGTACCGGAGTCCCAGAAATCCAGCACCCAGGCCATCTCCACCTGAGTCCCTTTATTAATTCAAGAGCTACTTGCTGACTTCCTCCACGTGCCCTGCCCTGCACTAGGTACCCAAAGACACGTGGAATTTACAGTTGCGAAGGGAAGACAAACATTAAAATAAGCCCAGAATTATAATAAATATATAATTAGTAACGTCTGCTCTCAAAGAAGGAACAGGCGTAAGCTAAAGTCCAGTTCAAGGCTCTGGAACAAGAGTGAAAACTCTTCCCTCAGATTGCTGACTTTCTTTTTCCCTTCCTGTTCCTTGTCTTCCTTTCCTTTAGATTCTCCCTTCAAAAGAAACCATTGTGTCAAGGAAGCAGTCCAGGTGTTCAGAAACCAGCCGAAAGTGGAATGGAGTGACTACAGTAAAAAAATACATGAGTATTTTTTTGAATGGAGGAACTGTATTTCAAAAGCACAAAATCACAACTAGCAACAAAAAATCAAAATAAACAACCTAGAAACACCTTCTGTAATACCGAAAGGGAAAAAAAAAGCTTACGTGACCGCTTTTTATTATGCTAGGTTATGTTCACCGACAGTCAGGGTTTACCTTTTTTAGGCTGCATTATGACTCTCACGGTACAATGGTGAGAAAGACAAAAACACAAGCATAGAAAAATAAGGCTTCCTGTAGGAAAACTTTTGCCTGTTTACATCTCCTTGCCCTTAGAAGAATCTTTCTGCAACCCAATAAATCAGGACCCCTTTACTATGGTTTACATATCAAGTGTTCATATAGCTAATCACGGGCAGCCTCAAAAGATAAATCAGCAAAAGAGATATTTTTTTGGGGGCGGGGAACGTAAACACCCCAGGTAGGAAGCTCACTCCTTCGCTCTGAGCAAACCCACACCTCCCATGACTGGACAGGCCACGTCTCAGGCCCAGCCAGCCCTGAGCACACCACACCGCTTACCTGTCTCCTTGAAGATCTTCTCGTCCGGCGGGACGACCGAACAGAGACTGTTGAGGACCAGGGTGCCCAACTTCAGAGCATTCTTCTCCGAGCTCTTGTAGTAATCCAAGGAGTTGTGGGTTAGCACAAACCACCGTTTCTTCAGTTTCAGCGAAGACATCTTCGGACTGTTCTTCACTTCTTTGTGCAACCACCCTGGAAAGAAAGAATGAAGTGTCAGCTCAAAACTAGGATAAGCAGCATGACATACCAGGTAAAAATCTGCATCCGGCTTACAGATGGCTCAGATTTCTATAGATCTGCTACAAACGGCCACGATCCTTTCTTATCTGATGATTTTTAACAATGTCAAGAGGCAAAATTACTCAGAAAAGTGGCTCAGAATGGAAACGTGTCAGATATCCATGTAAATGAAAATAGGACTCCAGGTAAAAAAGCATCAGTGGCATCACCTCTCACTATGAATTCCTGGCCCTCCACTCTGGTGTCCCCCTTGGATCTCTGCAGCAGTGTTATCCAGTGGTGCATCTCCTCCGGCGTGTCCGCATTGCAGTGAAGCACCCGGTTGGCCGTGATGATCACAAATGAGTTGGGTCTGAGCAGTGGGGCGAGAAGGAAGTAAAACCTCTTAGCTCCACTGAAATCACCACCTCCGTGTGACCCAAGACTACATGCCTTTTTCCCAGCTTATGGGTCACAGGGATAAAAACGGCAGTGCTACTTGTATTTTACGTTAAGGCAAACCTTGCTCATTTCTGTAGGATTTATTTTATGCCTCATTAACCTTTAAAACTGGAGCAACACATTCTGAAGGTCCTGGAAGGGAAAACATTTCTTCATGTTGAACTTTCCAGATGAAATTCAGTTCCAGGAAGGCTAACTGAGGTGACCGCGAGGGAAAATTTTTTTTGATGCCTCTCCAAAGTAAATTTCTTCCTGCCTCGGGGTATGGCTTTGGATAATATTTCTGTGGGTAGGTAATGAAATGTCAGATACCAGTAACAGAAGGTCAGTAAATAGGTGTAAGTGGAACATCTCACCCACTTGATTATGCCTGGTACGAAGAGCCACCTGGGTCCATGCCTTCAATGCAATCTGACAAGGGTGCGTTTCCCAGGCAGGGATAACCTAATAATGGAAATTTTCTTTCTCCTGCATCTCTTTTTCGCTGGCAATGCCCTGAGTCTCCCATAGGCTCTTGCTCATATTAATCCCTAATCGTCGAAGCTAGTGACTGTGAATAATGTCTTGCAAGTTTTCAAATGTTCGCTGAAGTTAAGCACTGCAAGAGTTCAAGGAAAAGGAAGATGAACAGGATTATAATATGGACGGATAGGTGTTCCTTAAAAAACAAGATTTTTCTGTAGTTGGGAAGGAAGAAAGGCGAGCACTTGAGGAAGACAGAAAAGCCTGGGTAGGGATGGAAGGTTCTCGCATGGATCATCGCGTGCCCAGCCTGCCTGATGTAGGGGTTTAGGAGGAGAGAGACGCAGATCAGAACTTGACTGTCAGAACAAGCATCTGGGCTTTAATTACTGATGTGACACACATGTGTTAAAGGTTCCTGAGCCAGGTAGGAGAAGGTGCAGGGCGACTAGTAGAAACAAAGAATCTATGGTTCAGAAGAGGCTTCGTTAATGGTGGGGCGATGGACACCCCGGAATTCTCACTCGGCCCAGGAGACACTATTTTTGGTGTCAATTTGAATACATTTCTATTCTCTCTCTAAAGCTATGCCATTGAAGGCAGAAGTCAATTTTGATTCATACTCAGAATTCCTAAGCTGCAAAGCAAAATAGAGATGGGAAAGACGAAGGTCACTGGGTACAAAGACCCCCGAGACCGTCACCGAAGATGATCTGCCTTCAAAAAACAAAACCAAACACATGCTATTTTAAGGGCACAGGTAAGGTAGGCATGTCAAGGAAAATAAATGTTTGTGGTTTAATTTATTAATACTCCACATATAAATTGCCATCAAAATCCTTTTCAAATTCATTATTAAATTTTAGAAAGGGGAACTACACCCACCCCTGTGCTGGGATACAGGCATTTTCATCCTGTGTGAGTCCCAAGTCTGTCCCTGTATGACTGTCTAAATAAGGTTTCCAAGATCTCCCCTACTCCTGACCCCTCCAACCTGCCACACTCCCAAGACACCCAGAGAGGAAGACTTCGGATGAGGTCAAACTGGGTACCAAGACGGAAGTCTTTGATTGCTGGGGTTGACCAGGTGGGAACACACAGCCTAGAGTCATTCCCCAGCCCAGAGCATAGAGCCTGTGGGCGCACGCAGGTATCCAGCAGTTACTTTTGTTAAGAGTCACACCTGAGCTTACCTATCAGGGCTGTCCGAGGCGCACACAGAATCAATTAAGCCCACATCCAAAGTGCCCTGGAAAGAAGTGAAAAGCAGAGAACCATTGAGAGAACCATTCAAGTACAGCACACATCAAGATAACACCCCTAGATGATGACTCTCTAAACAGGCAAACAAAAAAGCCTCCTCCTTTGTGTGTTAACTGCAAAACAGTAGTTATCTAAGGAAACGTCCCCCTTCATTCAGTACAGACAGCCTCTAGACAGGGCAAAATCTACAGTCCATTCATTAAATAAAGTATAAACGAATCCTTCTGTCTTGTTCCTAAAATACTTTCAGTGAAGGGTGTTTACAAACGTCTTTCAATCATACAACTTTTCTGATTTACACTATGATCTATCATCAAATTTCATAATTGTGAGAAAATCAAACTATCTCTGAAATATGATTTTGTGGCTCTGTTTATGTGTCTGGGATACAGTGATGTCAGAAAGAATACAATTTGGAATTCACTATATCCTTTGCAGAAAAGTGTAATGGGCTTCCACGGTTTCATAAAAATTGGAATTTTTTTTTGTTTGAGGTGGGAGAATTGTAATCTATTACTACTTACAATCTTCTATAATTTACTCTGTTTTTCTGTATGATTTTTAACCAAGATGTTCCCGTTTCTCTCTTTAATTATTATACTATTTCTTATTTAAAAAAAAAAAAAGACTGTCCACAAATTCCCAGTCCCCTCTGTCGGGACGCCTCCCTCCACACCCCACCCAGGCTCACGCACCACGGCGTTCTGTGGGTTTGCCTGCTCATCGTGCATCTCCCGAATCTCCTGGTCCGTGGATGCGTGCACCTGGCTCAGCACGCTAAACCACTGGCTGTGGGGAGGAGAAAGCAACAGTCAAGGGGTGGCCGGCCTCCGCGCGCACTACAGGGACACCCTCCTCCACATCCTCTGGGAACACGACATCTCCTCTGAGCAACTTTCTTTTAATATGTCTACTCCTCACGGGTCAATGTGGGTTTCATAATACCGAGGAGCAAAGCTAGGAGAAAGAGCCAAGGTGCCTTTGAGTACCATCTGATGCAGCTTCAGATCAGTGGGAAGACCCTTCCCCTCTGGCCCCAAGGACCTTAGTAGACATTTAATAATGATGATGATAAGTTCCTAGAGAAATTGGCAGCAAAAAATGAAATCCTCAGTTCTACCCACACACTTTGATCAAGGGTCTTTACTGAAGATATTATTTATAACCTAGGGAACATTCAAGTGCATTCTCAATTTTAAATTCCGAGGTAAGAAGGCCAATAATGTAAGAGCATCATCTCAGGGTGGCCACTGGATGTCTATTTTCCCTGCTCATTCCCAGGTGGCATTTCCAACCACCTGATAGGATTTCCACTTAAGTGAATAAAACCACAGGAGAGCTGGAAGTAGAAAACAACTGCCTGGAGTAGAAAGTAGAAAATTATTTTGACCAGAGAACTCTTCTATCTTCATTTCAAATGAGCTTTCTCACTTGCAGCCACATTAGAATCAGATAATAAAAGAAAATGTGTCAACTCCAGAAAAGTCAAGCAGAACAAAAGTCATGATGTAACTAGAAACACAATACGTGCTTGAGGAAAATGACCATGAATATCCATCCGTCTCTGTCAGTTCATACATCCATCATTTATTAAGCAACTAAAGTGAGAGGTACCAAATGTGAGAGAGATGCTAGGACATCCTTCTCCTGGAGGGGGCTTAGCAGACACATATACACACTCCTATAACTAAGGCAGAGGAGAAAGTACTTGGTACCCAATGGGATATTTAAGTAAAAAATTAATACCTATATTTAAAGGTAAGTCATGTAAGTTATTTACAGCAAAGCACTAAAATCTATCTCCTGTGATTCCTGAAGGAGCAAAATGTAACCAAGAGCTTGAAAATACTCAACTTATACAGACTCTTAGGGAGACCAAGGGAAACATCTTAATATGAATTGGTTCATCAATTCTGGTTAACCCAAAGGCAAGACTTCAGTCATTGCTTTATAAAGCACAAAAATATCCGAAATTAAACACTGAACAACACATACGTTCAAAATGTAGGCCACATGGGATCAGACACACCCACACCCACATAAAATTTGCTGTGCTTTCCATCTGTACAGGTGATTCCCTTAATACAAACCTCTCCCCTTAAATCAAGCGCAACTTGAAATCTGAAAAGTAATTTTTAAAAACGTGTTCCACTGGTCAGGGCAAAAAGAAGTCCTTGGCTAAAATATTCCAAATGTTAAATTTAGCAGGTTCATTATGGCACAAAACAGACAGGACAGCTGGGCCTATAATTCAGCTGAAAAGCTGTGGGCATTCCCTGGACCACAAAAAACCACACGTGGTCTCTAGGAGTCCCAGACGGAATGATGGGGCTCTAATTCCAGGTCTGCTTGTTTTTCCAGCTTGTGTCATAATTTATGGACCCAAGTGGGGTTTTAGTTTGTTCCCATGGGAAGAATTATTTTCTTTGCCCTTAATGCTGCTACCATGGTGTTATATCAACACAGAAACATTCAAAGGGCAAGGGGTCGGTCGTAAAGGCCCCGAGAACTCACTAGAAGATTCTAGTGATTTTTCTGAGCTGAAAAGTGAAGAACACAGGCCCAAGGATGTCAGCCTAATAAATTAGAAGGTATTTTCTGGCATTGCTCAGAGTGGATGACAGGCATCTCCAACGTGACCCTACACACCCACAAAGCAGCAGGAAGAGAGACAGATGCTCCACTGTGTGACCCTGCCATGTGTCACACTGAGGAGCAAACACCAGTTCTTCGTAATTTTGTGCCACATCTCAGCACGACGATGCAAACCAAGGTCCAGAAAAGTCACACAACTTGCCCCAGCCAATGAGGGACACCACTGTCCTCCGAGCCCAGTCAAAAATCGAAGCTCCTTAAGCTTTGTGCCTCCATTCACTAGAATTGAGCTTGCATTACTTTACAGATTATACTACCTTTTCTCTGTACCTCAGTCTCCTATTCTGTAAAACTGGATAACAGTGATACCCTATATAGGGTTGTTGTGAGAATGAAATGAGTTAACATATGGGAAGCATTTTGGAACACTGCCTGCAATATAGTAGGTTCCCTAAGTGTTAACTATCTGTTCCAGCCGACGGAATTCTTCACTATCAAGGCCTTAAGCACCCTCCCAATGCCACAGTCCCAGCATTTATTTAAACAGCCAAGGGTTAATGTTCCTGTTTTTTCAACCCTTAAGCAAACAGAAGCTGCTCCCTTTCAAAGCTCAGAAGCTTCCAGAGGGTGGCTTTCAACTGTGTGTAGCAGCACAATTTACATATGCTGCTGGTGACAATAAAAGCCTGAGTGTAAATAACAAGGGGTCTCTTCAGTGGCATGTGAAGCTGGAAATCTGTGTGCTTACTGTACGGAACACAATGCCCAGTGAAAGAGTCCCCAGGAGACAAGTACAGCCATCTCTTCCGACTCTCAGTTCTTCAACCATCCTAAGAGAAAAACCCAACTAGAAAATCAACTGAAATCTTTTCAGCGCCAGTAGGCTCAAGAGTGATGCGTGTGATGTCCAGGCCTGCATAGGAGCGAGGGATGTAGTTATGACCAAGTCGACAGCACAGCGGCTCACCTGGCGTCTTCTGGGGATTCAGCGATCAGGTGGAAGGTCCGATCAGTCATAATGATGTCAATCCCGTTTTCTTTGCTGGTGTTATCTATGATCTCCCTGCAAAGGAACACAAGCGCCAAACACAAATCAGGAACACAGAATTCTTAATAAGGGGCAAGAAAAGAAATTTCACAGTAACTGAAAAATCAGATACCAACACTTCAGCCTTGATTTTCTGCTTTTAGAAACGATGAAGACCCTTGTGGCCTCTAGGGGGAGGCAGGCTTTTCTCTCTCCAGAAAGGCGATCTGCTGGGGGTGTATGTGTGTGTGGGTCCTTGACTGCTCTAGGGGGGGACCTCTCTTCCCCGACTGGCCCACCCAAGGCCCACCCAGCTCAGGTCCTAGAGCAGCAGCCCCTACTCTGCCTGCACCTTCCCTGGGCTCCCTGACTGCTCTACAAAGGAAGGACCTCCACAAGGCAGCCAGTCTGGCCTGAGCTCTTTCCCTTGTTCATCACAGCCTTCCATCAAAGTTTAAGGCAGGAGCTGACACCTCTAACTTACTCTGATACGGGCACATAATTTCCACGAGGGGCTTCGGGGTGAAGAGCAGCATTTGTGTGTTTCTAGATCTCAATTCCATCTTGATCTCATCCTAACACTCTCTAAACAACACTGGAGCTTTAAACTCAGTGGACCAGGTTAAGATCAGGGTAAAACACAAGGAGCTGTTAGGATGGGACCAGAGGTGGTGATATATTTGGTGAAGAAAGGTGCTGGGGATACAGCCAGCTTGCTTTGTCAGCTGAAGTAGTACATATGTTCACAGTAAAACATCTATTTTACAACTACGATATTAAGCAGTCTGGTTAGAAAAAACAAAGATTGTATGACTTTTTAGCTAGAATCATTGAGATGAGATAAAATATTTTTTAAAAAACCAAGAAGATCAGAATTCAGAGAAGAGTCTGTGATGCTTCCTGGGAGTGGAAGGAGAGAGGTGGCCCCGACTGGCGGTGGGGGTGGGTGATCAGCACGGGAGCCTCTGGAGTAGGACAATAATTCCCAGGGGAAACTGTCCAGACCACGTCATCCTGGAGCAGCCACTCTGCTTCCTGAGAACTCGGCTACCTTGCGTGTAAAACGACGGGGTGCCATGGTTCTGAACCGCAGCGGTCCGTCAGAATCCTGGGAAACGTTCAGAAAACCCAGGTGGGGCTTCCTAGGGTGGAGCCCAGGGACTCGCATTTATAAAAAGCTTCCCTGGAGATGGGGGAGTGATGATACTATCAGGGCCCCGAAAACACTCTGGAAACCACAGGATAAATGAGGTGGGAGCTTCAATAATAGATGGTGAGTGAAAGAAAAGATGAAGGGGGTGGTGTATAAATTGAAAGAGACTTGAGCAATCTGTCAACCAATTAAAAATTATGAACCTTATTTGGATTCTGATTCGAAGAAAGAAACTAACCCAAACCAACAAGAACACTATCACCGCCATTTGTAAGATAACTGGGGAAATTTGAACAATGACCAGAGTTTGGACGGTAGAAGGAGTTCATGTTCCTTTTTAAATGTGATAATGATATTGTGACTATATATTAAAAAAGGTCTTGCTCCTTAAGTGTGTACTAAATATTTATAAGTGAAATTATATGATGTCAGGACTTGCTTTAAAAAATGTAGTTTGTAGGGGGACAGTGCAGGGTAGGGTCACAAATGAAACACCACTGGCCATCGGCGGGCAACCACTGAAAGCTGGGAAATGGACACACGGATTTCATTCCAGTCTCCTACCGATGCTTGTCTATGATTGAAATTTTCTAAAATAAAAAATATATTTTTTTCTATAATAAACTTCAAAATATAAAATTAAAAAAAAAACTCTTACCACGGTGAAACCTTAGCAACTCATTGCCTTTTCTCTACAGAATGTGACCAACAGCTGAGGAAGGGCTAACACTTCCTTACCTCTATACTTTTCACAGAACACCTGGAGAATAGGGCTTTATTAAGTATGTGTTTGCTACAGAGTGTGTAGCAAAAGGAACATCCAAAAATACACGGGTGAAATTCACCATCACAATTCTCTCTCTGAGCCTCCTGGCATCTGTGGCCCCCCTCCTACAGGGTAAAGAGAGGACCATCACGGTATGCAGGGCCAGGGGAGGACTGCAGGAGGTACAGAGCTATGCCACGCTGCTGAAACTTGTAGGACTCGGATTCAAATTCCCACAAACTCATCTGACTACAGAGCATGGTCTCCTAAGGAACCTCAAAGGGACAGCCTTGAAAAGTCTGATACTCTGTGCTGTCTGCACGTCATAATTTGGCCTTAAAATTAAATACAAAGGAGACTTTCTTCCCTTGAGTAAACTTTCCACTTTCCAATGAATCATTTTCTAAAGTTTCTAATGCGGGTTGAGCAGGAACCATATGTCGTTTTCAGGTCCACGACTTCAGGAGTTAACTTGGTCTCTCAAAGCTTATTTTTACCCGTGTTCTGAGCGTGTATGGTTGCTTAGTTTCAGTGGGGTGTGGCTACACCAAAATAAATTTTATGCTTAGTCTCTAATTACCCAAGAAAACAAGCTGCCCCTCAATTCCCAACATTTTCTGAAAACCTTACTTAATTTTTAACAAATAGGCCCTCAGTGGTTCAATGCTTTGGTTCTATAAGAAGGTGGCAAAATGGAATTCCCCAGAGGTCCAGTGGTTAGGACTCCGCACTTTCACTGCCGTGGGCCTGGGTTCGATCTGAGGCCAGGGAACTAAGATCCCACAAGCTGAGTGGCATGGCCAAAAAAAAAAAAAAAAAAAAACGGGGGTGTGTTGGATTCAAACACCAGCTCTGTTGCTCTCATTGTTGGGTATGAAGAGGCTAGTATACCCAACAAAGGTGGAAGACAGATGATTCATTTCACACACTTCCCGACTGGCTGTCTGCTCCCAATTTAGCCATCTGTTGGCTACAGCTGGGCTTGGAGAAGAATTAAAAGTGATAGATGGACCCATAAAAGGATGACAAAAGATGCTCAACCAATGGCTCAATATCCACACCACGATTCCTGTGTACCGCCAATGACATTTCCAAAGAGCTAGTTTTATGTCCACCTAGCATCTTATAATCCAGAGCTGAATGTCTGAAAATTCACAAAAAGTGAATTTCACAGACGGAGTTTTATTTCCCTGATTTCCTAATAATTCGACCCGCTGAAAGGAATGATGAGGACTCACCGAGTACCTCTTACAATCTACTGCTTCAAAGAACTTGCCCCAGACAGCCTGTAGGCAGGGACTTAACTGATGAAGCAGCCCCGAGCCCCGGTCAGCAGCCCTGGCCAGGGCGCATCAACATACTTGGCTGTCCGGACTTCCACGGTGCCCTTGAGCTTCTCCTCGCTGTCATTCTCAAAGTACATCAGCTTGGCCTGGCGGAGGACGAACCAGCGCTTCTTCCAGTTTCTCCTGGACAGCGTGGAGGAGCCGCCACCCTTCTTGTGCAGCCAGCCTTGCTTGAGGGCCTCCTGCTTGGAGCGGAACCACAGGAAGGTTTCATCCTTGAGGACGCACCAGCGGCGTTTCCAGGTGTTCATGAGGCCACCTGTCTCCCCAGGGTTGGGTAGGAAGGGGTTTAAGAAAATCCGTCATATTGGATCATAAGATCAGTAGGTCTTAAGGTCCAGCCCATCCTTAACATTGCACCAAATGACCCGCCCTCAGACACCCCCCGATGATGGGTGATCGCACTGCTGGGTCGTGCTCAGGGGGCACTGGGCAGGTATCACACTGGCTTGGTTGGATTACACAAGAACCCTTCCTTTTTTCCAAAGCAGCTCCTACTCACTTAGCTGAGAAATCCTGGTGAGGAGCTTAACAGCAAGACCAGTCAGGGGCTGATACTCTAACCCTGGGTTGAGGCAGGACCACGGATGGGAGTTGAGGGAGAACCACTTCCATATGGATGGATCATGCTTCTGTCCAAACACCCCAGGAAGGGGAAATTAGCTTAAAATGTGTCAAAGTTGACACATTCCTTCCTTGTTTAGTCAGTGTGAGGAACAAAATTTATCAGTGACTCCAAAGTTTAGCAATAAACCCTAACTTACATCGGAAAAGAAAAGCATTATCATCTGAAAATGGCTTCTATGTATAAGGTATAACATTCAGAATATGAAACAAAGTAAGACTCCAAACCAAACTTTGACAGTACCTTAAAAATGAGAATTTAGCTGTAATTTATTTAGTGGAAAACTTTTTTTGGTTGAGACAAATTAGACAAGGATATACAGACATTATTTCTATACAGAATATATTTCTAATACTCTTCTAGCAGGATAATTTTATTTTAGTATTCTAGATTCCCCAAGGATGCTCGAAGAGTGACATCTTACAACCATGATTCAAAAATCTGCTTCAACGAACCCATTGAAGAATAAATACTGCACCTACTTCAGTAATTATCAAGTGTCCACAAGTTATTTTTTTGATCAGCCAATAATAAAAATAAAGAACATTTAAATGTGGATACTGAAAGTAAGTATAAAGAAAATGCCTTCCTTTTACAGATTAGAAATAAATTTAAAACAGACCTTCTAAGATTAATTTTTTCAGTGGTTGCTTCAATGATTACAGATCTCAACTTCACAGTGGAACAAAAGATGCAAAGACAACACTGGTTTCTCTTTGCAGTGCGAGGCGCACTTGCTTCGCTGGCTTTTACAGACCGCTGCCCTTTCTCGTATCTACAGCACTTCCTGCTCACCTAGCTGAGAAGCCTTTGTGATCACACCAAGCGCCAGAGCTGTTTCCTAACAAACAGCAAACTTGCCAGGGAGTACCAGAAGGAAACTGTTTTTTTTTCCTTCTTGATGTGTGGCTTTAATCTAGGTTTCTTAAAACAAGCCAAGAGGAAACTGTAGTACAAAGTTATCCTATTATCTTATCGTCTTTGAATGATCAAGGTTATTCACAGCTGTTTCAAAGACACAGATTACAAGTTATCCCAAGAGCCCTCACCACCAGTCACTCTACTGCTCTTACGTTATTGATGGGACTCACTCCCAGCCCTGCCCCCCCAATTCCGGGTGTTCCCTTCATATTTCATCTAGAGAATTTGATCAACGCTCTTAGTTTCGTGACTGTAAACACCTTTAGTAGTAGTAGGCTGGTGCAAACTCATCTATGCTCACAAAATAGAATCTGGTGGTTGGTTAGATTTTCCTTATCATTGGTTTCTTTGAAACTTTTGGTCACAACTTTAAGGCTTTATTAAACATTAAATGGTAATGTATCAGAGATTAAGTGGTGATGCAGTTATACAATAATTTGTTTTATTAAGAGATGAGTGTGCCACAAATTCACTTGCTTACCTTCTTGAGCTTTTAATGCTTTAATCTTGGGATTTTAGCGCTCTGAATGTATCTTTACTTTTTCCTAATCTTATTTGTTTTAATCAGACAATTATATAATAAAAGAATGCCATATATTATAAATAAGAGTGATTTACAGGGAATTTTTGAGCTAACTTAGGGAACTAGATTAATTAGGGGGAGAGGAAAATATATGAATAATAAAAAGCTTATATTCATTTATTCTGAGAAATGCATGAGAAAAATCTTAAAATGCTACGATTAGATACTTCTTGGGTTATTAGGTTCTGATTTGTGATTACATTTTTTCCTTCATCCAATGAACGTTCAATTATTCGGTTAGAATTTCTCAATCTTTTTCATTCCAACGCTCCTACAAGAATTTCCATCAACCAGTGACTTTGGCCAATAGGAAGCTCTCCCCTAAAAATAAACGTGGAGGGGTTTCTGTGAGCACGTGGGGGGATCTGAGGCTGAGAACAGCAGAACTTTGAAAAGCAAATGAATGATGTTAGCAGTTAAACAGACATTGAAGGTGGGGGGAAAAAAAAAAACAAATGAAAAGAAAAAGACATAGATGAAGAAGAGAAAATTATATTAAGGATGGCAAAAGAGATATGAGAAAAGATAAATATGCCAACAGAAGACAGAAGCAAAGGCAAAGAACAGAAGAAACAGGGAAAGGGAACCCAGAATAAAAAGGTTTTCAAGGGGGAAGAAGAAGAAAAGGAAAAGGGAAGAAAGAAAGATGGCAGTAGAAAAGAAAGTGAAGAAAAGGGTCAGAGAAAACATAAAAAACTTGAACCATCTGGGGACGATGGATCTTGTTATCTCTGCCCCATCCCCAAGATTTGGCCTCTTTCCCCTCATCGAGTTGAGGGCCGTGTGAGAAACCAATCTGCTCTTTAGATGATCTGCGGAAAACTCCTACCAAAAATTGGTGATGATTATGGTTTCTCATGATTCCTGTCAATGATTTGGAAGTCAAGGTCAAGAACATGAATAAGGCATGGGTACAAGGTCCTGATTAAGCGCTTTTCCAGAAGGAGGATGCTTCAAGGTCCCCAAGTATTAAGGTTCAGTACAGTACATTCGAACTTTAACAGCAATGCAAAAAATACGATTAAAACTCTTATCATGAGCAAGGGATAGACAGTAGGCGTCGCAGGCAGTTTAAGCCAGGGGTGATCCTCTCTCAGATCTTTACTTTCCCGTGTATAAGGGTGTCTAATACTCCTGTGGGAGGGAAGAATGCAGCTTCATCATGGTAATGGGCTGCACTAACCCCAGCAGCATACATGTGTTTGTACGTATGTGTGAGAAAGAGAGAGAGGAAAAGATGTGGGAAGGAAGGAAGGAAGGAGAAGAGCACAGATATGAGAGAGACATGGAGGCAACAGGGAGAGAGGGACTGAAAGCGGTGACAGTGGTTGCAGACCCTTTGTCCTAACACTGCATGGTCCGATAGGGTCACCCACATCACACCACCACGGCATCCTCCATCCACCTAACAGGACCTCACACCAGGTAAGGGGTATGTGGGATGACTTTTTCAGCCCCCCTCCTTCAGCCTCAGTTTCCCATCACTTCACCCCCTAACCCAGGCACCAGGGTGGCTGCAGGTCGTACCTCTCATGTACAGGAAGCTGTGGAAGTAAGGCAGCGTGACACAGCTGTACACAGAGTCCCGCCGGTATGAAAGTTCATCGTCTGTATCAAACCGAGAGTCGAAGTCCTCTTCACTATCTTCAAACTGGACCAGGAGAGAGAGAGAGCCAACAGTGAGCAAAAAGGACAGAAAACAAGCAAAGGAAATGCCCAGCACAGGTCAACACTGAAAAAATAAAAACAACGGACAAAGAAGCAACACGCTGCTTCGTCACAGTGCAACGGAGTGTGGTCATCAAAAGAACTCAGAATTACAAAATACTGACTTTTGGTGTCAAACGGTCAGTTGACTTGATACGTAACACAGGAGACATATTTTAATCCCAAGGCTATGTATTCAAAGTACAACGCTGCTATTTAAGTGTACAATTTTAATCAAACCATCCAAGAGTTAATTCCCTTTAAGTTATTGTGCTAAAAATATCTTCAAGGACTTCCCTGGTGGCGCAGTGGGTAAGAATCTCCCAGCCAACGTATGGGACACGGGTTCAAGCCCTGGTCTGGGAAGATCCCACATGCTGCAGAGCAACAAAGTCTGCGCGCCACAACTACTGAGCCTGCGCTCTAGAGCCCGTGAGCCACAACTACTGAAGCCTGCGTGCCTAGAGCCCATGCTCCGCAACAAGAGAAGCCACCGCGATGAGAAGCCTGTGCACCTCAAGGAAGGGTAGCCCCTGCTTGCCGCAACTAGAGAAAGCCTGCGTGCAACAACAAAGACCCAACACAGACAAAAATAAATAAATTAATTAAAAAAAATAAAAAAAATTCTTAAATAAATAAACAAACAAATAAATAAAAATATCTTCAAGCCTTAGAAAGTCAAGGGAGTATTTAACGCATGGACAACGGGAAGAAATAAAAGTAAACTATAAATAAATCCAGAAGCTGGAAAGAGCACGTTTAAGCCCTTAAAGTTTCCTCCCTTACAACCAGAAAAATATACATAACGTCCTGCAGTGGGCGGGTGAAGCTACCGTCAGGAAAGGTCTCTGAAGTGCCCCTGGCAAGTCTTGTTCCAGTTTAGGGCGGGTCTCATTTCCCAACCCGCTGCAAAGCCAGCACAGACACAGCCAGAGTCTCCACTGAAAATGCCAGTTTTCTTAGGCTTTGGGCAAGACGCAGTTCTGGGTTTTGCGTTCAACCTCCAACAGGCACCAAGTTTCACTTACTAATGCGACGATTGCTTTTGGCAAGAGAAAGGGGTTTAAGGCCAGCCTTAAGAGCCTGACTTTGGAATCCTGGCCCGTTCTAGGGGGGATGTCTTCCTCCAAGGGATGGTGCAACGGGGGCACAGATGACAGACAACTTCCACCCCAGCGTGGGCAAGCCGGGGCCCCGGGAGGACAGTGGGTACTCACCGAGGACTGGGCCCCCTCCGAGCTGAACCGGTAGGCCCCCGAGCTGTTGTAGGTGCCCACGGAGCATCGGTAGTCTGGGGACCACTGGCTGCTGTACGAGTTGGAGAAGGTCACGCTGCTGCCAGAGGTGATGGCCCCGTCCTCGTAGTCGTCCTGGTCGTAGCTGTAGTCGCCGTCCGGGGAGGGCAGCCCCCCGGGGGTCTGGGGCATGCAGTAGGTGGGCTCCCCGGAGGAGGAGTCGTGCTCTGAGGGGGCCAGCAGCACGGTGCTGTCGGCGCCGGGGCTGGTGGGCACCACGGTGTCGTTCATGTAGGGGTCCTCCTCCGAGGACTCGTCGCTGGTCCGGATGCCACTGGTGCGCTGGTCCGAGTGGCCGTGCTCGCTGGGGTTGGGCGAGTCCTTGAAAGCATCGTCGTCGGCCTCGAAGCCCTCGTCCACCTCCTCCTCCGGGTAGGGCTGGCTGAAGTTGAAGCTGGGCTTCTCGCCGCAGGCACCCTCGGCCAGGTCAGCCGGCGCGCCCGCGGACCCGCTCCCCACCGACAGGGAGCGCTCGATGTTGCGGACGCACTCGTCGATCTCGTCGAAGTTGAGCGACTCCAGGAACTCCTGGGCGGCGCGGCAGGCTTCGTCCTCCAGCCGCCGCAGCTCCTCGTCCCGCAGCTGCTGCAGCTTCTGCAAGGAGGCCTCGGTCAGGGACAGCTCCTGCCTCTCCTTCATGCGCTGCAGGTCCTCGATTTCCTTCTCCAGGCGCAGGATCTCCTCCACCTGCCTGTTCTCCTTCTGCTTCTCCAGCTCCCGGCTCAGCTCGGCCTCCCTCCGACGCTTCTGCAAGGCTTCCTGTTCCCGCTGCGTCCTCGCTGCCTCCTCCTGGGTGATTAAGTTACAGTGAAGCCGTGAGGCAGGGCTCTAACCCAACTGACTGGTGTCCTTATAAAGAAGAGGGGATTGGGACACACACACGGGGCACCGGGGAAGCAGGTACACAGGTGCAAGGCCACGTGAGGACACAGCAGCAATCTGCAAGTTAGAGAGAGGCTTCCGAAGAAACCAACCCTGCCAACACCTTGATCTTGGACCTTTAGCCTCCAGAACTGTGAGACAATCAATTTCTGTTGTTTAATCTGCCCAGGCTGTGGCACTTATGTTATAGCAGCCCGAGCAAACTAATATAGTGATTATACTGGTCTAGAGCTATCATGCTGTCGTGATTCACACTGAAATCTTAGACATTCACACATTTTTACCCAACTGTAATGGGTTAGAAATTGCAGCATAAACATCTCCTCTAAAATTCTTCCTCCTGTATATTTATTTTAGCTTTGAATCCTTCTCCCTACATCTTTACTTTAGTTTCAAATCATTGAGGCAAAGTGTTTGAACTGGGAAGGTAACAGACAAGATGTCATGTTGTCACGGCATTCTTCACCTGTTGGGCGCGGAGCTCAGCTTCTCTTCGTTCCCTCTCTCTTTCTCTGAAAATAGTCAAGAAAAAAAGACAGTGAAAATAAACGAAAGCAATGAAAAAAATCCGGACCCACTTTTCAGAGAGCAAACTTTTTAACAGAAGCTTTGCAAAAGACAACTTTGAAGTGTGAAGGATGGAGAGGGTCTCTTCCTTTGGCAATATACTTATTCTTTGCATGAATAAAAATACCACAAAACTGGGTCTTCAATGTTGCTAAGGAATTTTATCTGAGCCACCAAGAGTTATTGTTTCAAACAGCAGGTTCCATAGCATCCACTGGGAATTCCTGCTGTGAGGCTGGATGTAGAGCATAAAAACTCCAAAGGTGTCCTCCTGTCTGTTTCATCCAAGCCAAGAAAGGTCCCATACCTTTCCTCCTCCTCCCGTTTCCTCTTTTCTTCCTCCGCCCGTTTCCTCTTTTCTTCCTCCGCCCGTTTCCTCTTTTCCTCCTCTGCCTGTTTCTCTGCCAGCAGCTGTCTGTAAACTCTCCGGGCAATCTGACCTCGGAGTTGCTTCTGGAAAACCACGGCTGCTTTTTTCAGGTGCAAAAATCTCCTCCTCAGAAGAAATGCTCTGTAATTCTTCTGTATAATCACTACACAATAAAGGAGCTTCTTGTATTGCTTTCTGAAAATGAGAAGAGAAACAGCACAACAGAATAACTGTGGAGGTAATGAGGCTTCGAGCTCTTTACGTGAGTTTACATTAATGCTACAAGACAAGAGAGCAGGACCTCGTTTGGGGCTGATCCGCTCATAACAGAGACTCATTATAGGGAGCCGACAAGGAGCAAAACAAAACAGAAGAAAAACAAAAGAATAACAACAAACGAAACTCAAGCAAGACCCTATCATCATGTTGGCTAAATAAACACATCACTCCTAATACTGACTTTGAAAAGTCCTGGCAGGAAGTTGGGTTGTAAACAGAACCAAGAGATGTGATATATTTTCCTGTCCTTATGAGAAAAAAAGAAAAGGATGTGCCACAGCAGGACGGCTGTGTACTTGAGAACATGTAACGTACTGTGACGAACAAGGGTTCGGGTGGCCCGCAGGTCCGCAGAGGTGGACAGAACTCAGATGCACAGGAAAAGAACCTGCCTCATTCGGCAAACCCTGGAGAGGGGGCCACTGTGGACCCAATGGGATGACACCAAAGTCAACAGGCAAGCTGCCTGTGGCTTCAGTATGTGACCCAGAGGAACTAGGGAAATGTTTAAATATGTCACCCAGTCCCCCTGAGGTCGCTGCTCTGAGACATCAGGAGCCCCTTTTCCCATTTCCTGCCCAGGTCAAGCTAACTAGGTGCTGGCATTGCTAGTTACGAGCACTGCCCTGGGACTCTCCTTAGCCTGGTCCTGACCCGAACCCATCCAGGTCTATTTTAAATGAAAGCATATGGCCAGGGCCACCCCACCTGGTGACACACACGGGGGACGCCCCCTCCTCTCTGCGCACTTCTTACCGTGCCAAGTAGCCCAAGATGTGGGCCCGGATCACCATGGCCGCCCGCGTCACCTCCTCCTCCCGCCGCTTCTCCAGTTTCTGCTCCAAGGACTCGCGAAGGAAGACCTGCCCAGGAGAGAGCAACATGTCACGTCCACAGAATGCGGCAGGTACAGGTAAGGCGTTTCTGAGTCAGCTGTGTCTTTGGTGGGTAAGGCTTTTTTCCTTCTCTGATTTGCTCCAAACACAAACGGCCATGCTGTCCGGCACAGGGAATCTCAAATTCCTGGTGGGGAAAGGATTTCTTTTTTTTTTTTAAAACTTCCCATCTGTCACAGACTAAGACCTTTGTAAAATATAGTAAACAACGTATTACTGGAAAGAAAAAACCAAAGGAGTATATAAAATCCAAGTCCCGTTTTCTCAGTTATTATTAGTTCAACAGGCATAAGATGACTGTGAAATTGCCATCAAGTTTATAAATACTTATCTCACTGTGGGCTGGGACCAGCACATTAAGTCTAAGTAAGAAGATATCTAGAGAGACTCGCTACATTAAAAAGGAGAAGGAGGGGGGGAAGGGGGGAAGAGGGGGAGGGAGAGGAGGAGGGGGGAAGGGGGAGGGGGAGGAGGGGGAAGGAGAGGAGGGGGAGGAGGAGAAGGAGAAGAAGAAAGGACAAAAGAAAGAAAGGGAGGGGGAAAAAATCCAAGAAATTTGTAAAATGTTACTTTGCCATCACGTGGAAACTCTCCCTTCATGCTTGTCAAATGATTTCGATCAAAGCATCTTGGCCTCAAAAATAATGCACATAAAAAAATTGACATTTAAGAATGTAATTCTATAAACTGTTTGCAATTAGAACTGAATCATTTAAGTTATCTCGGTTCAGCCATCGCAAGAAAACTATCAATAGAATCGGGACAAAGAGATTGTTAACTATTTGCTGGCCTGTTTCTGCCCGTGGGCACCTCAATCCTATGCTTACCATTTATATAAGCCTAAGTGTGTCTGGTAATTGGCATTTGTATCAGAATTCCTAATATTTGAAAAGGTATGAAAATACTGAGACCCTCCCTCAATCATGGTAGCTTTTAATTCTGTAATTTCCAATGTGATGCATAAGGAAGTTTGGAATTATCTCCTAAAAACAAACAAATTTTTTTATGCTTTTCTACTAACGGTCAGCTGGAGGCACTGGTCGGGGGGCTGGTTAAACGACACACTCCCTCACTCACGACTTCTCAATTTATGCTCCAGTGAGTCATTCTGGCCTAGGATGATGCATTATGTCCTCTTGAGGGCACATTTTCCCAGACTCTCTGCTCTGGCTCTTCCAAGACATTTGGGCAAAAAAGCAAATAAAGAATCCCACCATCATGTGACTCATAGAAGCCTTACCTACTCCTGCTGTGGATTCCTGAGCATTTGTAAAACTCTCCCACCAAATAATTCTCAGAAAAGCTTTTCATACAATGCTCTTCCTATAATTGCAATTAATATGCTCTGCTGATGCATAAAGAGACTGCATCTTGAGCAAAAAAAAAAAAGTTTAATGAAGAAACAGCAGCTACGAGCATAAAGCTTGTTAGTTCAGCAATGAGAAAAGGTTTTCAGAAATATGAAGCAGTTTTCATCAAGACTGGACTTCAAAGAAATATTTAAACTTCTCTTTGAGACGATTTTTTGATATTAAGGATCTTAGTCTAACGCTGTTGCTCTGGTTAGTGTTTAAAAGAAAAAGTAATGAAGTCAAATCTTGAACAAGAGTGGTGATGGTGGTGGTGACATCATAAAACAAAAGCATCGATGCCAACGAGCAGTGCATTCATCAGATGAACAAATAGGAAGCTTTATGAAGGAAAGAGCGTCTCACACCTTATCAGAAGTCTAGGGACTGTCTTGATTGGAATCAGAGTCAGAGAAATACCTGCCTTAGTTTCACGCCCATCAAAGAGAGCTCTATGCTCTGCCTATTAGATTCACTTCCACATCTTTATCTATCAATAGATTCTTTCCATAACCCGAAGGGCAAACGGAGTAAAATGCTTTAGAGACCTAACTTGGCTTCATTAAGAACATCCACCCTGAATTTATGCAACAACACACAGAAAATGATGCCAGTTCTTCCAGCCCAGTGGTGTCCGCTGCCACGTTGCCATGTTCCCAGGATGCGGCCAAGATCGAGTCAGCAGGATCCAGCTGCTGTGAGCGGAGGCGCCGGCCTCGTCAGGCATCATCAAGCAGCTTAGGAAGGGGCAGTGCGCACTCAGGGGGCTGCTCGGCTAACCTGGACTCAACATCCAATACGAATAGTTTCTCATGGCTTTTCCTATCATTTGCTTACATAGCTCAAGAGCCTATGGATTATTCCAGTAAAATGTCTTTATAGAATACCTCTTGCAGACTTTATTGCCAGAGAAGAAATAAGGTCTGGCAATGTAGTCCACGGACCAGAAAAGTAAAACGTGCCAGAGTCACAAGGCAGAGGGAAAAGTCAAAACCAGGAAAAAAGAGGGGAGCAGCTGTTCACCTCCGTCTCCCTAAACTTGGCTTCTCAGCAGGGACGTATAGCAGGATCTCCTGCTCGGGCTGTTCCAGAGGCTTGGACAGGCCTCCTAGCTTCTTTAGGGATGCTTCCCCAGCAGATAAGAATCCTTGCCTTCCAAAGACCAGATGTGTTTTAACCCAGTGAATTCAGACCTGGCGCCATGTTTAATTTGCTGACTACAACGCTGCCCACATCTCCCTCTGTCATGTAAGTGTTGACAGAAACTTCTTTACCAGAAGATCTAGATATTTGTTAGAGGTTCAAGGTTTTAAATGCAAAGACCTCTGGCAGCAACATTGACTGAAACACTGCTAGAGTATAATTAAGTGTATAATTAAGTCAAATGTTGGTCAAGGTCAAGGCTATTTAGTGGATACAATTCAAATGCTCTCATGTTTCCATTTACTTCCTAATATTTACGTGAAATGATAAGCTTCCATCCTACTTCTACTTCCAGTGTGTCACCAATTAAAATTTAACTCCTCTTTAAACATTTCCTTTTCTTGAATACTCTTCTGATCATGTCAATTCACAGTGAGCTCTCTCCTGGAGCTGTGTCCTTATTCCTTCAAGAGATCACACTGCATAATTTATCAGTTGTATGGGATGACTTATCTCCCAGCAACTTAGTAAACTGGGGGCAATGCCCATGTCTTTATGTCTCCGTGTCCCTGTGCTACATCCAGTTCTAAGTCTTGCTGGGGCCTGATTTCCATCGTAAATTGTAAATGAAGTTGGATTGATTTTTCAGAGCTCAGAAAAGAGACCGGTATTGGCTGGGTGAGTCAATAATCTTTGATGTTATTCCATGGTATAAGGCAGTGAGACAGGAGGAGGATATCAGTTTATAGAGAATGTAATACCTTTTTAATTAAAAAAAATCAGAGCAGACTATATTATACTGCCAAGAGCTCCACTTGAACCAACTTCTTTAGAAAGTTCTTTGAGTGACTCAAAATACAACAATCTTGTGCCATCACTTTATAGTTTTTTAGCATTTAACAGACACTGACTGAGCTCCTACTATGTGAACTCCTACTACGTGCATTGTGTTGTGTAGAAGAACGAACAAGGAACTCTACATTCTCTATTGGGTGATTGTAGACAAGTCACCAGGCAATAATACCAAGACAACATCACAGCATGTTAAGTGTTATAACAGGGCAGAAAACAGAAAGATGTCAATGACAGAGGAGGGGGCTTAGCCCAGTTTAGGGGTGAGTTTTGGGGCAGGGTGCAATGAAGAATGTCAAAAAGGATTCCTGTCAAAGCCTGCATCTAAGCAGAGACTTGAAGGATGAGTTGGCTAAACGGGGTGGAGGGGAGGGTGGAGAATTCCAGGTAAAGAGACCTATAAACCTGGGAGGACACACCCCAAGGTGACCCCCAATGAGTTACGCCCTTGTTTAATCCTATTAGTGTGGGTGGAACCTGTGACTTTCTTCTAGAACATGGCAAAGGTGATGGGATATCACTCTTATGGATATGTTACATTATATAAGACTCCACCTTAGGAGACTGGAGCAGGAGCGTCTCCTGCTGGCCCTGAAGAAGTGGGAGGGCCTGGGAGGGGGTCAGGTGGTTAGAAACTGTGGGGGGACCTCTAGAAGCTGAGAGTGGCCCCAGGGGGCAGCCAGCAGGAAAAGAGGGTCCAGTGGGACTGCAGCCTCAGTCCTACAACTGCAAAGAATGGCATTCTAGAGCCACGTGAGCTTGGAAGAGGACCCCAAGCTCCAGAAGGGAATGCAGCCCCAGCTGACACTCTGAGACCCTGACAGAGGACCAGCTAAGCTGTGCCTGGACCCCTGACCCACAGATACCATGAGGTAATTGGTGTGTGTTGTTAAAGCTGCTAAGTTTATGGTTGTCTGTTACACAGCAATAGATTACTAATACAATACCTCTGCATGCCATCTCTACCTTGTTAGATGTTTGCATCTTAAATCCCTGGCCAGCTGAAATCCTTCAAGAGCAGAAGAGTATGTTCATTATACACTTTCCTTTGTTAAATGGCCTCCAGGTGATGCCTAAATACTTGTCATTAATCTCACATCAATGTTATAGACTGAATGTTTGCCAACCCCCCCACCCCCAATTCTTATGCTGCAGCCCTAACCCCCAATGTGATGGTATTTGAAAGTCAGGCCTTTAGGAAGTAATTACGTTTAGGAGGGTGGGGCCCCATGATAGGATTAGTGCCCTTATAAGAGGAGGAAGAGAGACCAGAACTCACTCTCCACCATGTCAGGACACAGTAAGAAGGCAGCTGTCTATAAACCAGGAAGGAGACCTTCACCAGAATCTGACCATGCTGGCACCCTGATCTCAGAATTCCAGCCTCCAGAACTGTGTGAAATAAATGTCTGTGCTTAAGCCACCCTGTCTATGGTATTTTATCAGAGAAGCTCTGAGATGAAGACAGTCCAACTGCAAGATATGTGTCCCTCTTTCCCTCTTCCTCCTCTTTCTTTTTTTTAAACAAAGAAACTCCTAGGTTAAAAACATAATCTGAGCAGAATCTTTAAAATATTTCTCTGATGCTGCATTCCTACTTGTAGAGTCAGGAGGATGAGGCTTGAGGAACACCTCTTACTTTTGAAGACAACCATACACTCAAAGGCCGACCCCCAGCTGCCTGCATTTCTGCCTCTCCTGTGTGATAAGACCCTGGAGGTGGGTGGCAGAAGGAGAATGGAACCCCAAATGAGGGTTCTGGAAGTTCCCGATACAGGGAGAAGAGGTCATACTGCCAATTTTATGGCTAATTTTTGCTGTTGAGGCCAGACTGCTTATCACTCAGCTAAGGGGTAAAGGCCTCAGTCACACCTGCATGTTTAAAAAAATGGATTTCAACTTGGCTTTCCAGACTGGACTTTGGGTAACCTACCGGATTTCGGACTACTTGCTGGTCTCCCACACAACAGCTCTTGTGGTGCAGGGAGAACATTCAGTATTCTATTCTAATAATGCAAAGTTAGAAGGGTCTGGGGTCTCACTTCTTAGATGCCAGAGGCTGCCCAGTTCTTCCCTGGCACTGAGTTGCCCATTAGCCAAATTTGTTGACTGACTGAATGAAAACACACGCACTTAGGATCTGATGCTTCAATGTGTCCCCATGAACAGAGTCCCTGAAAAGTCAAGGACTTCAGATAAAAGATTCATGTTGGGAGGACAAAGAGTATGGCTGGCATGATAACGATGGGTATCCTCCCAACATTGGAAAAATAGTTGGTTAGCAGTCATCACAGAACACCAAACTCAAACATCTCTCAGGAGGTTGATGGGACGGTCGTTCTTTCTCCGAAATTTTACCTTCGTCTTCCCCAGCTGCCACTCACTGTTGGAGGTGTCATAGAGCTGCAGCAGGGCCATGCACTTGCCCCTCACGTCCTCGGGCAGAGCCACGTTCCTCGTCAGCACCTTATACCTGCAAAAGAAGAATGCCCAGCGTCACCTTGTGCTAAAATCCTTTCCCCAACCCCTCTGCAAAGAAAGAGGGTCTCTGCAGCTCCATCTTGCCTTTTGTAAAAATCCTGGAAGGGTCTTCGGACGGCATACCCAGCTTTCCGGATCCTGACCGTCTCCAGCATCCCGGAGTACCGCAGCTGGTTGACCACAACTGCCTGGTCAAACTGGTCGGGCATCTAAAACATGCCAAGAGGTGAGAAGATGACGTTAACAAGACCGCCCCCCGCCCCATGGTTTTACACACACATATTTTGAACCTACACAAATATACAGAAAACAAACCCCACCCCACATACCCACAGCCTAGCTGCAACAGCCAGCACCCGTGTCAATCCTGCCCCCCATCCTTAGCCCACTTACTCCCTGACCTTGGATTTTTTTTGAAGCAAGTCCCAGATAGTACACACTCTCATTTGTAAATATATCAGTATCACTTTTATTTTTTTATTTTTTGGCCGTGCTTTGCGGCATGTGGGATCAGTTCCCTGACCAGGGATGGAACCCGTGCCCCCTGCAGTGGAAGTGCGGACCACTGGACCGCCAGGAAAGTGTTCCAGTATCATTTTTTAAATAGAACCACAACACTATCATATCTTAAAAGATACCAATAATTCATTGATATTAATATCCAGGTTCAAATTTCTGATTATTTTACAAATATCATAAACGGACCACCATTTTTAATGCTATGTTTTTCAAAGAATCTTAAGTGTCATGCAAATATCACTTTATTTACTTTTTAAAATTCAATTTCCAGGCATTTTTTTAGCTGAAAAATACAGTGACCCAGTGAGGGCTGGGGGGGTGGTTAGGGGCTGGGGAGGAAAAGGAGAGTTTGTAAGTGGAGAAAACAGACAAAAATGAAAAAAAATTAATTTTCTCAATTTCTAGTCAGATACCCCATTTATCGAGCTCCATGCTATGATCACTAAATAAATTAATCCCAGAACATACAAACAAAAGACAGAGGAAATCAAGCCAAGACTTAACATTCTGAACCATATTCTCTTATCTGTTCAGTTGCCAAACAAACTGGTTTTGCTGACAGGACAATGGTCTTTCAGGGTAAAGCCCAAAAGTATGCCATTTCCCACTCACAGCTTTTTGGGCAGTGATTTGTTTTTTAATCCAAACACCCCATTTCCCTTTAATTAATTCGTATTTTCTTATCTTACACAACTGTGTACAAAACGACTGAAAAATAGTGCCATAGAACACAAGTACATTGTTAAAAAGTGCAAAGACGGTAAGTGCCTTAAATTTGCGAGCCCTAAAAACACAGCCAGTCATTAACACAAAATCAGGCTGAAAGCCATGTTATTCTGTACGCTTTCCAAGCTAGCAAAAAAATAAATCTGAAGAATGCTCTGCAAATCTCCCTTGCAGCGTTTGATGGAAAAGCTGCCATCATATCCAGCAGGATGACTTGTCTCGTATTTAATTTCTCCTACAAACACTGGGGTCAGATGTCTCTACTCAGCAGTATTCTACCGGAGTCTAGCCAATAAATAAGGGCGAATATCCAAAGAACTGGGGCTCACTGGTTTCTGGTCTTAATTATTTCAAATATCCCTAGACGAGAAAGAATAAAATAAAAGCATGAAAAAATTAGCCTTGATAACTCCTTTACCTTATCTTCGGATTGAAACACAGAGAGAGGCAACTGTTCTGAGGGTATTTGGTTAAAATGCTTCTGTTAGATTTATTTGGGAATATAATCTGAACAGTAGCAATCCACAACGACCAGTAGAGAGCTAATATAAAACAAACACTGAATAAGGCATCAGACTTAGTTAACTTTGTTAATTCACAGAGAAATCTACGAATTTCATATCTAATCATTTGATGCTCAAAGACTTGTTAAGTAAAAAAAAAACAAAAACTCTCTAAATCTCTCTCAAACTTTCACTGTTCCTGACCCACACTTTTTTCCTTGCTCCTTTTCTTTCAATCTCTACATAACAAAGTCCGTACAATTCCTTAGTTTGGCACTAGTTATTAAAACACTCTGAAAAATATTACTAAAGGGACACCCCATCCAAAAAGTGCAGCCGCACTTACCATCCTCCAGTCGCTCCGAGGAACATTCCACCTTCGGTTTGGCTCTCAGGCCAAAATTCATATGGAAAACAACTGCCACACTGACCTTTTCGCCACAGCTAAAGACACTGAACAATAATGAACACCATTCCTGTGCTTTAAAAAGTGCTCGGTCGCCATGACAACCCCTTCCATTCTCGGGCTAATTAGTGTGGTGTGGTTGTAGGATTTCATACAGCCTGGGGAGGGGAGGGAGGGTGGGACGGAGCCACCAGGAGTGGCCACTCTTTCCAGGCTCCCATTGTGATTGGGTTTTTGCCCCTTCACAGAAATTTAACCGGGGGAAGGGGGATCTGTTCGCAGATTGTCGCCCTGGGCAACACACAGGGCAATCACGAGGGGAGTAGACCCGTATTTCCATTGGTGGGTCTCAACTTCCCGTTCTTTCTGGTGAATTTAATGTTCAAAGATGACACAGCTGGAGTGTGGACAAGTCACAACTCAAAGCATGTGGCCTTTCAAAACTTCACCTAATGCACTCCAGTCTGTACCGGTAACTCGTTTTCCAGAACTGGAGGTCCTCCCTCTGAAGACTGCCGGCAGTGGCCTAACTGAATTTTGATGGCCGACAGACAGCAAGGGAGGATTTGCGAAGTAACAGCCATAAACCGGGGCAATTATAGTCCCAGGAGTCTGGTCTTGATCCGTTTACTGAATATAAATGATTAAACACCTACTATGCGCCAAGGTTTTGTGATTCATGCTTGTGGGGGAAACAAAAAGGCGGGGGCTGGATTCTTTTTTGTCTTATATCAAAACCCCTCACCAGAGTAGTATATTCATTACAACTGATGAACCCACATGACACATCCTAATCACCCCAAGTGCATATCTGACGTCAGGGTTCACTCTTGGTGCTGCACATTCTATGGGTTTTGATGACTATGTAATGACATGTGTCCATCATCAGAGCATCACACAGAGTGTTTTTGCTGCCCTAAAAATCCTGTGCTTCATCTATTCACTTCTACCTCTCCCCAACAGCTGGCAACCACTAATCTTTTTACTGTCTCCACAGCTTTTTTTTTTTAAGACTAATGTTTTTAAAGAGTAGTTTTAGGTTCACAGCAAAATTGAGAGGAAGGTACAGAGATTTCCCTTATACCCTCTGACCCTCACTTGCATAGCCTCACAGGGCTGATTCTGTTTCCAAGGACCCTGAAATTTAGGAGGGTGACAGGTATGCCAAACATCACTACTTATATAGTAGATGGCCTATTATAAAACCGTATTAAAAATTAAAGTTACGTTCCTTGGGAACACGGGACAAAGAAAAGTACTGAGGGGGCATGGGTGTCACGTGAATTTGAACCCAGGTCTGACCCAGAGTTTGGGCTCTCACAACTCCTACTCACTGCTGGAGGGGAAGGGACATTCTACACAGAGAACACAGCACAAACCAAAGCCAAGAGGTGGAAAGAGAACCTGGCATGTTCAGTAGTTCAGTAGTTCAGTCCGGGATGGAACGGGGAGGTGGGCAGGGACCTGAGCTGTTGGTGGACACGGCACTCAAGTTTGATGCCACTGTTTCCAGGATCAGGAGCTGCCCGCCGGGGGCAGACCTGTGCTGTAGAAGGATCCCCGTGTTGGTAGCAGCAAAACTGGAAACAAGACCAGAGGCATGGCTGGGTCTATTTTGATATCATGCCCATCATGAAGTGTTAGGCGGCCGTTAAAAAATAAGACCAAATTAAAGACGCCCCAGTTAACTCTCAAGCCTTTTTGCAAGGTGAGACAAAGAAGATGCAGAAAAGTATGTATGACAGTCTCACTGCTGTAAAACAATGACCCCATCAAATAAAACACCTGCTCTATGTATGTACATGTGTGTGAATATACACATTTAGATACACAATGTGCAGAAAAGGATAGGAGGAGACATGCCAGGCTGTTATTGAGTGGGGGGCACTACTATGGGTGGTGGGAAGAAGAGACAGCTAAGAAAAAAGGGGGGAAAATGAGACAGCACTAAAAGAAGGAAATAATCACGTATGTACAATATGAAAAATTTCTATTTGGCTATATATCTTTGAAGACACTTTTTTTTTTACAAAGTAAAAAAAAAAAAAAAAAAATCAGGTACAGAATGGATTGTAGAGGTCCTACTTTGAACAACGTGGACGTAAGAGGCAGAGAAGCAGGGAGATCGGGGTGAAGCTGCTCTAAGGGAACCTTAAAGTGCAAACAACCCAAATGTCCATCAATTGATGAGGAGACAAACAAAATGGGCTTTCTATCCATAAAACGGAATATTACTGGCCATAAAAAAATGAAGCGCTGCTACATGCTACAACATGGATGAGCCTTGAGAACATTATACTAAGTGAAAGAAGCCAGTTACGAAACACCACGCGTTACGTGATTCCATTCATGTGAGACGTCCAGGGCAGGAAATCTACGGGGACAGAAGGTAGAGTGGTGGCTGCTAAGGGCTGGTGGAGGGGATGGGGAGACAGAGGGGGGACAGCCAAGAAGTAGGGCATTTCTTTTTTTTATAAATTTATTTATTTTATTTCTTTATTTTTGGCTGCGTTGGGTCTTCATTGCTGCGTGGACTTTCTCTAGTTGCGGCGAGCGGGGGCTACTCTTTGTTGCGGTGCGTGGGCTTCTCATTGCGGTGGCTTGGCTTGTTGCCGAGCACGGGCTCCAGGCGCGCGGGCTTCAGTAGTTGTGGCACACGGGCTTAGTTGCTCCGCGGCATGTGGGATCTTCCCGGACCAGGGATCGAACCGTGTCCCCTGCATTGGCAGGCGGATTCCCAACCACTGTGCCACCAGGGAAGTCCCCTAAGGGGATTTCTTTTTGAGGTAATGAAAATGTTTTAAGTGCCTGTGGTGATGGTTGCACATCTCTGTGAATCTATGAAAAACCATTGAATTGTACACTTCAAATGAGTCAGTTGCATGGTATGTGATTTATAGCTCAATAAAGCTTAGGAAAAAAAAGTATTGTAAAAGCCAGACCGACACGGAGGCATTTAAAATGGACAAAAAGACGGATGCAAGAGAGTTTGTATCCTGGAGACAGGGTTAAATATATTTAGCTTCAGGTAATTTACTTCTAAAAAAAAAAATTAGAACTTTCTCCTCTACAATCTGAAAAAATAAAATTTCAGAATGCCTAGACAAAACAAATGACTGGTAACAGAGCATGCTAAGCCTCCACAAAAATCAATTACGGGTAAGCCCAAGCTTCTGCAGCTAAAAATCTAAATAAAGGGCAACAGACGTGCTGGCAAACAGGGACACAGGACAGGGGAGTTTTTACAACAACAAAGAAAAGAAAAAATGCATTTATGTGTTAATGAATATGATTACCCCGAACATTACCTAGCCTTCCATAATTTCAAAAATACTGCATAGAGACAATAAGAAGTGTGACGGTGCACTTGGAAATAGTCACCTGTCCACGGTAAGAGGACATTCAATCTGCGCTTATTTAATTAAAGAAAACAGAATGAGTTAATTACCTGTGGACCCTTGAAGTTCTAATGCTTTTCAGCATTTGAGGTCTCACAGAAACCAATGGAGAAGCCCTGAGAAGAGTCCAGGGAGAGGGGGTGGGGTGGGAATGCAGCCTGCCACGCAGAGGTCAGGGGGGGCTGGCAGGGGCCAGCCAGGACTGCAGGGAGAAGGAACTGTCCTCTGATGGCCAAAGTCACACACACACTGATAAAGCATTACATCGACTAGAAACCGAGTCAGGGGGTGGTGGGAAATCCAGCTCTACTGTTGAGGTTAGACCCTCTCCATGCCTCAGAGTCTCCTGAAGAGAAGAGACACCCTGAGGGGAGAGAACAAGCTGCACAAGGACGTAGGACTGGCACAGAAGTGACTCTTATTTCACTCTGCTGTCATCCACTGTTAGGTAATATCACTTAACATGGATCTATGAGATCAATTTTTAAAAAAAATTTGATATCAGGGGAGAAAACTATTCTCTCTAGAAGAAATGACATGCTTAATCTGAGTCTACATTCATAAATCGATGACTATTATAACTCACGGTAACTTACTTACGCACCTTGTGCCAAAGAGGAATTAAGGCAAGATAAAATAAACTGAAAATAAATACAGTGATTAAAAGAGAACACACAGTAGAAAATGCATTGTATTACCCTTTTTGCCTTGGCTGACAGGAAGCTCAAAGTTAAGTTTCCTTCTCAATGCTAACTTCTGTTAACCAGGTATTTTATTTTGCCTTAATTTTTCAATCATTTTTCATAGATGTTAACAGATTCTCAATTCCTTTAAGGAGCCTATATTATTTTTATAGTCTAAGATGGCAACCATAAAATATATAATCTTAAAAACATTAATAATTTTTAAAAAGAAGAATTCTATTATTCTAACCTCAAAGATCTACTGATGATTACACACATAGAATTTCAAATGCTTGTTTAGCAGCCTTGCAGGAACCAAGTCCTCTTGTTTGTGCGAGGTACCCAGAGCAATCCTTCAACTCATACAGCACTCGAAGGCAGAAACCCAATGGGTGGGTTAGATGAGTAATATTATTGCATTTTGCGGATAAGGAAACTGGAAGTGAGCAAGGCTAAATGACTTGTTCAAACCAGTTAATATTTGCTTAAATCAAACAATTAAAGCTCAAAGAGCTTTGCATTCCTGAAAACTAGTATGTGAATCAAACTTGATCCGAACCATATTTTTCTACTGACATGTTATAAAACCGGAGGCATATTTCCAGAGGATATAATTCTCAAAGGAGTGAGCTGGAAACTTCTTTAGGGAAAAGATTACTATGAAATCCAGGCAGAGAATGCACCCTATACTGTAGCATTTCCAGGAACACTCGGTCTTTTGGGCACGTGGAGACGTTTTCTAAAAATTTTAACACTAAGGAGGGGGCCTTAGGGACAACCTGTCAGGTGCTGACCTGGTGTCAATACAGGTGATACAAAAAATCACAACTCTAAGGGCCACAGCAATGTAGAGTAGAAACCGGCTCACTACACTGTGAGTTCAGCCAAATACCTACACACAGAAATAACTAGTGAACAGAGGAAAACTTTTGGAAAATCAAATAGCAAACTGAGCAAATCCATCTCCGGTCACTGGTCCCATTAACACAGACAAGGAAAGGCTGACAACACCGTTACTTTGTGTCTCAGCATCAGAGGACTGACAGAATTCAAATGTTCCTTGACCCACTTGTGGTTGCAACTCCACCTGCCTCTCCTCCCTGGATACCACCTGCCAAGGACAGGCGCGCGAGAAGAGCCAATACACCACAGTGGACGGAAGAACACACTCAGAACACGTTGAACTCCATCCCGTGGAAGGAGCCCGCAGGTGACAACATATTTAACCATGACTGCTTTTGCTTTAATAATAAATGCAACTTGATAATTCATGCGGGTGCTTCTGAACACAGGCTACAACTTATTTCCAGAAGGGGGTCCTTCTCTCCCTCTTAAGAAGACACTTAATTTATTCAAAGTCTAAAAACTAGCCACTTGATAGGATCTCAATGTCTTAGAGGTGAGGTAAAAGTAAACATTACTTACTATTTTCATCAATCAAAAGTATTTATTAAGAACCTTCCATTAACTGAGCAACCAGAGGCAACTGTATGGGATGACCCAGAGCAAACCCAGCCCCTGCTCCGACCCGACAAATGCAGGTTCTCTTTGGCTCCAATCTGCTTGGAATGCAATATGGAAGCAAGCCCTGGGCCTGGCGATACGGGTCCTCAGAGCACAGAGTAACCAGATATGGGATCTGAGCATTATGCCAACACTTGTTTTATTGCCCTACCTTAGTAGCCTAATACAAAAATAATTTTTTAAAACTTTATATCGATAAGATTTACCCCCAACCCAACACTGGTAGATTGTTTCTCAAAGTGAGTGGTATAACATTCTAAAATTAATTAAAATGAAAGAGTTCTACTTTTCTCATTGTGTTTTTTAATGGCTCCTGACTGCCTTCCTCTGTGAAATACTGTAAACTTTATCTACATACATTCTAGCTCTGCACTGGAGGGACTTATTACACAGTCCGTATCATGGAGGATTAGTATCCAGCATCCCAAGAAATGTAAAATAAGTTGATTCTTGGGTAAAACCATTACATGATTCTTCATTTTGCTAAGTAAACATTGTGGAGTGAGAGACACCAGCACTACAGAGACGATTTAATATATTAGGTATATCTGTATTTGCATTATGATCATGGGATATACCTTTACCCTAATTCAACTTTAAACACAAACAAGCAAACAAATCTTAAGAAGCCTGATAACCCTTCATCAACTTTAAGAATTAAAAATTACATTAGAGTTTACCAAGTCAATTATGTTACACTTATAAGATATCATGCCCAACCTTACACTGAGTGGCGACAAGACTCCTGTCCTCACTCCCTACTAATTAACAAAAAATTAAGACGCAAAGCCCCTCGATCTTTATTTGCTGTCTTTGTTACATCAAATTCTCAGAAGCAGTTAATAAATAGCATAAGCTTATCATGCTTTGAACGGTTTTCAAAAGCATGGTTACTAAAGCAGCAGGATAACTTTCCTGACCTTGAAAAGGAAGTAAACAAAAGCCAATTAAACTAGAGACAAAGGGTCTTTTGTCTCACATCAGTCATTTCTCTCCGGGGCTGGTCAACATTTGACACAGTTGTTGCCAAGTGCTAAGTTCCACGTTTTGAGAAAAGAGGCAACTCCATCCCCCTCCCAGGCGAGGAAGGGGAAGCATCATGGTTACGTGACTGGTTAAAGCCTGGGGGGTCAGATTACAGAGCATGGAAATTTCTCACTCACCCAGTACAGCCTTCAAACCGCACCCTTCCCAGAGGAGCACCGTTTAAAAGCAAGGAACTTCAAGCTCTGTTATAGGTGGAAACTGTGGTCCTCACCTCAGATCCACACAAACCCCAACTACTTAATGGGAAGAAAACTTTGAACATAAATAATACATACATGCGTACATGAAACCTTCCTAAGGCATAGCCTTAGCCCCATTATACCCCCTCCCTGTTCATGAATTTATAGTGCACCCCAAATTAAGACAAGGACTTCAATTTCACATTGGAGGCCCCCCCCAGTAAGCTCCAATCTACCTCTCCAGTCAATACACCCACACACACCCTCCACGTTTTAGTCAAATTAGAGATAACTCTAGCTGTTTTCTGACTAAAACCTTCACTTCCTGTCTTATCTCGGATGAAGCCAACTTCTCCACCTGAAATGTCCTCCCGTTGTCTCTAACTGTTGAGTTTCATGGATCTTTTAGGGGTTTCTCAAATACTCCCTCCTCAATAAAATTGTTCTGGATGTATCCAACCGGTGCCATCTGTGACCTTGACCATGCTGTTCCTTATGTCACTTTTTTTTTTAAAAATTGAAGTATAGTTGATTTACACTGTTGTGTTAGTTTCAGGTGTATAGCGAAGTACTTCAGTTTTATATATATATATTTACATATATATTTCTTTTTCAGATTCTTTTCTATTATAGGTTATTACTAGACACTGAATATATTTCTCTATGCTATACAGTAGGTCCTCGTCGTTTATTTTATATATAATAATGTATATCTGCTAATCCCAAACTCCTAATTCATCCCCCTCCTTTTTCCCCTTTAGTAACCATAAGTTTATTTTCTCTGTCTGTGAATCTATTTCTCACAACTTTTTTAATATCCATTAGACATATCCATGTGAACCCTCATAAGAATATAGATTCCTTTGGGCAGGAGCTGAATCTTATGAATTTCTCACTAAACTGTTGACCACTGGACTCGAGACACCTCAGATAGGTACCCACTTATCGTACTGTATTGCATAAATGAAAGGGTGGTCCTGTTTACAGCTGTTTCAATGTACTTGTTTGGTGATAACTTAGAAACAGTATCAAAAGCACAGTACATGAAAGGAAAAACTGGTAAGTTAGATTTCATTAAAATTAACTTCTCTGTGAAAGACACTGTTAAGACAATGAAAAGACAAGCAATACACTGGGAAAATGTTGGAAAAATACACAGCTGAAAAAGACTGTAATCAAAATACACAAAGAACACTTACAAGTTGACAATATGAAAAAACAACCCAATTTTTAAAAAAGGCAGAAGATCTGATCAGAGACACCATCAAAGAATCTATAGGGATGACTAAGAAGCATATGGAAACACACTCAACATCAGGCATCTCAGGAAACTGCAAATGAAAACAATGACATGCCACTACACACCTATTAGAATGGTAAAATCCAGAAAACTGATTAACACCGAGTGCTGACAAGGATGTGGAACAACAGGAACCTTAACTCACAGCTGGCTGAATGCAAAATGATGCAGCCAATTTGGAAGACAGTTTCTTACAAAGCTAGACATAGTCTTAACATATAATCCAGCAATCACACTCCTAGGTACAGCCATTCCTCTGTACCTACAGGGGATTGGATCCAGGACCCCACCCTCCATGGATACCAAAATCCACATATGTTCAAGTCCCTTATATTAAATGGTGTAGTATTTGCATATAACCTATGCACATTCTCCTGTATACTTCATCTCTAGGTTACTTATAATACCTAATACAATGTAAATGCTACCTAGATAGCTATATAAATATGTAACTGCTATGTAAATAGTTGCCAACATGTGGCAAATTCATGTTTTTCTTTTTGGAACTTTCTGGAATTTTTTCTCCTGAATATTTTTGATCTGAGCTTGGCTGAATTCCCAGATATGAAACCCTTGGATCAGGAGGGCTGACTGTATTTACCCAACTGAGTTGAACACTTATATTCACACAAAAACATACACGTGAATGTTTATAACAGCTTTATTCATAACCATCAAAAGCTGGAAGCAATCATCATGTCCTTCAGTAGGTGAATGGAAAAGAAACTGGGGTACATTCATTCAACTGAATATTATTCAGATTTTTTTTTTTTAAAAAGCTGTCAAGCCCTCAAAAGACACAGAGGAACCTTATATACATAGTGCTAAGTGTATGTATGTGATTCCAATTGCATGATACTCTGAATAAGGCAAAGCTATAGAGATGGTAGAAAAATTAGTGGTTGCCAGGACCTGGGGGAGGGCTGAATAGATAAAGAAGAGGGAAATTCTAGGTTGGTGAAACTATTCCATATGATACCATAACGGTAGGTATGTGACATGATACATTTGTCAAAATCTGCAGAACTTTACAGCAAAAGAATGAACCCTGGGGGATCATCCCAGGAAATGACTCAGATTGTCACAAAAGAATCTAAATGTATTACAAATGTACGAAACAACATCACGGGAAAGACTGGGGGGAAAACCTGCAACTAAAGTAGCTTTGGACATGGAGTCTATTCAGTCTAAGACTTAGAGGCAAAAGGAGTCACGATACTGATACCACTATATGTTTACACTGGAATGGAACAATTAAATAGATGGATGGTGGAAGAAAACCTTAACGAAACTAATTCTACCCAACTAGAGTTGATTTACTTTCATGAAAACAGCAGCAGAAAAACCCAACTCTAATGCTGGCTTAACCCCAACTCTAAAGCATGCCAGTCACAAGGTCCAAGCAGTCCTCAAAATGTGTTTCTAGAGAACAAGCCGAAAACACAGCTCAATACCCACCTATTTTTTCAGTTGTTTATATGACACAACTGGAATGTGTTTCTATGGGAAAGAGTTCAGGTCAAGATGTACTGAAGGCACTTTTCAGCATAGTATTTAATGAGGACAGATGTAAAAGACATTGGGAGATAACAAATAAAGCCTTGTTTTCTCCATTATCATTAAATGAAAGAATAATGCATGCAAAGCTGTTTTTTTTTTTTTAAATCAAAAATATAGAGAATATATGTAATGAAAAACCCACAGCTCTCCTGGAGAAAACCACCCTTGCCAGTTTCCTGTGTTTTCTTCCAGATGTATTCTATGCATGTATAAATGTAGGATTGTGTGTGCATGTATACAGATGCATGCATGCACATACAAATAAATGCAAGCTTCATTTAAAAAAAAAAAGCAAAGACATGTTTGAAAAAAAAAGCAAAGACATGTTTGACGTTTTGCTCAGATGCATGCATGCACATACAAATAAATACAAGCTTCATTTAAAAAAAAAAAAAAAAAAAAGCAAAGACACGTTTTGCTCTGTTTGCCTAAGATCATCCTGGAGAATTCCCTGTGAGGACATACAGATCTCCCGTGTTTTTTCACAGCAGCACACTATGTCATTACCAGAATGTGTCTAATCAGCTCCCTATGGAGGGACATTTAGGTTGGTTCTACCCTTTGCTGTTTTCTATTCAGCTTCTACTGAATGAAAGGAAATAAAGTGGAACCCTGGAGTCCCCACACCAGAAAATTTCCTGTCAACACTTCCATCCCTGGCTCCATCCCTGACCCCTTTGTTTCATGGTGAATGCAGTCCTGTACTTCTGGTGCCAACGGTTATGAGTCCCCCACAGAATAGGAAGGTGATCACCCCAGCGTGAAGCTTTATAACCTCCTCCATCTCTGCCCAACCTCTACCTCTAAGGAAAGGGGATTACTGAGATGCCTTATATGTGAGACAGGCTCTTGTTCTATGAAAGGATGACACTGTGGACTCCCTGTTTATACTGTGTCAACATCAGTTTGACATTTTAATCAATCAGTCAGAAACCAATTACTGACGAGAAGAATAACTTGCAATTTAATTCTGCCAATTTTCTATTATGTTCCAGCATGTCAGACCATGGAATTTGGGGAGTTTATCTGTCACACTATATAACAAGGTCATTTAATAGTATTTCTAGTCCAAATGATGGATAGAAACCTAAAGGGATGGGTTATGATAAAAAGTTGTGTCTTCAATAAAAACAGCAGCTACCTATTCATGGAACAGTGACCCATTTCTGCTCTACATGTATCTCTCGTAATCCTTACAGCCACCCTATGAGTTAAATCAGTCCATGATGATCAAATTAAATTTGTGATATAAGGTGAGGAGAGGCAGCCATTTGGGAAATGCTATTAGCTGACGTTTGCATAGCACTGTATAGACCAGATGTCATGTGTTCATCTCTGCCGCCCTGTGAGGTGGGCAGGGCAGCTATCAGCATCTTCATTAAACGGGTCCAAAGAATGAGTGATCTGAGCCACATCACACAGCAGTTACCAAGACAGAGGAGCAATAGGTACCCACTTCTTCCAACATCAGAATCTCTGCAGCTTCTGCCAAAGCTTCCCTAGAATGCTGTAACTCCTCTACTTATCCACAAGTTCAAGTCCAAAGAGACTTTGTGTGGGTAGATGCCATGAGCGTCTGTGGGTGGTCGATGTGCTTCTGTTCTGGTGCCCGGATTAGACTGTATTTATGAATCTCTAGGGTGGTGGTGGTAGTAGTAGCAGAACTACTACTATTAGTAGTAACAGACTAGTAGCAGCAGCAGTCATGGCAGCAGTAAGAACGAAGGCTCACATGTACCAAGGACTAAGTGCCACGCACCATGCTCACTTTGTAATGCTAGCTTTTCTTTAACTTTGGCAACTCTGAGGTGGCGATCATCCTCATTCCCGTTTTACTGATGCATAACCTGAGGCACAGAGACGTTAATTAACTTATCCAGGGCCACGAAGCTCCTCTGAGACAGAGCCAGGGGAGAGTGAGGGTCAAGCCTGCATGAAAACCACTAGCTACACTGCTCCTCCGCAAGATGCGAGTTCAGGAGGCGGGGTGGGAAGTTCCTGTAGCTCCAGAGTATTCATTGTTTAACAATGGAGTTTGTTTCCTGATACATTTGCCCTAAATATTCCTGAATGAAATTCATCACAATAGCTATCTTGGTAGCAGACTTTTAAGCCAAAACAGAAATCAACTTCTGAGGATTAAAACACAAATGAGACAATACATTCAGTTAGGGTCGGGGCCAGCAAAGAACAGCCTTGGAGCCACATCTGGGCTGCCATCTGTTTTGTAAATAAAGTTTTATTGCAACACAGCCATGCATTGTAACTGCTTTCACATGACAGTGGCAAAGTCTAAAATATTTCCCATCTTGTCAATTACAGAAGAAGTTTGCCAACCTGATCTGGAGCATGAAAGCCAGGGAAATGGCGCTCTCAAAATAGTACACACTGAACTGTGTTCCAAAGGTAATTACACACCAGATTTCGAGAAATCAATATGGAAATAAAATAAAAAATACGTCAATAATTTTGAAATTTATTACATGTTGAAATAACATTCCGGATTTGTTGGGCTAAAGCCTAATTTCACAAAAATTTCTTTTAAGTGTGGCTATTGGAAAAATTTTAATTACATACATGACTCACATTTTACTTCTACTGGATAGAGCTGCTCTAATAAATTAGGCTGAACCTCTGCTCTATAAGGACTTGGATAGCTTGATACTATATTCTACTTGCATTTGTTTGAAACTCGGAGTATCTTTGACATAAATGAACTGTCAGACTATTTTAATACATGGCTTAAAGAGAGACAAGTAACACATACTTCTTCTCATTGAAAACATTACCCATTGTTCCAAGGTGAAAACCAACACTCACACAAATAACGTGAAACACAAGAGACCTCATAAAGAGTTTTCGTGAGGCCAGTGTCTCTAAACAAAGAAATGAGACACGAAGAATTTCCATTAACTTCAAATAAAGTACGAAATATCAACACGATGACTCTCCAACAAAATGTTAATTTCATTTTCCTAATGAATTTACATTTCGTTTCCAAAGTCACTCCAGAATATTCCCAGGGCATCAAATTTGTTTTATTTTTAACAAGTCATTGAACCCAGCATCTTCAGCACCCAGAAAACAGAGCACCACTGGGGGAAGTTGTAACAAAGTTAGACTGAACAGGCCAGAACGGGGACAAAGACATTGTGATCTTTTCTCCCCCAAACTTGGCAAGTAAATGCTCACAAAGGCTACATGCCTAACAGCTTCCAGTGTTTGGCCGGAGCACCTTAAGTGGGTCCGTGGGACACTTCCTCTTTTGAATCTTAGCTGCCATTGTGCCCGTGTCACAAACTTGTTTCCAAACCGCATAAATGTCCTGAAAACCACACGTATTAACATTTGGTCGAGCGCTTCCTTGAGTTACAAGAATACAGGCCTCCTCCATGGCTTCTTTCTTCCATTCTTATGCCTTTCCGGTTTCCTGCCTTTAACAACAGGCCCTGCACCTGCTGCTCTGACCGCCCTTCCTCCCGCTGGCTGTGCATGTCGAATACTGCTCACTGCTGGGTTTCCTCTCCTCCCCTGCATACAAGGGAAGCAGGCAGACACCCCCGCTCTGCCTCGCTCTGGGCCACGAATTCCCAGCAAACGCTGCAGGAAGTTCCCGGTCTTCGTGCCTGCGCATCAGACCCCTCATGGGGATGAGGCCCCCGGGTGCCCTCTGCCACTCACGTGGGGAAGACAGAAAGCAGTGTGTTCCTGCAAAAATGAGACCCCCTGGATCGCTAACAGTGGAGCTGGCGTTTAATTCTCACCACGGAAAAGAAGAGATGGTTTCCTTCCTAAATTAAACTCGCGAAGCAGCAAACAATGGTATCTATTATTTAAATATGGGTGACTCTGTACAAAGGATTTTCGTTACCTTAATTGAATCTGAAAGAACCCTATTAAGGCAAGCGGGCAAGCCAGGAAGATTATTCCATCACATGCATGGAGGAAGTGAATCGGATACAACTTGTGTGCCGTGCCCAAGGTCACATGACTGGCAGGCACTAGGACCTCTGTCTAGATTCTGGGCTCTTCCTTCTTGTAGGAAAACCAGGTGGACATGACTCTAAGTGTGGCCTGTGACAGGTGCCAGGCCATGAGGAGATGGACACCGAAAGTGAGAGTAAGCATTTAAGAACTTCTACAGCAAGATGACATGGCCACATCATTTTTATTCTATTTTTCAAAAGTACCAGTCCAGACTTCCCTGGCGGTCCAGTGGTTGGGATGCCGCACTTCTACTGCAGGGGTCGCGGGTTTGATCCCTGGTGGGGAACTGAGATCCTGCATGCCACGTGGCGTGGTATTAAAAAAAAAAAAAAAAAAAAAGGCACTAGTCCACAACGAATTGGCAAGAATAAAGAGAAGTTCTCTCTTGCTATATATAATTTGAGAGGTGCTGCTTTAGGAGGTACCAATGTCAATTTTGGGTAATGCTAAGAAATTTCTTGATAATCATGTGTACACAAACCTGCCATTATTACACTATTATCAAGTGTGCATGAAGTACTAGACTTATTCCCCTTTCTATTGTTTAACATCAAATCAGGCTCAACAGATAAGGAAAGTGTACTTATCTAAATCCTTTCTCAAAACTGTTACAAGCATAAAGTGCCTATTCAGAAAATCTGATATCACATCTCTGTTAAAAAAGTTCTCGGAACTGTACACAAGATAAAATCCAAACATTTGTCTTTCCGCATTTCCAGCTTCATCCCCTCCACCCCTCATCTCAAGTTTTATTCTCCAGTGGGGCCCATGAAGCCTCCCTTGTTAATGGAACTCCCACTGTACTCAGGGCAGCTGTCCTGGGAATGAGATCATTCTAAGTCAACTCTGCAAACCCATTCACCTTTGCCAGATATTCACTCTAACTTCCTGTGGAGTGAGGCTCAGTCACAGGCCCCAGGCTGGCCCTAGAACCAAGCAGAGAAGCCAGGACCAGGGAGATGTGAGGCAAATCTACTGAGATTTTTTTTTGTCTTCTTCCTAATAAAAGGAGAGCCACTCCTTTTGGCCCAGCCCTGATTCCTTTCAGAGGTAATGTTTACTCTAAGGGGCCCAAGCTTTTGTTTGCTTTATTCAGAGATGCATCCCAAGAGTACAAGAGATCCTCAAAAACTATCTGTTGAAAGAACTGAATAAGGATGTTCTGTGAGGATGTGATGGTTGCCACTATGGCAGCCATTTTGCAACCTTGAGGAAGGACCAAGGGAATTGCAGATGCAGCGCTGTGAAGCCGTAATATTGTGAAGCCTCTAAACAAATGCTTCTTCTAAAATGTGATCCTTATGTATTTGTATGCTGTGTAGGTCACTGTTGGCCAAGTTATTTTGTGTCTCGTCACTGAAGAGTTGGGGTCTGCCCAAAGGGACATCAAGGGTATTGTGTGTGTGTGTGACACACCTGTGTGGTCTCTTGGTAGATGGACGAGGTCCTGTGGAGGAAGGGAAGGATCACCCCTAGGAAGGAGGGGACGCCAGCGAGGAACGGGCTTAGACTCCAGAGAGATCAAGATCCACGGTGAAAACGCGAGGCTGATGTATGGCTTGATACTCTATAGCGGTTAATACCGTCAGCCGCAAAAACACTCAGGAGGCAAATGAGCAATGGAGCAGAGGTCAGCAGTGGCGACGTGAGCTGGTGTGTTTTGTCAAAGCCACACAGACATCCCAGGGTTGTGGTCAAGTTCAAATCCAGGTCAGGGAAGACAGAATGCATGGACCCAGGTTCCATGGCCACGGTGAGAACCGCTAGGTGGTGGCCTCACTGGAAGCAGCCAAATAGGCAGGAGGCCTGGGACAGGGTGGTGTCAGGAAGGTGGTTCTCAAAGTGCAGCGAAGACCTGACAAAGTGGGGGAGGGAGGACGCTGCGGAGGAGGAGGGCGGGTGAGCTGGCTAAGAACAGATGTCCTCAGGCCCCGGCTGGCTCGTGAGGTGAGGTCACGTGCAGGAGTGGGAAGGCTGACATCACGCTAGGGGTGTGGGAAGGCTTCGAAGGAGGGAGGCGAGAGCAGGGAGGCCTCCTCCTCCGAGGCTGGCGCAAACGTGCCCTAGAATCCACGGGAGCGCTTTTCTCAATACTGTCCAGCAAACCATGGAATCGGAGAAAGAGGGGAACAAGAGCATCACCCAAGATGAGGCTGTCCACCTGGAGGGAGGCGAGGTCAGTGAGCCACGGCACCTTACAGACGCCCCAAGTTCATGACCAAATGGCTCACGCCTCCTCCCAGACCTGGGACGTTGTTTTGTGTCCAGGCTCACCTTGTGATCATTTGAAGCTGGACATGTGATGGTTTGAGCACTCTTTAAAATATGTGTGCCCACCAACGAATCCAACTGAGGCAAGAAGATAATGAAATCCCAATGCAGGTTCACGATCAAGAGAAACGAAGGGACTGAGGTCTACGTGAAGAAAAGCAACCTGTTCACTCAATGAGGGAGTAAAAATAATGGACGGATGAGACGGCAGGCTGGAGGGAAAATTTAAATTCTGAATAGGTCACATACATGTAAAATTAGGGGTTCGTAGATCAAGATTTAAAAAAAAAAAGGATCATCCTGAGAGTCAGTTAATATGTGTTGAAAGACAACCTCAGGAAAACACAGAGAAAAAGTGGGGAGGGAGGGAAGGACTAAAGGTTTGTCCTAAATCAGACCACAAACCGTGGTAAAGCCAACAGAAGGTCCAAACCTTAGCATAAACCCCATCTGGACATCCTCACAGGGCAGCCTCCCTCCTGGGTATAATCTGTTGCCATTTTCTCTAACGACTGTAATTAAACCCTTTTTATCTTGCTAAACTAAACTTGAATCTCTCTCTATTCACTGCCGTTCTATTTCTACTTCTCCATCCACCATACTGAACAGGTCACAGTCTCCTTTTATTCAGACTCACTGTGAAAAACCATGCTGAGAAATACAAATTAGGGAGGCAGCTGTCGCTCTTTGTAGATGTTGGCAAGGAGGCTCAAATCAGTCATGAAAACGCTAAAATAGCTGTGAAACTTACCCAGTCGTTTATACAATCACCAAGGTCATGTCGATGTGATAAGGATGCTAAGGAAGAAAGTGTACAGCAGGGGATGAGGAGGAAAGAAAGAGAGGATGGTGTCCAGTAGCCAGACATTCACCAACGTCCAGGAAAACGTGTCAAACTGAGAGCTGTAATACTCGGCCAGAGTTATTACTTTTACAATGCTACATGAGTAGGTACTAAGACATGCCATCATGGTAGCATAACTCAGCGTACAGATAATAATCAGAAGCACATACTTGTATGGTTTCTTGCTTGAAGGTATTTGAACTTCCGAGACAAAAAAACTTCTGACCCGCTGGAAACCAGAGGTCATTCACCATACTTAGTTCCAAAAAAAAACTGTTCTTTTAAAAAACTTAGGATGCAGAGAAAAACAATGGTTTTTAGAGGCAAATAAATAAAAAGCCATATTGGGACCAAAGAGTTTGAACTGTCATAAAAAGTAGGAAAATAAAAATAGCACCTCGGAAAAATTTGAGCCTAAACCCAGAAATGTCAAATATTAGAAAAAATATGATTTCACCAGATTCATGTTAGTTGAGAGCTGGAAGGAGTTTGAGAAATCACCCCATCTCACCACCCCATTTATACAGGAAGAAACAGGGCAGAAGCTACCAGTCTACGTTTGCTTAAAAGAATTCACTAAGGAAAGAGCCACCTCTTTGATAATGGATGTAGCTGATTTATAAATATTCACCAATACAGGCTGGGCTATCAGAAAAAAATCAAATGGAGAACTTTACTTGAAAACTGTTCCACGCGGTCTTCTCTGAGAGAAGTGGCATCGTATTGGCATGTCCTTGGTAAATTCTACTTTCCCAAAGGAAAATGAGGGCCTGGTGAGAAGGGGACATGGGGAGCGCAGCTTCCTAGGAGTCCTTTCTCTTGCTCATTCATGTATTAAAGTGGTTGTCTGCAAGTCAATAATGGGAAATTAGCCAGCCTTAGACACAGCCAATATCTGTTAAGTATAAATTAGGAACGCCACAAAATATTCCGCTGAGCAGTTGGAAGTTGCTAGGAAACGGGAGGTCAGGCGATGCCCAAAGGCCAGGTTATTCCCATCCCTGGGGCCTGGACAGGACTGGTTCATGCTGGAGTCCCAGCATCGCAGACCCAGACCATAGGCTTCTGAATCCTGTGACTCAAGATGCTTAAATCTGGATGCCCCTCTTGGCCTTCTACTTGGGGAAAGGACCCAATGAGAAAATCCAAGGAAGACACAGGAAACAGAAAACATACATATGACAATAATACACTCTTTCTCCTCATCCGTCTTTAGAATAACATTATTTCCTGCACATCCTTCAGTAATCCAATTTACTTGTTAACCCTTACCACGTTTCCCATTCTTAGATTTAAAGCATACTTTTCAAGGTTCTGATAATACTTTTTCCATGAATTTGTTTTTAAACACATCTACCCCCAAATGGATGCATATGCTTCATAAATTCTATCGGAGGATGTGGTGCTGAGTTAGTAAGTGGTGAATAAGTTCAAGAAGGAACGAACGCCTCTTTATGTCGGGACCGTCACAGTCACGGCCCCTAATGGAAGGGCCACACCAACGCACATACGCTGCCTCTTTCCAGAGCGACAAATATGTTCATTATTATTTATCAGCCACCACGACCATCAGTGGCCAGTGTGTGCCAGAGCCTGAGCTAGAAGCTTTACAGACATGATCACAGTTAACCTTGTAACCACGCTAAAAATCGGTGACTTCTGTCCTCACTCCGTCAATAAGCAAACTTGAGTTGCTAGACCAATGTCACGTGGCCGGCGAATGACAGCGAGTCCAGCATTTCCTATAAGACTCCACTCACTCCACCACGATACGCAGCCTCCTGACGCATCTTCGCTAATCGTTTTAATCCAGAAATGGTGAAAGATTAACCTGTTTTATCAATCTGTTTACTCTATAGTGTCTGAAGGACAGATTGCCTTATTCGCTAACGAACAGCAATACAATCAACTTGTCCTTTGAGAACTATGAAACCTTATGCCATTAGCCTTGGAATATGTAGAAAAACAAGCCCAGGTTAAATGACTGCTACAGAGTCACTGGGCTGGTTGGGATTAGGTTCGCATTAGAGGTTAAATTCTGTGCTTTAGGCCACAAAACCATGGGACCAGGCCAGGTGCGATCAGTGTTGTTTAGAAACACTACTATGATACATTGTACGCTGGTGAATGCTCTCAAAAGTCCTCCTGGGTCTGTCTCCACCTTTTTCCCCCATCAACGTTTTGGCATCGTCAACTATGATCCGAGGCCAGTCCGTGATTTATTAACTGAAACGGAAATGATTTAGACATGACCTATTCATCAGTTCATTTCTTCCTATATTTTTGCACCCAACCCCTGAATACAGTTAATATTCAACCAAAGAGTGTTGCTTCATCTATCCCTACACGTCAGTGAGGTCTATTCGTCTCTCCCTACACCCTCTCTCGGCTCTGCACCCTTGGCAGTTTACAGTCCCCAACAGAGTGCAGTCCGGGTTTTAGGCTAGTTTACCAAAGCAGAACCAAGAACAGAAAAGCCTGAGTACCCAAGCCAGCTGCTAAAGGTCCTTCGAATATTCCCAAACCGCTTTCTCAATTGTTTAAATACTTTATACTAACATGTTGTAACAGGGAGAGTGGATGTGCTCTGAGCAGGCAAGGTGAGTAATGCAGAACAAGTGGCAATTGTATTGTAGTTAATTTTTTTTTTTTAATCGATCACGAGAAGGGAAAGGCTTTAACTCTGTCAACACTGGCAGAGCTCCAAGTTTGTGTAAACCAGGAAATGCCCCGAGCACAGCTCCAGACACAGCAGGCGTTCCTTAGCAGAAGTGGCCCATCTGCTGATGCAATGAGGCTACAGACAATGGCTGGTCCAAGAGATGGTCAGTTCCACAGAGATTTGCAGTTTTTTGTACCTTTTTGCACCTTTGATACCAGGCCCCAGCACTAACAGGTTGTGTCTGAACCCGGGAAATCCGAAACACGTGACACCACCACCGGGTCCGACCTGCCCTTCCACCTCCACACAGGACCTCATTTCGCTAATTTGCAAGGTGCCTCCGACCAAATGGCTCTCAGGGCTGCCACTGTGTGTACCCACGGTTCAATGTAAACTGAACAGTCTAAGCTTTATTGGAACTGATGTAATGAAGGCATTGAATCAAATACAGAGGCCAACTTTTCAGAGTTAATACCAAAACAAAAGAAAAAGGAAAAGAGAGAAAAAAGAAAAGAAGTCAAGTCAGGCTAATTTCCCTTCTGCCATTTCTCAAGCTGCAATCAACATATTCAAGATTCTTTACATGTGGCTCGAATCATCTGGTGGGGTTTGTTTCTCCAGCTCAGCAAAATTGGCCTCAGTCCTCTACTTACATAGTGTAACAACCTTATTTAAACTGTCTGCTACTTATATATGTAACAACCTTATTTAAACTGTCCCACTGAAAACAACATCAAGGGATGCCTGAAAGACTTCATATGCAAACGCTTGTCCTGTGCCTAAAGCTCAGAGACTGAAATCTCAATAACTCAAACTTACTGTGCAGGTTCAAACTTCATTTTCTTGTATCTAAAGAGACTTTTGGAAAAAGCCTTAAGTAGTATCTAAAACATTCCTTCACTGGTGAAATTTTCACACATTTTTAACAGGGACACTTTCATTTCGTAATGGCAAACTTTTTGAGTCTATCACAGAATTCTTAAAGCTAAACAGTATTCCCTTTTTAGTGAAATACTGGCAAAGGAATCATCTGGCACACTTTAATGAGCTGTTTTACCCTTTCACAGTGGCTGAAACTAGGACATCCATTCATCTGAGAAAGTGGATAGCACAGAGCGATTACGTAATCCTGCAGGATATGCTGATATCCAGGGCACTCCACCCCCGCCCCCCCAAATTTTAAAATTTTCTAATACTACTTACTAGGAAAGAAAACAGTAATATATGTTTCATTTAATGATTCAATACCTGTGAAAAATGTTAAAGGATATTATTTTCACTGTATATTCATCAGTTAAAACAAGGTTCAAAGCCGTAACAAGTGCTATAATAAAAATTAAGTTGTAGATGCCATTTTTTTACCAAGAGCAACGGAAAAATAAGGATAAACCCAAGAAATAATCAGCGTTGACACCTTAACCCAGTGACTTCCAACCAGGGGCAATTTCGCCCTCTGGGGGACATCTGGAGGTGTCTATAAACATTCGGGGGAGGAGGGGTGGGACTGGCATCTACGGGGAGAAGGCAGGGCCGTTGCTACGCGTCCTATAATGCACAGGACAGCGCCCCTCAGCAAAGAACTGTCCTGTCCAAAATGTCAACAGTGCCTAGGTTGAGACACTCTGCCCTAACCCGATACATTTAAAAAAGATTAAACAAGGAGGTGGAAGGAAAAGGATGTGAAATTTAATTATGGACACATTTCAGTTTGAAGTGCTGGCCAAGCACAGACCCAGGAAAAAAGTAGGTTACAAAGCTGGGCTACGAGGCCAAAGCTTAGAGGAGGGTTTCAGGCTGGGAAAACACAGCAGAAAGGTACTCACCTGGGCTGAGAGCAGAAGGAGAGAAGTGAGCGTTGCTTTGGGAACAGCACAGGTGAGGAGGTGAGGGCAGCACCCGGGGCCAGGCCTACACCCAGGGAACCAGTCAAGAGAGGGAGGGGGAGGGGAAAGGGAGGGGGGAGGAGGCTTGGTCAGAGAAGTGCCAGGAAGGAGGAGATGGCTGGTGATGCCACAGCCCTGGGGGCGGGAGGTGGAGATTAGGAGGGCAGGGCAGAGAAAAAGTCTACCTGGAAGCTTTCAGCAGGAGAGCGGCAGAGGCAGCTTGGATGGCATAGCCTCAGAAATAAGAAAACGGGCACGGACTCTTTTTAGAAATGTTCAGCAGTGAAAAGAAGACTGCTCTAGGGGGAACCCGGTCAAGTTCCTATTCACTCCCACCTCCCCTTTCTTTTACATAAATAAATACATATATTTAAATACAATGAAAGTATCAGCAAGGAGATGGGATCCTGGGAGAAGGAACCCTTTACAGCCCAAGAGAGAAAAACTGATGGACTATGGTCCCAGGGGAGGCAAGAAAAGTTAAATCAGGAAGACAGGATGAGACTGTCCTTCAGAGAGGCTGCAACAATTTAAACTCCCAGTGGCAAAGTACATGAATGGGAGTTTGCTCAAATAGTCACAGACCCTGGAACGTGTTACTGAAAACGGAAAACCAAAAACTCATCCAACCTTCACATTGGCAAGACTATCTCACTATTTTAGGTTTTATTTCTTTGATTATACTATTGACGTTGTCAGGTTATTTTTCATTTGTAGCACACCTTTTGCAAATTTCTTGTTCATGTGTTTTACCCATTTTTCTACTAAAATATTTATTATTTTCTTATTGATTTGTGAGGGCTCTTTATATAGTAAGGCTCTGAATCCATTGTTACACATTGCAAAAACTTTTCTTGTTGTTGGCCTTAATGAAGGGCAAGCTGTCCATGTGTGTATGTACACATCAAAGTCATAACAATGTGCATACTCTGATTTTAGCAAATAAACTTCTGAGAATTTACCTTAAGGAAACAGCCTTAACTGAGCACAAATATTTACACACATGAATAATACAGTAAGCAGCACTGTTTACAATAAGAAATAAAGGAAATAATCCAATAATAGAAATTTGATTTAAAGCACAGCCACTGACAAGTGTATACAGTCATGAAAAAAAACACAGGAATGCTTTAAGATATATTAATAAAAAAGTTAATAAAAACAGAATTACCATATGATCCAGCAATTCCACTCCTGGGCATATATCCAGACAACACTGTAATTCAAAAAGATAAACGCACCCCTACGTTCATAGCAGCACTATTCACAATAGCTAAGACACAGGAACAACTTAAATGTCCATTGACAGATGAATGAATAAAGAAGATGCAGTGTATATATACAATGGAATACTACTCAGCCATAAAAAAGAACAAACTAATGCCATTTGCAGCAACATGGATGCAACTAGAGATTATCATACTAAGTGAAGTAAAGCAGAAAGAGAAAGACAAATACCATATCACTTATATGTGGTATCTAAAATATGACACAAATGAACCTTTCTATGAAACAGAAACAGAATCACAGACACAGAGAACAGACTGGTGTTTGCCAACGGGGAGGGGGTTTGGGGATGGGTGGAGTGGGAAGTTGGGGTTAGCAGATGTAAGCTTTTATATATAGAATGCATAAACAACAAGGTCCTACTGTATAGCACAGAGAACTATATTCAATATCCTGTGATAAACCATAATGGAAAAGAATATGAAAAAGAATGTATATATGTGTATAACAAAATCACTTGGCTGTAAGCAGAAATTAACACAACACTGTAAATCAACTATACTTCAATAAAAAATATTGATTAAAAAAAAGTAAGTTACATAATTGAGGTAGACTATGATCCCAATTTAAAGGAAAAGGTATAGACAACAAAATGTAAGCAAGATTGTCTCTTGATAGTAAAATTATAGGTAACTGTAAATTAAAGAGGTTTTTTTCTTTGTATTTTGCATATTTTCCAAATCTTTTATAATCAATAAGTATTGCCTTTATACTGGGGAGGGATGCAGGCAAAACCTAGTAACTATTGTAATGATGTTTACTGAATAGTTACTATTCATTGTAGTAGTATTTTTGAGTATCAGGGAAAGAGCTGGCCTGAGGAAGGAACAAGGGAACTCCCCAGGGTCAAAGGCCAACACAGGGAAATGCTGAGGAGCGGGTGAAGGCAGAGAGCTTTCTCCAAGTCTGAGAAAAGCCAGGGACGTTCAGACTCTGAACCCAAGCACCACACTGCAATCTTCCCCCAGTACCCATTCTCTGGTCTCCAAAACCCGGACCCTTTGCTCCAGTCATTGAGGGGAAACGCAGCTTTTAGAATCGATCCTTCATACAGATGCTGGGTGGGCAGTGGTGAGTTTTACAGCAAAGTCACAAACAGAAATCTCACATTAAGGGGGCTGCCGGCGAAAACATTAATACGGAGCCACTTAGGCTAGAAAACACACACACACACACACACACACAATCGCAGTTTGCCTATGATTGATAGGTGGTCTGGGACTGGGAATGGCTCAAATGTTGGATTGGGCTGCTGTTCTGACTGGATGCTATTCTAGAAGTTCATCAAGCTGAGCCAAAAAATGTACAGCCAGAGGGCTGCAGGGAGGTGGTGTGGCTACCCTTCACAGTGGGTGCAGGGGAAATATCTACCCATCTTGGCAGATGGCACCTCCCAGGTGGGAAGCAAGCAGGGCAGTCTGGGGTGCCTTCGCAAACATACCCTTCACCATGCCATGGTGCTCGTCAGAGAGAGTGAAATATTACTCATCTGAGAGTGGGTGTATTCCCCCACTGCAAACAACAATAGGATTCTGGAACTGGGGATCTATATGTTTAAGCACCGAAATACAGGTGAGAAAACCCAGAAGTACAACACGATGAAAGAGGCAGAAATGTGTGGCACTTTCCTGAAGATGACTTACACTTCGTCTTTCTCTTATGATGGTTATTAATTTTACGTCAGATTAATTACCCTTAAGATTGCAAAAACTGATGGTAAAAATAAAATGTTCTAACATTCGGTTCTCACTTGGCACTAGAAATTTATTTCGGGGAAAGCAGATTTGGCTAAGTGGCAGCCAGCCACATTATTATTCGTTTCTTTTAAATGTAACTCAATTTAATATGAAAGACCACCTTCACATTTAAAACACTTATTCCCTTAAAGGGCACTTTTAGCAACTGAATAGAAATCAGCTGAACACATTCAAGTGGCAGTAGAAGCAGAGATTAGCATTTCAGACGCTCTTTATTATGTTCTTTCTTTAGGGAGTTCTTCTCTGGGGAACAAGAGGATCTCAGCAAAATGTGTCTCATCAGGTTTCTCCCGGGCAGATTGCAAAATATCGGCAAGTTTATGCTTGTGTGAAACAAGCACATGATATTAAACAAATCACCATTCAATTCCTGTAACTTTTCCCCGTTCCATACTTGTGCATCAAACAGTTTATAATACAACTTATAAAGATGCCGATTCTTGTGCAGATTTCTTTAAAGGCTGGTATAAAGCACAGGGCAAGAAAAAGCTGCAAAACTGTAGCATATAATTTTTTAAAGGGAAATTCTTTGACATAACAAATTCAAACAAAAGAAACGACCACTCACCATTTCCCGGTGCAACCTAATATTAAAAATGATTTTTCCTATAAAAGATGAATTCCATACCAAAAAATATATTGCGTTATCAACGCCTTATCCAAGAGGTTATGTCTTTTGTTTTTACAAAGCATTAGTAGTTCAAACTTGTACATGCAATCAAAATCAGCACTTACCCATTTGTTTAGAAACTAAACAATTCTGGTACTCAGAGAGACGGCAAAAACCTGTTTTCCTCAGGCTTAAAAAACTCCTCTACAAAAGTCTACAGTACTGCGATCACTGTGAAACTTTTAAGCAGTGCAAATAAGAGAAAAACCCCTACCTTGGGTTTCTTTTGCCCCCTTCAGCTTTTGTCCACTGTAAATGGCTGCATCTTTAGCAGTCCGGGCTACAAGCATCTGAGCCGACAGACACAAAAACGGGCTTTCTTCAGCTCACTGCTGTTCCCAGTCTTTTATGTGGTGTCTTGGGCTCTGCTTGCTTAATTCCTGATTCTTCTGAAAGAAGTCCAGCCTGGTGAGGCTGGCGGGATAACAACTGCCGAAGGTACTTTTGACCGTCGGAGCAAACGAATCACCTTGCATGCACCAACAAACATGCAAAGTCATTTGAAGGTCCAAAGACTCTGAATTTTCAAAGATGACTAACATTAAAAAGGAAAAATGCCCCAGGACAAAACCAAGCATGTAGTTGTGATCTTGGAAAGTCCACCCTGAGAACAACACCCCTCCCTTGAGCCCAGTTTCATTTCTGGCTATTTATCCTGGTCTTTGCATAGCGCTCCTGAATAGTTGCCATGACAACTCAGTAAACAGGATTCAAGTGACCACTAAGGGGTTTAGCGGGATTGTTTTGTTTAGGGAGAAGAATGGTAGCTTTAATGCTTCCTCTACTAAAATTTCCTGGAAAGGCAGAGCTGCTTTTTTTTAGGTTGTGGGTAGGTGATGTTCTCAAAAGTCAAAGATGCTGGCAAAGAGTGCTCCAGTTACAGGAGAAGAGGCAACAGGAGTGGCAATCAGAAAACCAGGAAGAATTATGGAAGGTTACTGAATGCCAAGTGGGCATTTTCCAGTAAGGATGCAGAGGAAGTGGAATCATCTCCAAAGGCTGTTAAGACTATGTGAATGTAGGGAGGATTGAGAGTCTGACAATCCAGATAGTTCTAAAAAATCCTCCCTTCCCGGTTCTCCCATGCTCTCTCTCCTCCTCCATTTTTTCATCAGTCTCTTCTCTATAAAGCAGTGTCATTCAGATTGTGTGCCACAGAAACTTCATTCTCAATCTTCACCCTTTGGCCAGGCAATCAGAAACTATCCTATTCTCATAAAATTTTACTTGAAAAAAACGTTCACTGTGTTGTGAATAGATGATGAACATTTAGCACTTTGACACATCACAATGGTATCATTTGTCAAAACTCAATCATAGGACACGGTGAACTTTAATGTTAACTTTGGATTTTAATAATAATAGATCAATACTGGTTCACTAATGATAACAAATGTACCACACTAACGCAAGATGTGAATAATAGGGGAAAGTGTGTGTGTGTGTGTCTGTGTGTGTGTGTCGGAGGCGAGAGTGATACAAGAACTCTCTGTACTCTATGCTCAAATTTTCTGTAAATTTTAAAATATTCTAAAAAAGAAGGTCTATTAGTTTTTTAAAAAAATGAAATCAAAATGTTCATCCCATAACCATGTCAAAGACTAAAGGAAATTAAAAAAAGAAAAAGAAAAAAAAAAAGCAGCAGCTAGTTACAACAATCTGCCAAGGGTATGAGATTTAAAACTAAACTCAAAAAGGAAAAGGTCTGGCAATAGTCTTAGCTTTTCCTTGATTCAGCTTAAACTGGGGGTTAACCTTGTGAGGATGAAGTGAGCATATTTTCCAACCCAAACACGTAACGCAAGTATGGACTGCTTCATACAGTTCAGTGTAGCTGTTTCACGTTCCCGTTACCTCATTTAATACCTACAACTGCTCCCCTAAGCAGGCACCATTACTTTACACACTTTGGAGAAAAGGAAACAATCCCAAGGCCACACAACTGCTCAGTGACAATAGGCTGGACAGATACCCAGTCGCACACCTTTGATCTATTTCGATTTCATCCCAATGCTTCAGGGGCCCTGCACCTGAGCAATAGCCTGCCCACATGGGCGGGGCCTCTGTGTATCAGAGCTCGCTAGACCCAGGGCACCTTGCACCCCATGTCTCAGCGGGAGTGGAGCAGGGCCACCTATGCACTGATGAAAACCAGTGAATGGAAGATGCGGAAATGCAGATTTCATTCAGTACAAGTACAACCTTTCCCATAAATAGTAAGAGCTCTAAAAAAGACGACAGGGTGCCTTTAGGTGTAAGGAAAGAGTAAGTTCTCTGTTCCTGGGAATTATTTAGGAAGAGGGAGGCTGATCCTTTTGCGTCTCATTGAAAGGGGATAAACCGACCCTATTTCATCAATTCTTAACGCAAATATGTTCCCCTCTCAAATTGCCTGAATGTGTCTGTGACTTGCTGACCATCATGCCGTAATTCCATACACGGATGTGCATGGATTTCATCACAGCTTTTCAATGTCTTTGAAAATCACAGGCACTATTGAAAGTACTTGCACTGAGTCCAGCTGTCCTTTAAATGTAGTCTAAATCCTCCTCTCTAGAGTCATCGGTGAAACAGAAAGCTATTTTATCTGCAGAAACGCCTGGAAACAGGGTGACAAGGTGTAACTGTGTTATCGGTGAAGCAAGGATTTGTGGTGGACGAATGACCTCCACTTCATTCTTGCAAATTAAAAAGCAAGCGCCTGGAGATAAGAAGATAAGACAGCATCGTGCCCTGGTTAACTAGGTAGAGCTTCTGCTTCCACAGTGATGTATAAATAATGGTGCCCTTCACAACCATGGGAGTCTTCGATTCAATACAGTTATAGATGTTTGGACTGAACGATGTACAATTCCAGAAAGTTCAATCAAAATGCTAAAATCCAGTGTTTAACCTTCTAGGTTAAACCCTTGTTATCTGGCAGATTTGCACACCCAATCATGCCCAGGGAACACATTCCCGAGGGGGACCCCACTTAGAGATCTGAGTGTCTGAGTATGAAGCACCAAGCCCAACTTAAAGTGTTTGTGAATGAGTCTCCAGTGCTGTGCTCGGCTGTTCCAAAAGGGCTCCAAACCCTGGAGGTTTGGCGGGAGGGCCGGGGGGCGCCATGTCTGAGAAGGGGGCCAGCTGGGAAAGGGACAGATAACACATTAACATAGAAAGACTGGATCACAGTAAGGACATCACTCTAATACTGACCTAGTGGTGTATCCCTAGGGTAACTTCCAACTATACAAATCGCAGATGATCCAAAAACAATTAAACAAACCAAAATGGAACGCATAGCAGTAAGGATTCAAGATAGTGCGTTAAGTCTTGATCTTTGGCAAAGTCAAGTATTCACTCACACACCATGAGCAACTCCATGGTGTCCTTTTATGAGCAATTTGATTCAGCGTTTACTGAGCACATATGACAGTCTGGATGCTGGCTGAGCTACACAGCGGGGCACAAAGATGGAAGAAGCAGGCCCTGCGAAGTTGTACTTGGTCAAGGTCTTCCGTATTTGTGGAATACCTTATTCAGAAAATAGCACTGAGGTAGAGACACCAAAGCCTAAAAAGAAATGTAAAGGGTCACTGGAATAAAGTTTCAGTAAGGCTCAAGAGAAATAAGATGAATAAAATGAGAGAGAAAAAGATCTAGGAAGAATAAAATAGGACAAAAAAATTCAAGGTAGGAAATATGCTACAATATCATCAGAATTATTTAAAGAAATGTTTGGCCTCTGCTTAAAAAAAAAACCAAAAACAACTAGGGAAAAAAATGGCAGGCAGCACCTGGTTCACACAAAATATGAGTCCCCAGGATTAAATGTGCTCGATTCATGAAGCCATTAATCAAATCATGATGCCTCTGGAAACAAAAGGCTCGTGTTTCCGTAATGCCAGCACAGCGTTCTCACTTCATGTGTGGTCCTGAGTGTCGTCTAAAAGAGAGACCTAATCTGGTGTCAGCAGCGGCCCATGAAAGAGAGGGACACAGGTCAGCAGGAGTCACTTCAGGGGAAAGCACTGGCCTCCCCTGAAGTCTCTTAAAGACGACTTCGGCGTGACACGGTTCACACGTCCTCATGTCTCGGGGCCTGGAGACAGTGCTTTAAGACAAGATGCCCACAGCCAGGCCAGTCCTGTGTCTCCAGCTTCATTCTCCTGCTTGATGTCCCATTTTCCGGCAAATACGACTGCAGTCCGGCTCACAGACTGCACGGCTTCCCTCCTGGCAGGCCTGGTCTCCGGTCTCCCTTCGGCATGGACACCCCTCTTCTTCACTCTTCCCCTAGATAAACCTGACCCCATGCAGCCACCTCTGCTAGAAGCCTTCCCCCAGCAGCTCCCAGGGTCAGGGCCACTCAGGGGACCCATATCCTGCCTTTTTGGAGAAGACCTGACAGAATCTTTGAGGATACGCTTATGCTGGGTTAAAGCTCAAAGATGGGGACTTCCCTGGTGGCGCAGTGGTTAAGAATCCGCCTGCCAATGCAGGGGACACGGGTTCGAGCCCTGGTCCAGGAAGATCCCACATGCCGCGGAGCAACTAAGCCCGTGCGCCACAACTACTGAGCCTGAGCTCTAGAGCCCACGAGCCACAACTACTGAAGCCCGCATGCCACAACTACTGAAGCCCACGCACCTAGAGCCCGTGCTCCGCAACAAGAGAAGCCACCGCAATGAGAAGCCCGCGCACCACAACGAAGAGTAGCCCCCGCTCGCCACAACTAGAGAAAGCCCGCGCGCAGCAATGAAGACCCAGTGCAGCCAAAAATAAATAAATAAATAAATTTATTAAAAAAAAAAAAAAAAAAAAAAAGCTCAAAGATGACCCTGCAGGAGTCGAGGATGCTTCTCCCTAGAACCCGAGAGCTTCTCACGTCCAACCCACAGAAGAAGAGAGAGGAGAGCCAGCCAGGCACGCTCCACACAACAGCCCCGCTCCGCTCCTGCAGCAAGTGGGCCCGGCCTCGCACTCGGGGCTGGGAAGTGCAGACAACCAGTTCTCACGCCTGGACGGTTCTCCTGATAGCTATCGGTCTGTCCCCTTCTTTAATTCTGTCCTGCACCTCCGCAGGGTTTTTCTAAGGAATGTTAATAACAGACTTCTCTGACTAGAAGTTATTTGCACCAGGTAGGGAGAGAAGGCAGAGATCATGGAACACCCTTGGGGAGAAATTCTGAGGAGGCAAAGCAGGTTTTCTTCGATACAGAAATCTCCTGGGGTTGGTTTGGGCACTTCTGGCCAGAAACACTATTGCCTAAAGCAAACCACAACAGAAAAAAGCTATGAGGCCACGTCACCCACTAAAACCCGTCTGATGGAGAAGTCTGCCCTTTGTAAACTGAAAATTCTAAGCTGAGGGGAGGATTGCATCCTTCAGTGCCATCTGAGGCAAAGAACTGGCTGCAGGCCAGCCTCTACCAAGAGGTATGCCTTTATTTTCTTCATAACTTAGCGCCAGGAGGACTTCTCAGCAATGCTAGTGAAGTGCCTTCTTTGCAACGCTCAAGATTAGCTACAAATTGTTCACAAAAAGAAAAAAGTCCACATACTATAATAGTTGAATTGACATAACTGTTCCAGCATGTCAGTTATGTTCTCCCTGCTTACACCAGCTTTTCAAAGCAAAACATAAAAATCCCAAATAACGAAAACCCATAATATTCCCACAAAAGGATTTCTAGATGCTTTGGGCCCAAGTGCCCATCCTGAGCCTCACACACTTGCCAAGGAGAGGAGGCAGCCTGTACCACAGGCCTGGGGCCCACGGGGCCGTGTGCACACACTGGCCAGGCCACCACGGGAGCCTTGGATGTGCTGCACAGGCTCCTAAAAGCACCAAGCCGCTACTCCACTTTTTCTAAGGCCACAGTTCTCCAGGCCACAGGCTTCACAGCCATTGTTCTTATGCCTTTTGGGTCACAGAATTGCCAAAAGAAACCTCTAGAAGCTGCCCAAATCCATGATCTACATGCCTGAATAATGTATAAAACACCTCCATATACGTACATCTGAATACATCCTCTCAAGCCCCCGTAATGAACGTCTGACTTGAGGAGGGCATGAGGTGAGGACTGAGGGAATACACATTCCCCATCTCTGGGCAAAGGCAAGCAAGATTTTCCCTGTGAGATTTCTAGAAGCATCTATCTTTGGACAAGAGAAATGTCATAAGAAACTCTAAATGAGGGTTGTTTACATATATTTCATATATCATCACCAGTTAACACTCCAATATTTGCCACGGAACTAAATGAATGCTAAGTGAGTTGTAATTTACTATTTCCATAGTCTAATTAGCCCCTTCGCACTTAATACCACACCTACATCTTAGGCCTCAGACAAGTCAGTTCTCACGTCTGACCTGCTGGGTGCCTTGAAAATGGCACCGAGACGTTTTTCAAAGTCTTCTTCAGCCCATCTCCTGGCAGGTTATTAATTAGTGCCTGCCACCGGTCAGGAGGTGAAAAGGGCTGTGAGCCAACAGAAATGGAACCAGAGACTGGGTTGGGTCATTTTTTAAAATGCAAACAGCAAAGCAATTAGGCACAACCAAGTCCCAGCAAGGAAAAATAAACATCAAAAAGAGGCAATTTCTTCAACATTCTGGCTGTTGATGTGTTTTCAAGCAGGCCTAATTTCAAAAGTGATTACGATTTAAAGGAAAAACGAAGTCCATGCCATCCAAGAAAGAAAACAAAAACATGGAGGACTGAGATTTTAAAATTGAAATTTCTATCCTTATAAATAAGCACTGGCAGGTCCCCTCCATTTCTTTGAATCTAAGGTGCCAATGGCTGTAAAACTGCACAATTACTGCACCACTAAGAAGAGAGAAAAGAGTTCCCACTTAAACTACGGTTCACCAAAAAGCTGTAAGATGTATCTCAATACCCAAGACCTTAAATTGGGGGAAAACATGCATCTTTAAGTTATGGTATTATTACCCCTGTTGTAAAAAGAAGAAAGAAACACTGGCAGAGGTTACACAGCTCCTGTGAATGTAGACCCAAAACGCAAAGCCCACTTATATCATCTTGTAGATCCTGCCCACCGGGGTTTTATAAAGCACAGCAGGTGGATATAAGCCAGCTGACATGGTACATGGTTATGTTTTAACTATTAATTTCCAACATTATGTCAAAGAAAGCTATGTAATGTTAAGTTAGTTGCCGTTTTTTGTGATAACCTAAAACATTTTACTATAAATTTGAAAAACGAAAAGATGAGTTACTATGTCAGCTGCCAGAACCGATGCACATTAAGTCATCACAGATCTACAGAACCCCAGTCTCAGCTACTTTACGCCACACAAATGCCAAACTCTCCCCATCTCACCCCAGAGTAAGGTAACAAACCAAACAGATTATTCTCCCCTCATTGAGTTTTGCCTTCCTAGAAGACAGAATTCAACACTGTGGTTCTTATAAAAAAAACCTGAAACTCTAAGTGAGGAATCACTGTAATATTAAGTCAGAGGTAACTGGTAAACAAAATAAAAATAAGATTTAGCATCAGCAAAGTTATTGACAGCGGCATTATGGAACATAACACAAGTCTCATGGGAAACAGTTCAGGTCAGATTCCTTATCTTAATCCTTATGAGGATAGCATCTAGTTCTTCCACATGAGAGGCCCTTGACATTATTTTGTTGGGGGATTTCCTTTCTTCACAGGGGTAACTAAGAGCAGATGTTTGCCAAATCAAAATAATTTCAGTTTTTTAACAGCACTTTACGGCAAGTTGCCCATTTAGCCTTAGACTCAACAGCTGCATTCACCTAATACTAAATCTTTTTGTTCAGATAGATTCTCTGTATAAAACTCACATTGTTTCTGATCGGGATATGGCATTAAAAAGCTAAAACCAAGAGCCTAGACACAAAAACTTCCGACGACAGGAGTCTTCTAATTAGTTACAACCAACGAGTAAAAGTCCTTAAAATCCATTATTACTACTTAGAATACAGACACTGTCATGTTTAACAATAAAGCAAAAGAAAATAAAATGAAAAAGAACTCTACCACAACAAAAAACACACCAACCATTTCTTCCAAAAAAGGTATATCACATTCTGGAGCTTGCCCAAGAATTTCAAACCAATGCTTAAAAAAAAAATACAAAGGCTTCACAATGTTTTCTTTTAAACCAGATTTCTCTAAAGCATAATGGCATCATTCAAAAGCAGACAAATAGGCCCAAAAGACAAAGGGATTTTTTCCAGTGAATGTTATATTATAATAATGTCATATACATTTCCAACCATCTATAATGAAAGGACTCTGGAGAAACCAAATCTCTGAGTAACCACACCAGGAGGCGGTGGCCTTAAATAAGACAGTGTCAGTCTAGAACTGTCGTAAATCTTACCTTCTGCATGTTTGGCTTGATACAGCGAACAAAGAAAGGATTAGAGGAGCTTAGCGTTGCCATTAAGGAATGCAGGGAGTCCTATTAGAAAGGAAAAAGTATATGTTGATTTAGTCTCTTATTGTGTCTTTAAATTTCTCAGCACCCTAGGTACTCATCAGAAATAAGAAAAAGAAAACAATATAAATCTGAGGAATAATAGCATTTTTATTTTTAATCATGTCATTCTAATAAAACAAAGGTATTATAATTGTCATAGAAGTTATTTTACGTATGCAAAACTCATTTATTACTTCCTTGACCTAGTACCATAAAAAAACAAACAAAAAACTGTTCTGTTAACCAGCAAAAAAACCACCCTGGGATATTTCAATGTTTATACAGAAAACCTGAGAAGTATCCACTCTCCAGTGAAGTTGTTCCTCTTAATTAATTATTTCCATCAAAATGACAGCTTATACCAGTACCTCACTGGTCTTTGAGCTAAAATCTCTCATTCTTCCTTCAAATCACCAGGCAGATCAATCTTCTGTAATACTACTGTCTTTTCTTTAAGTTTTTTTTAATTGTGAAGATTTTTTAACATTTACCAAAGCAGACAGAGCATGTAATGAGTACCCATTATCAGCTTCGGCTGCCGGCTCATCTCACCTCATCTGAACCCCATCCCCGTACACTTCTAGTAGGAAAGCAAATCCCAGACACTGTGTTATTTCATTCCTCAATATTTCACTATGTATTCTCAAAGGCTAAAAACTTTAAAACATACAGAGGTAACCACAATATCGTTCCTGAAAAGATTTAACACAAATTCCTTAATATCAATGTGAAAATGTGCAACTAGCTCAAGTTTCATTTTAAAATACTCAACTGTCTCGAATTTCATAATTTTTAAATAGCGTATTCTTTGAAATCAGAATGCAAATAAGGTCCCCGTAGTAGTGTAGTTGGTTGATATATCTATTCAGTCTATTTTAATCCGTTGGTTTTCCCTCCATCTCCATCTGTCTGTTTCTTCCTTCTTACAATTTTACTGTTGAAGAAACTGGGCTGTCTACTACATTGATTAGTTATTTCTGTGCTCAGAAGGATTTAGGATTTCTCACAGATGACAGAATGTCCTGGGATTCATGGCCCTTCATACTCTGGTATGGTACCCATTTAACTTCATACAAGGTATCCCGTCCTCTGGGAACAGGACTCACATCCCTGACTCGGGAGTCTTCCCCTTGCCTTTGTCTCTGCCTGGAAGCCCAGCCCACTCTCTTCCATTTCCTTGATTCCTAGTCCAGTTTAAGTCCCAAACATCCACAAAGCCTTCCAAGACAACTCCAGGCAACACTGACCCAGAAAAAGACAATGTAACAACGCCGCTGGATGATTAAGAGCCTAGGGTTTAGAGTCAGACAGACCCAGGTTCAATTCAAATCCTAGCTTCAGTCCTCAGAGGGACTGAGCAAGCCTCCATTCTCTAAACCTCAGCTTCCTCATCTGTAAAGTGGGGACAATAATACGTACTTCTAAGAATATGGGAGAAGTGAACAAGGTAGCATATATAAAGTGATCAGCCCAATGACTGGAACACAGAGGGTGTATGATAAACGGCAGCTATTATTATTATTGTATCCTGTAAGGGTCACACCTGCCCAGCACTGTCAGCCGTGGTGCTGTGGGTCCAGCTCATCCCCAGCCATGCTGTAAACAGACCTTAACACAGAACCCACCCACCGCCTCGAAAGCATCCAACTTTGATTAACTAAATGGAAGAGAGCCTCCCAGAGGGCAAATTTAATAAAGGTCTGTTGACTGACATGCCTCCAGCTCCCCCTCATGCTAAGATTTGGGGGTAAAGTAGAACAATTAAGTTAGAGAAATGGTCTTCATGTTATCTGCCTCTAAACTACCTAAAAGGCTTACATACTTAAAATGCACGTATGAATGTTTATTTTCCCTGAATTCTGGACATCTGGACAAGGTAACTGACACTGATCTTGTTTAACCATGCACTTGGTTATCCTTCCTAGTTATGATACTGTAAACATACCTGGGAAAAATAAAAACAATCCAGACACAGGAAGAAAGATACTTTATATGCACATGAGTCTTCAAATACAAATCAGAGTGATCCCAAATGACCAAACAGTCCTTCTCATGAAGACTTACTATTTCGTAAGCTTAGAATAAGTAGCTATTTATTTTTTAACAAAAAAAAAAAAAACTACATTTTTTTTTTCATCTGGCTCAGAAAAAAAAAAAAAGTATATTTTCTTCCTAAAGCCCTGTCTGGTTTAAAAGGATGATAGAAAAAAATAAATAAACAAACACTTTCACAGACCTCACAGATACCCATTTCTTATTTTCAATTCTTAAAATCACAATAAAGATGGATCCATCCAGGCCAGCAGCGTAGACTAACCTTGAATTGCGAGCTGACCGTGGGCCGCCGATGTTTGCTTCCACATTTCAAGGTATCCTGGTTCGTGCGGCTTGAAACGTGTTCAAAGAGGTCGTAGATGAAGTCGAACCTGTGTGAGCGGAGAGCAGGAGGGCCATGAGGGGTGCACACCCAATTATTAGGTGCTGGATTACTGTAATCACAATGCATTTCCCCACTGAAAATAACACACCAAGGCCTGGAAGAGCTAAGACAGCGTCCAAAGATTTCACACCAACCACTGCCAAAGAGCTTTAGGCATGAAAACAGACGTGGCCGCTTCGGAGCACTAGAGTCTTGCAGAAGAGAAGGGGACGGGGACGAAGATGACTCAGGGCGACAAGCCACTTAGGACCGCTGAGCTCTGCTGAGCTTCTGCAGACTCCACGCCCCGTGGAAGGGAGGGGTTTGTCTCGTGCACCTCAGGGTGGCGAAGATGCGACCAGGTAACAGGTGGAAAGATGCTAACTCTGGAGTGAGCCCCCCCCACCCACTTCCTAGCTGTGTGACTTCGACACGATGCTTGCCTCTCTCTAGGCCTGTTTTTTCATCTGGAAAATGGGGGTCACTTTAGGATTTATGCTATAAAGCTGGGGTGAGAATGAAATGAGGAAACGAAGGCAAAAGGCTGAGCGTGATGCCTGGGACATCCTAAGTGCTGATGTTTGTTGTTATTATTATTTAAAAGTTCTGTAAAATCTACTGCCACTACTGAGAAAGTAAAAGGCTTCTCAGGAGTTTTTTTTTTTATCTTCCTTGCATGGAAGACGCTCCGGGCTATAAAACCGGGGTGGGGTGTGTGTGGGGGGGGTGGCTTCGCGGGGACCAGGAAAGAGACGGTCCGCATCCACACCCCTCAGGGGGACAATGCCAGCACTTCCCTCATCACTTCTCTTCTGCTTGACACTTTCTCACTTTCATCCCAGGGTGATGTTTCATTCTCGCTCTTTGAACTTCTCTGTGCTTTGAGCACTTTGGAGAAAAGCTTTGGGTTCCATTAAAACGTCACAGATGCCAAAGGCATAAGAGAGCGGGGGCAGCAAATAGCCCAAGCCCCTCCTTCTACAGAGAGAAACCTGGGGCTGAAACAACGTTCTTCACCCCACTTCCACAGCCACTTGACGTTATGACGGAGGCAACCAGTGAAAGGCCATCCCGCGGGTCTCCAGGCCTGTGCTCCGTTTCACAAAATGTTCCAGTTAACCTCAAGACACTGCTTTTATTTAAATGTAACACTTTAAATCTGCTTTGAGAGATAGGTAACCTGCTATGGTATTTTTAAAACGTCGCCATTTTTACAGGCCTGAAAACTCATCTAAAAATAAAAATAGCTGACAAGGTTGTAATTAGGGAATCCTCATAAAAGAGGGTTAAAACAAGTTGAAAGATCAAACACTTCCACCCTGAGCTTCTAAGCTGACACTTTAGAGGGGTTCCCTTCACCCCAATTCTACCCAAGTGACAGGGTGGCCACCTAATGCTTTCATTTCTAAAAGTATTCCAGCTTTTTAGTAATTGTGCTTTCCCTCCTTAGATATTAAATATGTGTGTTAGAGACTCACGCTGGATCTGATACAGGTATTGACAACTTTAAGGCAAGGGCTGTTTTCCTCCTTTCTCTCTCACAAAGCCTCCTAAAAATAGGAAGCCTCCTGGTTTAATACATACAAATAGCTAAACTAATCACTAAAACTTTCGGCATGTTTTCCTTAACTACCGATGTAATGATGTGAATTTACAATTCATGAATGAATAAATGAATGGGTAATTAATCTATCATTTTAGCTGAATTAATACTTGTTTATTTCTCTCGATACCCCTTACACTAATGAGAGACATAGGGTCCTACACACCCGAGGCTGAAGTCAATTTAACGCACAGCTCTAAGCTTGCTATGAAGATAGTACGTCATACTGGTTAAAATCTTAGGTCCCTGAGCCAAGCAGACCAGATCAAATCTAGTTGAGGGATCTTGGGCAAGTCACTTAATCACTGTAAGTCTTAATTTCCTCACCTGCATAACATGATGGATTTACTATTCCAATGCTACCTCATTAAATGGTAGTCACTACCGCTAGTACCATTTTCTATCTCTCGGATCACTTTATTGATGAAATATTGCCCGGGGAAGAAGATGATAAATCAATTGCCCGCACATTAATTTTTTCTATATTCGTGAATTAAAAGCATCTGCACAAACATCAGTCTGACATCTCGGGGAGGAGACTGACGCACCGGCTTTCCCTCAGCAAGTTGAGAAGATCATCCCTGAAGGTATCTCTGTTCTTCTCCAAGATGCCCCGCACGTCATACTGCACCTGGTTTTCCAAAATAAATGAGAAGGCAGAACTGATCAAAAGAATCACTTCAGGCCATAAGCATCCCCTTTAAAAGCTGGGCCCGCGAAAAGATGTTAGTTCAATATATTTATGATTGGCTTTTGAAATTACTATTCTCTAAATACCAAATGGGCAAATATCAGCAAGGATCTTGATTAAGAAGTTACCTCTCCAAGGGTGTGGAGAAAAGGGAACCCTCCTACACTAAGCTGATGCAGCCACTATACAAAACAGTATGGAGGTTCCTCAAAAAACTAACAAGAGAGTTGCCATGTGATCCAGCAATCCCACTCCTGGGCATATATCCGGATAAAACTCTAGTTCAAAAGATACACGCACCCGCTATGTTCACAGCAGCACTATTTACAATAGCCAAGACATGGAAGCAAACTAAACATTCATTGACAGAGGAATGGATAAAGAAGATGTGGCACATATATACAATGGAATACTACTCAGCTATTTGTAGTAAAAGAATGAAATAATGCCATTTGCAGCAACATGGATGGACCTAGAGATTATCATACTAAGTGAAGTCAGAAAGAGAAAGACGAATACCATATGATATCACTTATATGTGGAATCTAAAATATGACACAAATGAACTTATCTATGAAACAGAAACAGACTCACAGACTTAGAGAACAGACTTGTGGTTGCCAAGGGGGAGGGGGGGAGTGGGAGAGGGTTGCATTGGGAGTTTGGGGTTAGCAGATGCAAACTATTATATATAGAATGAATAAACAACAAGGTCCTACTGTATAGCACAGGGAACTATATTCAATATCCTGTGATAAACCATAATGGAAAAAGAATATAATAACTGAATCACTTTGCTGTACAGCAGAAATTAACACAACATTGTAAATCAATTATACATCAATAAAATAAATTAAAAAAAAAAAAAAAGGGAGTTACCTCTCCAGCATAGTGTTTCACTCCAAAATTGTTGACTGCAACTCTGGGCTTCACGTAAAAGTGGTTATTCTAGATGAAAAAAACAAATAGAAATGCCTAATTTCACTCACTGATTTCCTGACAGTATAACTATAACTGACAGTGAAAACAATTGCAAAACCCACGACCTATCAGAGGTTTAGGACACATCGTGTGATGCACTTCATCAAAACCAGGCAACTCTGGTCTGTGTCATTACAGTAGGTTAAAAATGTTAAATTTTATACTCGAGCTAAACATGGGCATATTCTGACAAGTAGCCTACAATCTATGTCTTTGGCTTATTTCCATTTAGTTATAGCAGAGAAAAGCTTTTGTTTGAGGAAAAAAAAATTCACTGTGGGAGGCACAGTAGGGTCAACAGCACTGAAATCTGTCATGTGTCACATCTTAACCCACAGATGTGCTATTCAGACACAAGGAGGAATTGGCAGGTTTGGACATACAGCATGCTGATTGTGTAACTTCTCCAATAAGGTGCCGTCTGTGGCTTGAGGAAAATGGCTTTCTTCATTGATAAGGGCTAGGAGACCAAGTTTCTAGAAGAGGGGAAAAAAGGTTAAATATGAATTAGAAGTTTTTGGCTCTGTATATTTTTACAGCTCCTTTCCTCTCTACTCTCTATCAAGTAAGTGGTCAAAAGGGCATAATAACTTCTCAGATTGAAAAATTCAGAATGACACACTATTAAGAAATCTAGTTCATTCCATACTAAAAAAACTGAACCCCCTGCAATTTGGTGGACAAAACTTTTACAACTGGCCAATCCACTATCGGAACTGCAAAGTTTTTGATGATGACTTAAAATCTTTGGGAAGCCAATTTGCACACTGTTGATTCTTAAAATATTGACTTCAACGAGACAATGGGTTTGAAGCAGCCAAGTATTTAAATTCAACCTTGTACATTTACATGTATGTTTCCAAACGGTCCATTGTGCTCTAAACATTCACATCTTTGATGTACGTGTTAGTACAAGCTCTTTTGTTCCCATAAATATGAATCAGCCCAGCTGGACACCCTTGGGACTGTTAACAATTCTTCAACAGTGTGTTACCTTCTCAATCAAGTCCAGGCATTCTCCATTGTCTATCCAGTCAATATCTTCCCACACTAAGCCTTCTCTGTACAAAGATTAAAAAGGGCCAGGTTGTAGTAAAATATAGCTTCAAAACTATCCAATGTAGGGGCTCATTTTCTTAAAAAATTTGAAATGGAATTTGATGAGTGCTTACCTGCTATATTCCAGTTGTTCTAAAGAAAAGATATGCTTGTTGAAATACTCCTGAAGTTTCTCATTTGCATAGTTTATATTGAACTGCTCAAAGTGATTCACCTAAGGGGGGAAACCATTCAACAAGTGTCTTTAGAGCCCTCACTATTACATAAAGAGGCCAAACAGCCACTATGGAGAACAGTATGGAGGTTCCTTAAAAAAACTAAAAATAGAGCTACCACATGATCCTGCAGTCCCACTCCTATGCATATATCCAGAAAAAACCATAAGTCAAAAAGATACATGCACCCCAATGTTCACTGCAGCACTATGTATAATAGCCAGGACATGGAAGCAACCTACGTGTCCATCGACAGAGGAATGGATAAAGAACACATGGTACACATATACAATGGAATATTACTCAGCCATAAAAAAAATGAAATAATGCCATCTGCAGCAACATGGATGGACCTAGAGATTGTCATACTGAGTGAAGTAAGTCAAACAGAGAAAGACAAATATCATATGATATCACTTATATGTGGAATCTAAAAATAAAAAGGTACAAATGAACTTATCTACAAAACAGAAATAGTCATAGATGTAGAAAACAATCTTATGGTAACCATGGGGGAAAGGGGGGGAAGGATAAATTGGGAGATTGGGATTGACATATACACACTACTACATATAAAATAGATAACTAGTAAGGACCTACTGTATAGCACAGGGAACACCACTCAATACTCTGTAATGACCTATATGGGAAAAGAATCTAAAAAAGAGTGGATATATGTATATGTATAACTAATCCACTTCGCTGTACAGCAGAAACTAACACAACATTGTAAATCGACCATACTCCAATAAAACATTTTTTTAAAAAGGCAAAAAAAAAATCTGCAGAGAAACATATCCATGTTCGTTTCAAGAGGTTTGCTTAAGATTATCCCACTCGTTGGAAGCATACCTCAAAGTTTTCAAATCCAAAGATGTCAAGGATGCCAACAGATTTGAAGTCATCTTTGCCTTTGATTCTGCTGTTGATCTTCTTGATCACCCACTCGAAGCAGCGTGCGTAAAGTGCCATGGCCAAGGAGTCCCTGCTGTCTACTGCCTGTGGGGAGAGGAGACAGGGCCACGGTGCCCAGATGACCCCGGGCAGCCCAGACAGGCAAGTCCATCCCCGCCCCACTCGGGAGACACACTCACTCAACATCTAGCACCCCATGTCAAGTAAGCCAATACCATCTAGGAAAACACAGCTGTCTAAAGAAAGGGTAACCTGGAGCTTGCTTATTTACTTTACAGCAGGATTCACCAAGAATTCCTTGAAGTATCAGGCTTTCAAATTCAACTTTATACACTGAGTTATAAGAAAGGATCTGAACCCGTAGCTACAAATTTTATCAGGTTTAAAACAATAATTAAGACCTGACCTCTCTCATTATCATCTTCTCATATTTTACTCTGTACACATAAAAGTTTTCTTCATGGCATGCTTAGCATTTTTACTTATCCAGTCAAGAAACAGCTATGAGGTGGGCTAGCACATATAAGAGGCTCAAGGCAGTAGCAGAAGCAAAAATAAGTAATACAACATACTGTTGCATTGTTTTCATTAATAATAATAATTATTATTACAGCTAATGTTTAATTCTTACTTTGCACCAGCCATTAAGCATTTAGCATATATTTTTTTATTATCATTCTTACTAGAATCCTATGAATTAGGTATAATTATCCTTGTCTTACAGAGGAGGAAACTGAGGCACAGTGAATAAATTTCCCAAGAACAAAATAAAATAAGCCAAAGAGGCAAGACGCAAACTCGGGAAATGTCTATCAGGCCCATTTCTACTAATGACTCTGCTACACTGTCTCTAAGAAGACAACTGAACCACTTTGTCTATTCCCCTCAGTGTGGATGTCTTCTTTATTTTGATCCTGAGCCAAACTCATTCAAATGGTTCACTGCAGCTACTTATTCGAATCAAAACCACAGATCTGCAGACCCAGGAGCATCTTTAAAAGTTGCTTTGAGGGCCACACGCGTACCTGTTGAACGTTGAGAGGCGTAAGGATCTCCTCCCCCCGGAGGGACATGGATCTCTGGGTCAAGGCGTCCGTGAGCTGTGCCGGGTCCAGCCCAAGTAACTCTGCAGACCTGCCCAAGGCTGGGGAGGAAGGACAAGGCAAACGTGGACACACAGGCCATGGGACCCCGAATGGGTGCAAAGCCAACTCCACCGAGCGACACGGTAAAGCAGAGAATATTCCTAAGTCCCTCAGGCAAGACCTATAGGACACACGTTCTACTGGTAGGTTATTCACTCCTTATGCACCAGCAAAGAACCTGGTGCTTGGACCGAGTACGGTCCAAAGACCCCGAGGCGGGGTCCCCAAGACCCCCAAGAGGTTCGCAAGGTCATAACTATTTCAATAATAAGACTTAAGATGTTATTTGATTTTTCACTCTCATTCCCTCACCAGTATACAGAAGAATATTCCAGAAGCTACATGACATGAGGTAGCCCAACACACTGAAGGCAGAAGCAGGAGAATCCAGCTGTCCTCTGTTACATCAGATATTGTAAAAATTTACAAAATCGTTAGACAATGTCAGTCTTCACTGATTTGTTTTGGTTTGTTTTGGAAGATGGTCTTTCAAATAAAATAATGATATTTATTGTAATATATGCAATGGGTTTATTATGGTTATTTTAGAGCGAATTTATTTTTTTTAAACTGCCTCTGTTTTAATTTCTAATGCAGTAAACATCAACAGATATGACCCACAGGAACAAAAGCTCTTCGGAATTCTCTGTGATTTTAAAGTTATTAAGAGGCACTGGGACCAAACGTTTGAGAACGACAGGCCTGCAGCCCCGGGCAACTCTAGGGCTACTCTGAACTTCAACTCATCCAATTCCCAGCCTCCACGCCCTTATCCACTGCATCTATCAGAAAAGTTTAAAAAATAAATCACTCTAGGAAGATAACTGATATTGTTATGTGTATATTAACTCAATCTTGACAACACGTCTCTGTCGTGCGCTTCACAGATGAGAAGTCACAAGTATTGAAGGGATAAGTAACCCGAGGAAACAGCTTGTGGCAGAGCTGGGCTACGAACCAATCACTCTGGCTTGAAAACTAATGGTCTTAACCATTCCACTATGGCAGCCTTCAATAACCATGAATAGCTACGGCAACACTTATGCCTGATTCATAACATTTCTCCTACATCCAATTCTTGTCACTCCTATTTCCTCTTATTGGGCCCACTGTCCTTCTTTCTTAGTAAACGTGAGAACACAGCCAGTAATCACTTGTCAGATGCTTTGACCCTTTATTAGCTGACCGTTCACGTCAGATACAAAGTTCTGTAGCTCTTATTCAAGGGCTCGAAAAATTTTTTCTGTTAAAGGCCAGATAGTAAGGATTTTAGATCTATGTTTCCTATGAGGCAAAAGTCAACGAAGTAAAGGAGGGAGGAGCAATCTTACCTGTTTTGAAGGAAACTTGTGCTCCACCAGCAGTGATAAATTCTATGTTCCCAAGATGTAATATACCAGCAAGCAACCTCAAAACTTCCCGAACTTCTTCCTTGCTAAACTGCATTACCTCCATTGCCGTCTAGAAGAAAATAAGGTATTTAATTTTTAATCTGTTTTCATACTAAAGAAAATGAAAAATGCTCATTACTCAGTAAAGTTATTAAGTATTATTCTCAAGGCAAGAAAGCAAGAAATAGATGTATGCCCCCTTTTTTAAAGATTTTTAAAAGATTTATTAATTAATTCATTTATTTTTGGCTGCGTTGGGTCTTTGTTGCTGCACGCGGGCTTTCTCTAGTTGCAGCAAGCGGGCTTCTCATTGCAGTGGCTTCTCTTGTTGCGGAGCACGGGAGCTAGGCACATGGGCTTCAGTAGTTGTGGCACGCAGGCTCAGTAGTTGTGGCTCGCGGGCTCTACAGCGCAGGCTCAGTAGTTGTGGTGCACGGGCTTAGTTGCTCCGGGGTATGTGAGATCTTCCTGGACCAGGGCTCGAACCCGTGTCCCCTGCATTGGCAGGCGGATTCTTAACCACTGCGCCACCAGGGAAGTCCCGCCCCCTCACTTTTAAATGATAAAGACTTTACACGGGTACACAGAAAAGAAAAGCGTGACATTAAGAAAGAATTGTAGAATACTTAGAGATAACCCAATCAGTAAGATAAAAGTAAATACCTGCCTTACATACAAAACTCCTATTTATGCCACAAAAGAATTACCCCAGAGTCACAGTAATGATGGTGACAAAGAAATACTTTTTCTACATGTATCAAAATGTAATGGAACATTTATTATTTTCCTACACATAAAAAATGGTGGTGGGGGGGATACTTCATGAGACTCCTCTAGTGTAAACTTTGGGGACTTGTCTTCATTTTAAAGGCAGTAGGTGGAATGAAATTCTCTATCAGGGGCTGCACAGATAGGAGAGTCTACTGTTCCTTTTATAAGAGATGCTGATGGAAAACCTGAGTGGATCTAGATCTGTCTTCCCTGCACAGTCATCACATCGTTATTTTCCATTTCTCCAAAGGATTTTTCAAGTCTTATTTTGGTCTCTGGATACTAAATGGAAGTTAACATAATGCTGATTTGGGAAAAATAAAAATAAACAGGCACCTACAGGGGCTTTGTTCCCCAACAAGCATCTAAGCTGAAGCCAGGCATCTTCTGAATCAGATCTAAGATTTGCTCATTTTCTCTTATGAGTTGGAAGCCATATTCTCATCAGAAAAAGAGCTAAATACCCCACCTCCAACACACACACACCGCACACACGCGTGAACACACAACTGAGGACAGAATCGCTGGCTATACTGATGAACATAAGCTACAAAGAGAACTCGGACCCATAATTGTTACAATGACCACAGGAGATGGGGAAGAAGGAAGCCACAGAGCACTTTGAAGCCATAGAAACTGCAAAAGGAAATGACTGATTTTAAAATGTGAAGAGTTTAATTTCTTTACAAGGAAAAAAACAAAGCCAGAAACAAAGGGCAAAAACAACAGACAGGGAAACAGAATTAAAAGAAAAAAATTGTAAGGCAAGGAGCAATAGCTATATTAAGAGACACATGAGCAATGAAAATAAAATAGGCACTTCTTATAAGAGGAAATGCAAATCCACAGAGAAATGTTTTCCTTCCTAGAAATCCAACATGCACAAATTGAAGAAAATGAGATAACTTCTATTAAATTAGCAAAAATTTTTCTGAATGATAAAATGGGTGAAAGTGAGGTATATATGCACTGGTCACTGGTAGTATAAGTTAGTATAATCTTTTTGGAAAACAAGATTATGGGGCAGCATTGTGCTGGGCCACATATGTACATAATCTTATAATGTTCAGAGAGGTTACTTAACTTTCTCAGGGTTACACAACCAAGATTCAAAGTCAGGCCTGATGAACCCAAAGTCTAGGAACTTACTGTCTATCCAGCTCTATGATTTTTTCTTTTTGTGTCCTTAGAAAGTCCATCTCCTGTGTAATCTCCCTTCACTGCAACACTGGAGATTTGTTCTGAGGAAAATCTCAACAGGAAAGAAAGTTTTGTAAAATATTCACTACAGTGTTTTCTTAACAACACTTTCAGAGAGAAAAAAAAACCTAGCTCTCCTACAATCAGACAAGTCCAATATAGCAAATAAACTTGTTAGAACAGTATATAGTTTTTAAAGGAAATTATGAACATTACATAGAAACGATATTTATGATAGCTGTATATAAAAAGTAAAAAATTATTTTTGTAACTAATTTTTTCAAGAAAATCATCTGGGAAGAAAATCTACAAAATTAAAAATAGTTGCCATGTTACTGCTGGTAGGTTAATGGACATTGCATTCGATGATGTCTTTTAATGTTGCTGACATGTTTTTACTGTAACAACCAAGTCTCTTACTGGATGAATGGGTAAATAGATTGCTGTCTATTCAGTGGAATACTACTCACCAGAAAAAGAAAGAATTGAGTGATGTGTGGTTTGGATGAGTGAACGAAGCTAGACACAGGAGAATAGATTCTGTATGATTTCATTTACAGGAAACTCTAGAAAAGACACACTTTCCTAGGTTTCCTAGGGCCGGGGCTGGGGCTGGGATTGTCTAGGAAGGGGGACAAGCAACCTTTAGGGTGTAGAACTGTCCTTCGGTTTGACTGTGGTTGTGGGTATATGGGTGCATAAATTAAAAATTCACTTTATACACTTTCCATGAGGGCATTTTATTATAGGTACATTATAACGCAATAAAATTGACTACAAAAAATTAAAAGACAATGAATTGTTTAACCAAGGTAGAGAAGACTATCATTTCATGGGTACAGACAGAAACTGACACAAAGAAGAAGAACTATTAGCCTAGTGCTTATCAATCTTTAAAAGCCTATGGGAAAATAATTATTCAAATTTACTTATTCTAAAAGCAAAGAAATATGGCTAAGAAATACAGATTATTTATTATGCTCAAGACTTTTAAAACAGTGGTAAGGACCAAATCAGACCTCAGCAAAATAATTATAAAGCACCTATGCTGTGAAAAAGTAAATATTTTCCCTTTCTATGACTAAAGTTTTCCTCATGTATCACAAGACGTATTCAACACTAATTTATAAAAATTTTCTAAGCTCATTTTAGGATGACCACAGAAATGAAAATTTTCAGTTTAAGTCACCTGCCTGGACTCTATATAACACTAAAGAAGTAAGCTCTTCCATAGACTCGTGGTTGCCACAGGTGGGGGGAAGGGGGGAGGGCGCAGGGGAGGGTTGGAGTGGGAGCTTGGGATTAGTAGATACAAACTAATAGATAAACAAGGTCCTACTGTACAGCACAGGGAACCATCTTCAATACCCTGTAATAAACCATAATGGAAAACACAAAAAAGAATATATTATATATGTACAACTGAATCACTTTGCTGAATCACTTTGCTGTACACCAGAAACTAACACAACATTGTAAATCAACTACACTTCAACTAAAAAAAAAAAAAATCTCCTCTATACCTGTGTAAAAAAAAAAAAGGATCTTCAAAACATTAGTTCCCAGTAGCAGACAATTTCAAACTGTAGAATGAAAAATATCAAAAGATAATCTGTGAAAAAAATTCTTGGTTAAGTTCTGAAAATACATACAAAGATTACATATGGAGATATGAAAGCAAGTGAATAAAATGGGCTTACTGTATGAACAAATTTGTGACTTCTTCACTTTCAAGTTTAACTCTAAGTGAATTAGTTAATTAGTTAGGAGTGTGGTGACAAGTGGCAACTGCATTTATCAGACCATGGGGTAATTTAATGGCTGCAAACAATTATCGCCAGCGTGGGCACAGCGGCTAAACCCGCCAGCAAGAGTCTACTCATTGTCTCCTACTGTCCTATTTATAGTCTTTTTAGTAGCAGTCTCCACCCCTTTGGCAAGAGTAGCCCCTTTAAGCCTTCTTTTTTAAAAAATTTTTTATTGAAATATAGTAGGTTTACACTGTTGTTAAGCCTCCTTATAATTATCTTTTCTCAACAATATGGCTCAAGACTCAAAAAAAAAACCTGGGAAATTCTCAGCACAGTTCAGAAGCGCTAAATAGCAATTTAGTTATAAAACTGGCACAAAGTTATACAAAATGTTTTCAATAAAGTCTTTATTAAGCACATAGAAAACAGGTGACTGTGAAGGTGTGTGCCTGGCGGGGTGGTGACGACAAATACATGATAGAATCCCAACCGCTAAGGACGAAAGGAAGGAAGGCAGGCTTTTCACGCTAGAAACAAACAGGGAAGAGGGACGGATTTCAGGTCCAAAAGATACATCCACGCAGGGTCTCAGCGGTGAGGTGGGGAGCGCCATCCAAGGGAGCCAAGGGACCTCAGGTGAGTCGTGAACAAGTGAAATGAATAAAATGGTGTGGGGGGAGGCTTGTTCTGGGCACAGTAAATCACAAGTTAAGTTCTTTGGTAATTCATTGTGTAATTTTATATTAGGCAAGATGATGTTATTTTATAATATAAAATTTGCTTCTACTCCCATATTTTCCAACACTGAACGAGACTGGGGTTTTAAAATTTTTTTAATTTTATTATTATCTTTTAAATTTATTTTATTTTTGGCTGAGTTGGGTCTTCGTTGCTCCGCACAGACTTTCTCTAGGCGAGCGGGGGCTACTCTTTGTTGTGGTGCACGGGCTTCTCATTGCAGTGGCTTCTCTTTGTTGTGGAGCACGGGCTCTAGGCACGCGGGCTTCAGTGGTTGTGGCACGTGGGCTCAGTAGTTGTGGCTCGTGGGCTCTAGAGCACAGGCTCAGTAGTTGTGGCGCATGGGCTTAGTTGCTCCACGGCACGTGGGATCTTCCTGGACCAGGGCTCAAACCCGTGTCCCCTGTATTGGCAGGCGGATTCTCAACCACTGTGCCACCAGGGAAGCCCGGAAGGTGGATTCTTAACCGCGCACCACCAGGGAAGCCCGAGACTGAAGTTTTTAACTGTGGCAAAACTGAGATATAAAGTCAGCCCTTTATTTATTTATTTTTAATTTTTATTGGGGTATAATTGATTTACAATGTTGTGTTAGTTTAGGTGTACAGCAAAGTGAATCAGTTATATGTATACATATACCCACTCTTTTTTAGATTCTTTTCCCATATAGGCCATTACAGAGTACTGAGTAGAGTTCCCTGTGCTATACAGTATGTCCTTATTAGTTATCTATTTTATATATAGTAGTGTGCATACGTCAGTCCCAATCTCCCAATTTATCCCTCCCCCCAACATGCCCTGGTAACCATAAGTTTATTTTCTACATCTGTAACTCTATTTCTGTTTTGTAGATAAGTTCATTTGCAGCCTTTTTTAAGATTCCACATATAAGCGATATCATGTGGTATTTGTCTTTCTCTGTCTGACTTACTTCACTCAGTATGACAACCTCTAGGTCCATCCATGTTGCTGCGAATGGCATTATATTGTTCTTTTTTTATGGCTGAGAGCCCTTTAAATCTTTATAATATCTGACTCACGAGGAGTCAACTTATGGATGCATGTGCTCACACCATCAAAAATCCATGGGTGCACCCAGTAAGACCTAAATGCTCAGGAAACCCCAGTCCTGGTCCATGGCCAGGCACGCCATTAACATTCAATATTTGTGGAGTCAAAGAATGAAGAGATTATCACTCATCAAAGACTCTTGTTACTCCCCCACGCATTTCATCAGCCACCATTCTGGTGGGTCAAACACAGGCAGTAAAAATAAATTAGTTGTTACTACTGACTTGAAATAGCTTCATCCTGACTCAGCAATTTATAGTGCAACTTGGAAGGCTGCAAAAAAAATGGCTATGAAATTTAGCATATGTTCACCATCTCCGCCCCAGGAAAAACTAGGTTCCTTAAAATGGCTCAGGATCCCTCACAGGTACATATTTATATTAATGTCAGTTGGTGTCAATAAGGAATTCTAAAAATACATGAATTCTTAATGAAATAAGCAAAATTCTTGAAAGGTCCTATTGCCAGAGTACACTGACATTAAAGTTGATAAAAAGGAATAATGGGGTGTTTTTTTTAGTAGCTGAAAATACCAGAGGTGACATTTTCATATGTAATTCACAGAAATAATCTCTCTCCGTTCACATTTTAACACATTCTTCAAACAGATGTCCTTGAGTCCCAATAGAATGTGGTCCCTTCCCTTCCTTTAATCCCAAAACCTCTGGGAAAAGGAGCTTTATGGAATTAAAGTATGAAGATACAAATTTAAAATGGTATTTGATTTTGGAAGGAAGTAAAGACAAATTACATGATAAAACAACAGCATTATCTATCCCAATCGTCTTTATTTCTTTAGCAGAATGTAGGGATTATATATATGGACACTAAAAAGTAATTGCAAAGTAAATATTTAAGAATCTATAAATAGAATTCTTGTAAGTCTGTTGTGTACATTCATTATGTCAATTTCATGTGTAAATTTTTCTTCCTTTCTAGATGACATGTCCTTTCATCGTAGGACCAAATTTCAAATGCCAAAACCTACCATTTCAATTTAAAAATAAAAGCTAGCAATCACTGAAAACAGGCCAAGCTCCACAAGCTTCCTTGTAGCTACCAGAAAGAGCAAACAATTCTGAATCAGAAAACAATGCCCCAAGAGGAAGCCATCAGAGTACCCTCTCTCCAGGCACTCCCAGGACGAGGGAGGGCCTCCCTGCCCACTGGCTCACTGTGGCCAGTGAGCTAGTCAGTATGGCCCTGCAGTGACACTGCAACTTGAATAATTGGGAGTCTGTCTACCACTGCAAACAACCACCTTCCATCACAAAGTAAATGGAGAAAGCTCGTGTAGTTAAAGAAGTCCAGGGCGCCAAAATAAAATTGAGAAAGAAAATTTTCAATACTTAAACATCTCTTAAAGTCCAATTTGCAGGGCCAAATCCTATGCCGCCTAGGGTAGGTACACAGCAAAAGGTGCTGTCAGCGGGAGGCTTTTTGTTAATAGGATGAAGGAATGAGAGATGACAGAGACACCCCTCTATGTTATAAATGGCAGAATGCAACATCTTTAAAAGAAAGGCTGAGGGGAAGATGATCACGATATTATAGCCTCGTCTGTTTTTAATTTCATTTTCAGTTTAAGGATACATACATTAGATATGGGGAAATGATGTGTGATATATATCCATTTAAAAATATACTTTGATTTCATTCCACGAGGCATTCTTATGAACAATCTAGAAAAGTAAATGGGGATATAGAACCAAGTTGTCGACAACAACTAGAAAGACAAATCTGGGTGCACGTAAAGCAGTGACTACCTACCTGCCTCCTGGTTAGAGTGTGGGATTTGGAGTTAGTTAGACTGTGTCTAGATACAGGCTCTATTAGGTGCTGTGTGTGGTTAGACTGGTCACCAACCTCTCTGAGTCACAGAACATAGACAACCATAGTTCTACCCTCACAGGGTCGTTAGAAGCAGAGAGATGGTAAGTCCACAGAGCAGGCGCTCAGTCGGTGTTAGCTGCATTTATGATGAATCAGCTCTAGATCCGCTGACTCCAAATGCTGAACTAACAACTCTGGCAAAGGAACTGAGACCACGCTGATGAAATCTACCAGCCCCACTCAGTCTGGTGGGGCTGCTAATAATGCTCGATGACCAGGCTTCCTAAATGCAGTCACTTTATAACAAAGTCCCGGGAAATCTGAGAACTGCAGGAAACCGCACAGGTCCACACTGCAGAGTCTTAAAACGACTACTTCTGTGTGATCAGAATCGGTTACCAGAATAAGTCTATGAGAACAGGATGAGACCCGAACAGTCACCTGGTCTAATTGTTGACAGATTTCTTTTTAACTGTAGAACCAATTATTCAAAAAAATTTTTAATTGTAAGCCCTGAAACAGAGGATCTGCTTGCTCCGGTCCCAAACCTGTGATTTTTTTGTTTTGCTTTTCTGACCGCTATTCCAAGCCAACCACCCATCCGTCCTCAATGTCAGACATTCACCCATCTTCTAAAGAGAGAGGATTCCCTTCCATGACTTGGAACAGGAAGAAAGGACCTATTCTCGCACAGCGGTACAAATGTGATTTCTTTTTTTATTAAAAAAATTTTTTTGAAGCAGAAATGAAAGCTGTCACTTTCTTTTTTTCTTTTTTTGGTCACCTTTAATAAAGGAAAATAGGAAAGTAACTTACAATAACTTCCCTAAAGGATTCCTGGTCACTGATTGTCTTGTCTCCTACACATCCAGATTGATTCAAGTAGTGGTAGTTTTCTGGCACAGATAAATAAAATTCTTCTACAAAAAGAAAAAGAAAAACACAACATCAGTATTTGACTGGCCAGGGTAAGACATAATTTAAAAGAGCTTTCACTTTGCAACTTTATTTTTTAAAGTACAAAAATAATTCTATGCTCCTAATGGTCCACTATTAAGATTAAAACATTCTCTCTTAATCATCATCTAGGGAAAACAGAATTATTAAATTCGATGGGATGGAAGAAAATGTTACTGAAGGAAGTAACTGATGAGGATCCTGTGCTGAATGGATTTTTAAAATTCAAATGTTTAGAAATTAGCGTTATTTGGGTGTGACTTAAAAGTAAAACCAGTTGTAACACATTATGTATTTTTCACAAATATTCTTTAAATCAGAAAAGAACTAAGATTCCAAAACAAACCAAAAGAATTCACGATTTCTCTATTGATGATTTTCCCCCTACGTTATCTGGCTCTAAATGAACGCAGTGTCTTTGGTCATCTCACACATTTCGTTTCAATTGGTGGAAGAGCAACAAAGTCCAAACAGATGTCTCCTCATTCACAGATGGGTTTAAAGGCAAAATGAGCTGCTAGCGCGTATGTCTCTGCAGCTGTCCCATCACTCACCTTTCTCTTCATGCTCTAGCCCTGCCAGCAGCGCATAGAATATGTGATAATTCCTTTCCCTGGGATTTTGCCTTACTACTCGGTTCTGTGAAGAGAAATCAGATTTCTGTTCAGAGATGTTTCCTCTGCTTAATGACCATGAGCCAGTAATTGCCGAAAACAGTTATTGTGAGAGAGAATGTGAATTAAATCACGTTTACTTACTTTTTCTAATAAATCTTCATGTGAGAAGCAATGGCAAGTCAAGGAACAAAACAAGGATACAAGAGGCTCAATTAGTCTTTAGTTTTCTATTCTTTGTTGCCCAAGTAATTACAATTTCCTGTGTCTTGGACATTGAGACTTCTGGTGCAAAAGGTAAGCAAACAGAACAGACTGTTTCATCAAAATCCAATTTCAGACGTGACACATGTACCCAGGAAGTATCACACTAGTTAAAGAATTGATTTCAAACAACAAATATATGATGTTTGGTTAGGAGTCCAAATTTGCAGATTAGGGACATGATATCAGAACTTCCCCAAAGAAAGATGGTTCCTTATCTCCTAGGATAATTAACAGGTCAAGCACAGTAATACTGGAGAAGTAACTAGGTAGAACCAGAAAGAAACGTTCCATATCCTATATCGGTCCTTAGGATAAGCAAGAACAGTTTCCACTAGAAAGTCACAGTACTATAGACCAAAAGCTAAACGAAACAGGATACAATCTACGATTCTCCCGCCCTGGATATTTCCCTTCTGGCAGATGTTCAGCTGAACAAACTTCCCGAAGCGACTGGAGTTGTTGTTATACACAGTCTTGGCGTTGCCGAAGGCTTCCATGATGGGGCTGTGAAAGAAGCCAGGACAGTAGCGAGTGTTAATTAGGGTCCATCTAAAACTGGCAACGACAGTCCTCACCGATGGCAAAGCAGACAACTGCAAGAAAAATCTGAAATCAAAGGGACCAATGGCGATCATGTTTATTTACACAAGAGCCAGATTTCCCCAGCACTTGCTGAAATGGGTTTATAATACGCGTCCATCTCGGGGCAGAGAACTCGCAGCTGGGTGTGCGGGCAGAGGATGCTACAGAGAGTCAAGGAGACCACGATGGCTGGTCCCCATACAGATTAGCTTATATACGCGAGCCAGGGGTTGCACAGGGAAAGCCCCCGCTTGAATTCTAGGAAGTGAAAAAGTCCCAGCCCTGGAAATTTCACCCATTTGTTGTATGTCCCGGGGGAACATACAACTTCCTTGGGTCTCCTCCGACTGTAAAATGTGGTCAGACTAGGTCAGGGGTCAGCCATCTTTTTCTGTAGAGGATCAAACAGTAAATACTTTTGGTTTTGTGGGCCATGTGGCCTCTGATGCAGCTACTCAGCTCTGCCACTAGAGCTCGAAAGCAGCTGTAAACAATACACAAACGAGGGTATCTGTGTTCCTATAAAGTTTTATTTATCAAAACAGGCCGAAGGAGGAAGATGAAAACGGTCTAGAGACGGATGGTGGTGACTGCTTCACAACAATGCGAATGTACTTCACGCCACTAAGCTGTACCCCGAAAAATATTGAAAGTTATACATTTTTTGTTATGTGTATTTTAGCACAATTTAAAAAATAAATTTTGAAGGCTAAAAAAACAAAACCCGAACAGGCTGCAGGACATCGGCGTCAGGCTGAAGTTTGCTGACTCCTGGACTAATTTCTAAGTAATAGGACCTGTAAAGTCCCTACTGGTTCTAAAACCTTACAAGGCACCAATCAGACACAGGGCAATTACACATTTTAATTAGAATTTCAGAGGCTACTGCACCATGGCCCTCTTTCAAAGCTCTGAGGTCACTGCCATTGACGTGGCATTGTTCTGCAACATGAGAGGCTATACAGCCACCAAGCCCTCTGTGATGTGGTGGACGGAGGCTGGAATTTCTGCCGATAACGAGGCCTCCCAACAGCCAGTCAAGGGCTGCCAGGTAAGAGGCAGCTGCAGGATGTGCCTCACTCACTCAGCCACCAACTCAAACGTGGTGCAGCGATGGGGGCTCAGGTCATTAGACATCGCTGTGTGTGTGTGGAGACTTTTCCTTGAGGAATCATGAAAGCCAAGTCAAGAAAAAGAGAAGAGAGCGCCCCGAGTTTCAACTCTTCCTTAAATAAGCCAAACGGTGAGGAAAGTGAATCCTATTAGTTGGAAACGAGACACACGATAGCCAAATACCTGCTCTCAAGAATGGCTTGTTCAACGCACGATGTCTTCTCCTTCGAGGACAAGTCCAGAGACTGCTGACTGATGGCTGATAAAAACTTGAGGATCAACTTAGTGCTTTCGGTCTTACCTGCCCCGCTTTCACCACTGAAAGACAACATGCAGAAATTTGTGCTTCTAATTAAAAACAAAACAAAAAACAAAACCCCCCAGCTTGGCCAGTATCAGTCCAATTCGTCCACAGAACAACTTTTTTTTTGAATTTTTGAATTTTATTTATTTTTTTTATACAGCAGGTTCTTATTAGTCATCCATTTTATACACATCAGTGTATACATGTCAACCCCTATCTCCCAGTTCATCCCACCACCATCGCCCCCCTCCGCTTTCCCCCCTTGGTGTCCATACGTTTGTTCTCTGCATCTGTGTCTCTATTTCTGCCCTGCAAACCGGTCCATCTGTGCCATTTTTCTAGGTTCCACATGTATGCGTTAATATACACTATTTGTTTTTCTCTTTCTGACGTACTTCACTCTGTACAACTCTTGAACAGTGGGAAAGAGCTCAAAGTGCTGAGTTACAGAGAAGAGTCCCTCCTCCCGCCAGCTGCGTGGCCTCTGTGTTGCCAATGACTCCCTCAGCCTACACAGGAGGTACCACCTTCACGAGGCTCAGGTAATAAGAGGGACAGTGCCTTTCATGGCAGCTCAGCTCTGCAAAGGCCGCGATTGGTGTTTTGTTCACTCAAGTGTCACAGACCCCTCAACAGTGCCTGGATGCTGGCAGTCACTCAGTAAGCGTCTGTTAAATGAACAAATGAACATGTTTGTGGTGTCTTCCTGGTAAATAAGCACAAAAATGCAATCATTCATGAATAGTGAAGGGACAAGGGAATGAACCTGCAGGTACTCGACCCGCACTTGGGCACTTTATTCCCATAATAATCCCATGAGGCAGGTGGCGGCTAAAGGCCCGGGTCAGAATTGAACAGCAGGTCTGTCAGCATCCAGCGTCCTGCAGAGATGCTGCTTCCGCGATGATTAACGAAAAGTGAACAAAGCAACCTCGGGGCGCTGGAGCTGGGGAGAGTGGGGGGCGAGGCAAATGAGAGGAGTTAATGGGATCTGAGTTGTGTCATAAAGGGCCGGCAAACGTCAGCCAGGCAAAGAGGAAAGCGGAAGGATTCGGGGTCAGACGACCCTGCGAACGAAAGCCGAGAGGCCAGAGGAGCTGCGGGAGGTCTACAGGGGTGGGATTCTGGTTCGGTCAACTGGACCGAGACCAGAGGCGGCAGAGAAAGGGCAAAAGGATCGGGGTCGATGGTTCTGAGGCCACCACAGGAGACAGAAGGCGAAGGCCAAGCCCATCAAGGTCACCCCCGTGAGGAACACAGCTCTGAGGTCGCGCTCCAGAAGGACTGCAGGTCCCTCAGGGAGACCAGCTGCTGTTATGATCTAGGCATGTGGTGGTCAGGCCACGGACAAGTACAACCAGGCTGGAGATGAAAGGGAAGAGATGGAGATGAGAGATCTGGAAGGAGAGACTCAATCAGTTTTGTGCAAGGCACCCTGCTCGGTACCACAGGGAGAACAGAAGCGGTAGAAGGGCAAAGAACTTACGAGAGAAGTAAACCCACGGCATAAGTAACGGTACACGAACACCAACACTATCACAGGGTAGCAGGTTCATAACTGCTCAAGGGCGGAGATAAACAGAAGAGGCCTCCACAGGTTCTAACGCAGCAGCCCCAGCTGAGTGTCAGGAGCTAGGAGGTTACGAAAGAGGAATTTTGCAGATAACACGGTGAATGATTAAGCACATGTAATAAAGGAGAGGAAATGACTCAGAGGTGACACCGTCAGCGCCCTGCTGGATGCTGCAGGCCCAGGGGAATCTCCACTGATCGAGGCCAATCACGGTCATTCCATTCCCTGCGCAGGTGATACGGTGGTTGGCCGTGGGCAGGTGTCAGGATGCCAGCCAAAGAGACTTAACGTCAAGTGTGCTGAGGCTCCTGGGGAGGTATGCACGTGTGCACACACACACAGGCACACACACACACACAAAGAGACCAGACAGAACGTCCCGCTGGCTGCAGACGACAAATACTTGGGAATCCACAGCTATCTTGAGATTGGAAAGCAAAAGGCAAGACAATCAGAGAAGCGCCCAGTGGGAGTGGCTGAACCCACAACCCTGACCCCGCCCCTGCCTTGCTGTCTGAGATAATCAAGGCCCACACAAGTGACACCAGCTCTGGTGGGCTCTTCTGTTATCAGCAACCAGAATCTTCCCAGGGCGGGGCTGAGCATTCATCTCTGCGTATCTGGCACCTGCCTAGCCTGGGGGCTGGCACAGAGGAGACATTCAGCAAGGGGGCACTGAATGAGTAGCAGAAACTAAGAGAAAGTTGCAAGAAGAGATTTAAATAATTCTTGATACTTAAAAACATATATCCCATCTACCTAGCAGTTAAATTTTGTTAAAACAAACAAAACCGAAAGGGAGACGTTCTCTAGTTGTAACGTATGAGGCAGAAGTCATGTTTTACACGGTCCCCAAACCCACCTCTGTATCCTCCAGCACTCAGAGGTGGATGGCATTTCAACCTCCCTTGCAGGAAGGGCAGCGATGGGTAACCAGGACCGAACGTGGCCAACTCAACAAGAAGGCGGCTGAATTGAGTAAGGCGGGTATCTGCTATTTCCACGTCGGGTGGCTAAACACCCTCATGGTCCTCTGGGCTCCCTGCCATCCAGGCCTGCCGTTTGGGTGCCCTCAGGGTGGCACATCTCCAAAACAAAGCGATGTGTGGCATAAAGTCAAGTCTCTCACCTTCCCACGTGGGGCTGTGAAATAGCAAGAAATAAGCCACTCCTGTGTTATGCCTCTGAGATTTGGGGGATGTTACAGCAATTAGCACAGCGATTAGCCTACTCTGATGAACACGGTAATAATACAGCCGTGGAGAAAAAGCTGTTCAAATTGGACAGCAGAGACTCGTCAAGGAGAAGAAAACCCAAGATTTGCATTGTCCTTCACCCGTCAAGGATACTGATCTACCTCCAGCTTCAGCCCACTTTTTTTTCTCATTGTAGCAAATTTTCTTCAAGCATCTTCTTTAAGTACATCTTTTTTGATACGTAAGTAAAACTTGAAACAAAAATGAAACTCGGATTTGTACAACAGTAGCTCTCAAACTTGGCTGGACATGAGAATGACCCGCTGTGTCCCTGATCCGAACCTGTAAGGGTAGAACTCAGTCATCAGTATTTTTTAAAAATTTCCAGATGACTCTACTATGAAGCCAGGGTTGGGAAGTACTACTCCTGAAAGCAATGTCACATAATTCAGATAGGACTGCACCAGGAGATGAAAAAGTTGACTGTATATACGAGGTTGTGGAAGTGTGGCATGAACAAGGCAAAGAATATAAATAACTCACGAATTGTTAAAACCCAGAAATATGCCAGATGTCCCCAGACATTAACGTCAAGGTAACAGGACTCACTTTTATTTAACTCTCCTCCTCTTCCTCCCCTCCCCTGCCTGTGACTTTAACATTCCTCATGAAAACATTTACTGAAGGTCACAAAACGTGATCTTTAAAGCAATGGAGAAGGAGCATCTCCACAGGTATTCCTTCCTTCCCGAAGGATCCATGTGCTTGCTATGTGTCAGGCTGCACTGAGGGCTGGGAAAACACTCCTGAAACAAATGGCCATGGACAGTATTTATGACCCAGCAGCAGCAGGAGATATCAAAGAATCACAAATTACAGTTAATGCTGTCAAGTATAAATCTCAGGGGATGGGAGGATTCATAATTTAGATGGAGGGCTCAGGTTCAGCGAAGGCCTTTCTGGGGAAATGACATTTAGACTGAAATGCAGAGACACGCACAGGAGTTATCTGGGTGAAAACTGAAGGACGGGGAAAGGAGCGGGGAGGGGAGGGAGACCCTCCCTTTCCTGCTTGAGGAAAGGGCTTGGAGCCTTGGGGGAAGGGAAAGCAGCCTGCACAGCCAGTCGGGAAGGGAAGGGAAGGGGCTGGGGTCCCACTCAGAGGCCACTGCTTTCCAGTCAAGTATGGAACTGGTTCTTTTCAATAGGGGAGAGGGGAGAGGCTGGAGATGGAGTTTCATTGCCAATGGCCAGTGATTTAATCAATCAGTCAAGCCTATGTAATGAAGCCTCCATAAACCCCAAAAGGACAGGATTCAGAGAGCTTCTGGGTTGGTGCACACGTGGAGGTGGAGAGCGGCTCCCTGGAGGGGGCAGGGAAGCGCCTCCACCTTTCCCACACCATGCTGTGTGCATCTCTTCCATCTGGCGGTTCCTGAGTTATATCCTTTTATAGTACAGCGGTGATCTAGGAAGTAAAAATGTTTGAGTTCTGTGTGGTGCTCTAGCAAATTAATCAAACCCAAGGAGGGGGTCGTTGGAAGCTCCAACCTAGAGCTGGTCGGTCAGAAGCACAGGTGACAACATGACTGGCATCTGAAGTGGAGAGAGTGGCAGTCTTGTAGGACTGAGCCCTTAACAACCTGGGGGATCTGACGCTGCCTCCTGGTTGGCAGTGACAGAACTGAGTTAACTGCTTGGTGAACCCGCTTATACACGCTATGTGATAATATAGCATGTATATTATAGCATTATAATGATATAATGACTAAGTATATACTCCTTTGCTTACCATACCACAGAACTATAAAGCCAGAATAAATTACATAATTAAATACAAACAAAATGTAACACCAGTAAAATCCAAATTAACAAGACTAACCTAACCCCCTGGTTAATGCTGTTTTGCGCAAACTGAAGCGCTCCTGGCACTGAGACTGTCCACTGCTTCTCCTGTGAGCCCGGCAGCCTCTTCCACCACGGGCGCTGCGATGAGTCACGTATTCCACCTGGTTCCTTTATTACAGCCTCGATAAAACATTAACTCATACAGCAATCATGGTGTTAATTCACCTTCGCTTACAGCGAACACATCACTTACATATCCAGTCCTGCGTTTTTCTCATTAGCCTGTGGCAGCTACAGTCCTAACCCTTGGCGCCAACGTGACCACATACACAAACATGGGCTTCAGAGAAAACACGTTCACCCGGATGAACCAAAATGAGTTGATACCGTAAAAAAAAAAAAACTTTTTAAATCGTGAAAATGAAAAAGGGAAAGAAAAATAACCAAAGCACTGATATGGGGCCTCAGAGACCATATTAAAAGTTCTGAGAATTTTTCGTAGGCAGAATGGAAAGTCTCAAGACAGTTTTTAAGCAGGAGAGCGTCATGATCGGGGTCAAGGTTTTAAAGAATCACCCGGTGAGGAGTATGGAGTGAGGAGGGTGGATCGAGGGAGATAAGAGAGGAAGCAGGAAGTGAGGGCAGAGGGTAAGGGGAGGGGGCAGCAAAGAGAAGCCAGCAGCCCCCAGATAGACGGTGGAGGGAGGAGGGAGGGGACGGCTGACAGCCCTGGTCTGGGTGGTTGGTAAATGACAGGGAAGCGGGGGAATGACTCGGGAGAGCCCAGGGAGCTTGCATGTGGGATCTTCCTGGACCAGGGATAGAACCCATGTCCCCTGCATGGGCGCTGGTAACACAGCAGTTCACGTTTACCAATACTCATCGAACTGGATATATGAGATTGGTACAGTTTACCGTAGGTAATTTGACCTTAATTGTTGGGGGCAGGGTGACTTTTAGATCCAAGAATGACTTCTGGATCTCAGGCTTGGGACCTGGTAGGATGGAGAGTCCACTTGCTAAGAATGAGAAGCACGAGAGGAGGAACATGTTTCTGGGAGAAACTTAGGAGGGACTGACGAGGTGCCACCCCTGAGATGCCCATCAGACACCTCTGTGATGATGCCTCAGGGTGCCTGGACACACGTGTGGAACTCAGAGGAGAAGTCGGCAGGGGAGGCACTGAAGTCTGGGGAGTCATGCAGACGCAGAGAAGGAAAGGTTGGCTGGTCAGAAGATGAGGACATGGAAGATGACGGAGGAGCCCAGAGAATGAGGGAGAAACCAGAATGATGGAGCAGCTCAGAGGAGGGCAGGGCAACGTGTGGAGAAGGGGGGGGGGGGTGGAGACAAAGATGCATCTTTTTTTTTTTTTCCCAAAGATGGAACATACTAGAAATTTTTGAGTGATGATGCCAATGATCCAGTAGAAAAAAAGAGGTCCAAGAATCAGGGGCAGTGAGGCTCAAAGGTGGAGCAAAGTGCCCAGGAAAGCAGGGAGGAAGGATCAAAACACACCTGAAGGAAAGGGCCTCTGATGGCAACAGGACCCTTTATCCACCCCACAGGCTAGTCTCCCCTCCAGTGCGGGTATCGGCCAACTGTGGCCCCCAAGTCTGCCCTTCTGCGTGTTTTTATAAATAAAGTTTTATTGGAACACAGCCTGGCGGTTCACGTGCGCTCTATCTAAGAGCACTTCCGCACTCCAAGGGCAGAGTCGAGTAGGTGTAATGGAGCCGATCTCAGCCACGGAGCTGAAAATATGTATGTCCTCCCTGGCCCTTTACAGGATACCTCTGCTGACACCTGACATTCTCCATCCTGTGAATCAAATTGCCCTGATTCATGTGATTTTCTCAAAATATATAGTAATCACTCCACTGCTTGCTACAAGACTTTGGAAACTTCTCTACTGCCTAGAGGATTCGGTCCGCAGGTCTTAGCATGCAGGACAAAGTCCATAAGGTGAGCCCCTGCACCAGGAAGTGGGACTCTGTTCCGAAACTAACACAGGGAGACAGAAGTTCATGTCCTGTGACTGTAGCTCACGCTCAAGTCTCCTTGGCAGGTCCCTCAACAGCTCCGAGCCTCTGCTCCCCCAGAGAAGGCTTCTGGTCTTTCTCAATGAATGGCAGTTCCCTCTTTGCCTTTCGAACACCAGTGCCTTCATGTCCTTAGCAAATCCCACACCTTACAGGCGTACCTTCTATTTGCATATGTTCCTTGTTCTTCCATGTGTTTTTGCAAGTGCTTCCTCCCCTCTGTGCCCTTCCTCCCCTCTGTGCCTGCTGCTGTTCCCACGTACCACTGGACTCATGATCACATGTCACTTTCTCTGAGATATATTTTCGATTCCTTGCTGAGCATCTATTGCCATCTTCTCTGAACAACCATGTACACATTTCTATTTTAGCATTAGGCAGGCTGTATTGAAATTACTTATTTACATCAGTTTCTTCCCATCAGAGCAAAAGTTCCCAAAGGGCAGTGATTGGGTCTTTTCTTTTTTAACAAGGTAAACTACCATTTGATATGAGCGTGAGGCATGCCCCATGCCTTATTCTGGCTGGTGCCCTTCTAGCACAGGATGCAAGTTTTGTTCACTATTCCAATTCAATTATTTCTAAAATACTATTAGAATAGAAAAAGACCAAACACCCAATTATTATTCCAGAATATAAAAGACATAGTTAAGGAAAAAAATCACTCCAATTTTTGGAAAACAAAAACTTCTGCAAAGCAAGCAGAGGTCCTAAACCAACAGCTGTTCCGCCCACCCATCCTTTGATTGACAGCTGTTGGATGCTGGCCCTTCTATCAGACACTGTCCTGGGCAATGAGTTGCACAGATGAATTAACCACAGGCCTTGCCGACACTACATTAAAAGTTCATATATACTGAAAAGAGAAAAACAGACTAAACAAAATAGACTAAACTCTGCCTGCCCCAAATTGATATTAACTTAAAATGTACTAGATCAACCAAGATCAAAATCTGACCTTGTCAGTTAGATTTAAAAAAAGCTCATGGAAGTTTTAAACATATATTTATATTTTAGAAACTATAATAGCATAAGCATTGGCTTAAACGTACACAAGAAGGGTAAAATAAAACTGGAGCTTAAGAGAGAGAAACTCTTGAAAGTGAGACCAACAAAAAAGGCTTGGACTAGAATCCACGAGACTAGCAGTGACACAGGCTCGTAAAGTGAGAGAAAAACTGATCTACGTGGTCCCTGCCTAATTCCAAATAGGCTTATTTTCTGGTTTCATAGGTAATTAGCATGAAAGTTTTGACAGTAGTAACACATTGTAGCCACCAGGGGGCAGATCATGCCTGAGGAAATCTAAATAGGGCTACTGTACCCTACAATTTCTATTTTTATACTCAATTTTCTCTTAATTCCCACAGCCCCAAGCCCCACTAAAAAAACTGCAAGAGGTCTATTAAAAACCAAAACACATTTTAATGAGAAATCTATTCTTAAAGACGCTGTTTCCTGAGTTACTTTAGATAAATACAGTTACTCTTTTCACATCAGCATTACACAATGAGAGCTTTCTGTCTGGGGTCCCCTCTTCCTTCTCCCTCCCGGCTAGCCCCGCCTTCTTTTTAAATACCATAGTCTTTGGCAGGAACATGCCAACCCCTTTCCGTTTTATTACACACACATATATATGCACAATGATCTCATTTGATTTTTCACTTTCTTCCCAAACTGCTCTGTCTAGCAAGTGATATATGAGTCATGCTCTCATTTTTTCCACTGAAAGTAATAAACACAGTCAATTATCGATGGCAAATATTTAGGTACCTAAGTGTGGAAAACAACTTGATCTTCCTAAAATAGATTAAACTCTTTCTGTTAAACTTATCAAACTATATTCTGTATGCTGAAATAGTGATCTTAAATTCTAACTCCTGAACTTCAGTGAAGTCATCTAAAAGAGCCCACAAATAGTGCTTCTAGTATAAGGCAAGTTAATTAATTGGGAAGGTGACTCTTAAAAGCTCTGTTTTTATACTAAGCGTTAGCTTCATTTTTGATTAACTGCAAGTTACAATGATTCATATTTACTGAAATGGATAAATGGACAGTCCCTCTATCCAAGTTGTTTCTACAGCCCAGTGCATGAGCACCGTTAAGGTAATAAAGAGGAGAGAATGTATCTGCCCAGGTGCTTCCCTTCCCATTAAGAAAGTAGCCGATGGAGGCAGGGAGAGGCAATATGAACGTGTTCTACCTTCCACATTCATATAATTCTGATTTATTACAAACGAAGGACCCCAGAACAAGAGTAAGGGGTAAACACTGCCAATAAGAAGAACACAATCCCTGAAAGGAGCTGTGTGCGTGGCACCTGCAGGCATCATGACAGCGCCCGTGTCAGAGCGACGAGCGATGCCTGGAAAGTCCACGGCACAGCGTCCAAGCGCATCGGAAATGTTGGCCGTTTTTTCTCATCCATCTTCAATCAGACGCCACGTAGGACAGTGTGAGCACCTCCCAAATGCCCTCCTTTCTCTCTCCTGGAGTTTCAAGGTGGGCCTCCTCTGGCATGTCTGCCCCCCACTCCCTCCCCAAAGGAGGTGGTTTCTCTAGCAGGTGAACTGGCGGGAAGGGCTGGTCAGCTCCTCCCCATCTGGGAACTGGTTTCGACAGTGGTCCTGGCCACCAGTTACCTCTCTGTACCCCGACCAGGTGGGCCAGTCTGTCTGTAATTCGGGGCTCCCGATTGGCTGGGAGTCTAAAGCTGACATACGGCACTCCATCTGCCTCCTGCGCCTTACTTTCAACTGGGTCGGAAATCCGGGGGCAGAGAGGGGGGTCTTATGTGTCATCCTCCCCAAATCCAAACACCCTTTCCCGTTCCCTTGAAATAATAATAACTGTTTCGCCACAAGTTGGGAAAGAAGATTTTTGACATCTGTTTTCGATGGCTTTCTAGCCCCATAAGCAGTTTTAGTAACACTGTCGGGTCTCAGTAACAGCTGAGCTCCAAGAATGAGTGCCCAGAAGGACACATGAGTGAAGGGCTTGGACGTTCCATGGCACTCAGCACGTCTGCTTTGGATCTCATCCGGGGGTGTTCTGATCATCACTAGAACATGATTCCAGTACTAATAACAGGAGCCAATAGGATGTCACTAGAACACAGGCGATAAGACCCATTTGAAGTACTCAATAAAAATTAAATATCTTTTTCCTACTGTATAGCACAGGGAACGATACTCAATATCCTGTAATAAACCATAATGGAAAAGAAAATAAAAAAAAGAATGTCTATAAGTGTATAACTGAGTCACAGTGCTGTACAGCAGAGGTGGGCACAGCATTGTAAATCAGCTACACTTCAATCAATCAATCATCAATCAATCAAATATCTTTAAAGTAATAAACTCTACTGATATATTTTTTAGGAAGTTCCTAGCAGTAAGTGTTTGGAGAGTGAGGCATCTGGTAGTTTATTTTAATAAATGAGTAAGACTTGGCTGAAACAGATGTCAAGACCCTTTTCCCTCAGCACCCCCTGCAAAAAATTAATTGAAATAAGCATGCCTTTCTATCATTCCCTCAACATATAACATAGTAAGTCCCACTTCTGTGGCTAATTCAAAGGTCAACTTTAGGAACACCCAATTAAAATCATTAAAAATTCTTAAATTTGGGAGATTCTAGGGTAATCTTCTCATACTGGCAAAAACCAAAACCTTGCTCCAACAGACAAGCATTCTGATGAGTGCTCTAGAATATATAAAATATTTTAAATTTGGAAGAACTATGCAATGTTTCCATAAGTCAATAGAAGGACCATGCCTGACCACTGGAATAAACCAAAGAATAACTCGTGTCTTTTGGAAGCTGTAGTTGTCGGGCTATTCAAAAGGGAAAACTCCATCCGAGAAATCTGGGGGTTGATGTGCTAATAAGCGGGCTCCGTGTCTGTGGTGGCTGCTGGCTGGTTACCTGATGAGGATGCACTGGTTGTCGTGGCACTTCCACAGGCAGCGGTAGCACTCGTTGGCGATGGCGAAGACGTGCGGGGGCAGCTCGCCCAGGTGGCACCTGCTGTAGCGCTCCATGGCGTCCCGTGAGTACAGGCCGGCGATGGTCTTGTAGGGGTTCACAGAGGCGATGATGGAGCCGATGTAGGTCTGCAAGGGCAGGGGGTGGGGAGACAGACACCCGGGTTACAGGTGGCACTCGGGGCTGGGGGGGTCGGGGAGTGGGTGGGCACAGGATCTCACCGCCACCCACGCTGGGGCAGAGATAGAAGCAGCTCAGCGCGGCTCCACGCCCGGGGGGGAAGAGATGCCACCTCTCACACCAGAGCCGCTGTCTGAGCTTTACCGGAATCCGCCGAGTGTATGTTAAGGGGACCAGTGACTCCTGATCCCCACTCACACATTTTTCCTTTACCTTTGGGGACAAATCTTGTACAAAGGAATGAAGCCATTTCAAAGAGCACTGCAGTGAAAGGTAAACAAGAGAGAGGATGGTGACACAGTGAGGCCCAAATCCCTATTCCCCAGTGATCTCCTGACCCCGATCTTCATCAGGGGGCTATTAGGAAACGGCAGGATTAAAGAAATAAGAGAAACAGGGCGGGGTGGTGGATGAAGAGTTACTGCTTAATGGGTACAGGGTTTCTGTTTGGGATGGTGAGAAAGTTCTGGAGGTAGACAGTGGTTATGGTTGCACAACATTGCAAATGTATTTAGTACATTGAATTGTACACTGAAAAATAGTCAAAACGGTAAACTTTATGTTACATATCTTTAACTTTTAAAAAGTAACAAGACCATTTTGGAAGCACTAGGTATTCTTGCAGTAATCTCAAACACCGCGTGAAGTGCCATGTAACTTATCTGGAAAATAGCTGACTGGCAATCTTATCTTTTCTGGAACCAAATCCAGGCCAGAAATTAAGCAAAATCTTCAGAGCAGCAAAACAGAGGCTACAGAGTTATTAAAGCAAAATGCCTCATGCCTCCTCCACATGGACATAAACTACTCACTTGTCCTTCTTCAAGAAAGGCTAACGAAGTTTGATTGTCAGACACAAGTGAAGCAGCAGATGAGAAGGGGTGGGGGTAGGACCCTGCAGCCACCACCACCTACCTGCCAGCTTCTGTGGTGTATACACTGCACCACGGGCTTGATGGAGAGCTATGGGCTGATTCTGCCCCCTCCCCCAATTCACGCATTGAAACCCTAACCCTCAGTACCTCCAAATGCAAGTATATCTGTAGACTGGACCTTTAAAGAGATGATTAAATTAAAATGAGGCTGTTCAGGTGGGCCCTAATCCCGTCCTTATATGAAGACGGAATTTGGGTACACCAAGAAACACTGGGGACGTATGTATGTGCACAGGAAGACTATGTGAAGAAACAGGAAGAAGGCGGCCGTCTGCAAGCCAAGGAAGGAGCCCTCAGGAGAAACCAACCCTGCTGACACCTTGATCTCAAACTTTTGAGCCTCCAGAGCTGGGAGAAAATAAATGTCTGTGTTTCAGCCAGCCAGTCGGTAGTCTTTTGTCATGGCAGCCCAAGCAGACTAATACACAGGGCCTGACCCTTTCACCACTCACAATAACCCTAGGAGGGTCACGGTGTTATTACACCTACTTTTCAGAGGAAGAAATTGAGGCAGAGTGATAAAATTTTGCATTCGGCCACACAGCCAGTAAGTGGTAGAGGTGAGATGTGAATGCAGGCAACCTAATTCCAGAGCCTTCTCTTCACATTCACCGGCAGGGGGTGGCAACACAGCAGAGCACAAGAAAAGCAAGAAACACTGGACAGAAAGTCTAAACATCCTGAGTGCATCTGTACCATATTATAGCAATTTGTAACCATTTATATTCACAGTGACTGCCAGGAACATCAAGTATCGTGTGTCCCGTCTTAACTGTTTTCAAATGTAAGGAGGTCTATAACGTTTTGGAAATATTTTGAACCAAAACAAGGTTAAAAAGGTCAAAGATTTATTACTATATGACCCAACAATTCTACTCCTAGGTATGTACCCAAAAGAATTAAAAACAGGTGTTCCAACAAATACACAGCATCATCATTCGCAAGAGCCTGAAGATGGACACAACCCAAATGCCCATCATCAGATAGATGGGTAAACAAGATGCGGTACACTTCCACACACTGGAATATTATTCAGTTGTGCAAAGGAATGAAGTACTGATACAGGCTACAACGTAGATGAACCTTGAAAACATGACACTAAGTCAAAGAAGCCAGACACAAATGTTCACACATCCAGAGCAGGTAAATCCATAGAGACAGAAAGCTTGGTGGTAGTTACCATGGGCAGAGGGGAGGGTGGGGCGAGGCAGGACTGGGGGGTGACTGCTTTGCAGGCACAAGGTTTCCATTTGGGTGATGAGAACATTTTGGAACTAGACAGAGGTGCTGGTTGTACAACACTGAATGTACTAAATGCCACTGAATTTACTTTAAAGTGGTTAGTTTTCTGTTATGTAAATTTCACTTCAATTTAAAAAAAGTTAAAAGACGTGGAGCTTTCATGTATGAATGTTCAGGTCTTTGGAAACCTCCACTCTCTAGAGAGGCCACTTTTCCCCGTCATAGCACCATGGGGAGGATGTGGCCAGAAAGAAAGGTGGAAGCTTTTTCCTCTGGGGAAGGAAAGGGTCCTACTTCTAAAGGAGAGCAGAGAACCGCATGGTTCCCTGGAGGATGCCAGACACCCTCCATCAACGCCTTGGCCACAGGTCCTGGTGGCTTCTTTTACATCGACTGTTTGCACAGGTGAGGCAGGCAGGTACGTGATGCTTGAGGCTCCGGGTGTCTGGCCCCTTCCTCTGGTTGGTCTAAAATGTCAGGCCTATTTCTACCTTTCCAGTAGTTGTATGCATTATTATTTTTATTCTGTGAAATATCAAGACTGTCCATTTTCCTGTGAAACATGTTCTTTTTCCTACTTTGGCAGAAGTCAAGACAGTGCCGTCCCTCTTTATACAGATAGGTAGGCGTGCTGTCGATCCCCTTTCTCAGCTACAAGTAAAACAGAAGAGCCACAGTCAGGGCATCAGCTTGACTATTAAATTTAAGTAATGTTAGAAGAGTAATCCATCATGAACATACCTTTTTAAGAAAATAACATGCCTAAATCGTGAAAATTTTTGCACTCCCCATTCATAACATACGTCTATGGTGGTTGTAAAATTCTGAGATGAGACTTTTTAAAAAATGTATTGATTCACTCATGAAAAACATCATAACCTTTTACTAAAAGCTTTCCTTTGAAAGTGACTATTTTGGTCAAAACCTCATAGGCATGCTACCCCTTCCTGGTTGGGGAACTAGTCTCCCAGCATGGCTTAAGGCTGGGGTCCCCCAGCCCTGGGCCGTGAACCGATACCGGTCTGCAGCCTGTTAGGAACCAGGCTGCACAGCAGGAGGTAAGCAGCGGGGAAGCTTCATGTGCCGCTCCCCATCACTCACATTACCGCCTGCACCATCACCCCCCCCATCCCCGTCCGTGGAAAAACTGTCTTCCACGAAACTGGTCCCCGGTGCCAAAAAGGTGGGGGACTGCTGGCTTAACGTATCACTCACCCTGACAGCGTGGATGACGTGGATTTTGTACGCGGGCAGGACACCCAAGGCTTGTTACCAAAGATGAAGACAGAACATCCGCAATGGTCCTAACGCCTAGTTTCACTTTTGAGTAATTCACATTGCACTTGGCCCAATGAAGTAGCTGGAAGGTGTTTCAGAAGGACAATGTGGTCGGCGGTGTGGCAGTTACAGATGACACACGTCTGCCTCGCACCCAGTTCCCGGTGATTCCAGAGGAATGAAGCCGGCCTCTCTGAACAGCAGACGGTCAGCACTGAGGCAGCCCCCAGAGTGGCAAGGATTCTGCTGGCGGTCACGCCGGGGGGACCCCCTAACGCATCACGTACCTTCCCAGACCGAGCCCGGTCACCGCCGTGCAGTGGGTGCTGGCCCGTGAGCTGATGCCCAGCCAGTGTCTCTGGCTCAAAAATCATTCCAACACGTCTAAAGACCGTTCCACTGTTGAGTCGCCATCTTATATAATTTGTAGCTGACAGTAACTTCAACCAATGGACTCACATGTGCCGACACGGACAGCAAAAAACCAGACTGAATTTGAGCCCAAACTCAATAACCTGATATCTCTCCTTTTAAAAAAAAAAACAAACAAACTAAAGAATACATAAAATGTGTGTTTGGCTGGTATGGAGAAAGAATCCAATTTTTTAATAGTTATTTTTTAAGATTATAGGAAACCTTGCCTCATTTAGAGTTAAAAATGTCTCCTACTGTCAGCACCTCCACTGAGTTCCAGACATAAATTAGGCTCTTAAAACACAAATGCACACGCTTTACTGTTTCACCTTCTCACTAATGACCTGAGTCATTTCTTAACAGGCTTGTCACCAGATTTCAAATGACAATTAAGCCTACAGATTTCCAAAACAACTTTACTGACATTTCAGAACTGTGAGACACAGAGGACAATCTGACCCACCCAGACACACTGTCGCACACCCTCATTTGCTCCGACATAACCTTGACCTGAGGGCAGCGCAGAGGCCACGTTTCTGCCTCTTCTGACAGAGGAAGGAACAGAGCCAGTGAGTGAGGGTGAGGGCAGGATCCTGGATCCTGGCTGTGGGGTGCTGCCCTCAGGTCTGTGATGACGCCCTTCCCCACTCACCTGCATACAGCATGGAATCGTCCCAGACTCTCCAGAGCCACGTCGCCAGTGGCCAATGTCTCCATGTGCTGTACACCCCACTTTCAATTAACTCTAGAATCACCCCCCTTTTTCTCCATCTCCGCCGCCCTGGCCTCACTTGCTCAGATGTCCCCAAAAGCCTCCTTCCCCACTGATCTCCCACTCGGTCTTGCATGTTCAATCCCAGCTCCACATGTGACAAATGAACATCTGAAAACAAAAACTCTCCTGCATAAAACTCTTCAAACAGCTCCCACAATCTTCAGGGCTGACCCACAGGAATATTCAGGAAGAGAGTCTGAGCACCCAAGTCCTAATGAATTATTCTCCTGACAGTTACAGGAGTGGGGACCGCTTCAGCTACTTAACTCACTGAGTTTTCATTGTTTGTGCCCATATTCGTGCCAAATGGTACTTCTGAATCTCCCTAAAAGGAATGTGTAAAACAACGTGGCAGCAAAAGTCACAGTTCCTATTGGTTTATTCAAATTAGGTGAAATGGTTGAGGTCCATCAGCAAAAATAATTACAGCCGGGGCACCTTTATCTTCTCTCCCCCTACTTTGAACATACCACTCTGCATGGATTATTTTGTCATTAAAACAAAGGCTGCATGGGTAAGAGATTTGCGGAATAATAAGGAAAGTTCAACATGTAATGTAAGTAAATATGGAAACTGGGAATGGAGGGGGTAGAAGAGCCGAGCTGTTAAGTTAAGTACCAAGTGAGGCAAAGATACAATGCAGTAAGAAATCTTAAGAGTTGTGAGACAACAGTGTGTTCCATGCTTGTACCATTGGTCACTCTCTAAAAGGGTATTTTTTATTACTGCCCCAAAACCACCATGATAAGGCCATGCACTTTGGAACTCTGGATACGTGCAACTCTCAAACACCAGGAGGGGCCAGGTGCTGGTTTCCTCATACTGGATTCCAAATTCCACGAATATAAATCTCCTGGTCATTTTAATGGCTTTTCAGAAATAGAAAGTATATTCTATTTTGAAGCACGTAAAATTTTTTTTCTAGTCAGAAAAGTTCCACATAACTCACCAAAAAAATACATTTCCTTGCCCATTTTAATAACCTGGAACAGCTGCAGTGCCTATTGCTATGAAACACTGGGAGAAATGCGCTGCATTGCTTCAGTGCAGAATCTACCAATTCAAGGTTTTCAAAAGGCGTAAGGGTATAATACCTATATCTAGTCCCCCACCAAAAACAATTGAGTATAACTAAGAACACTAAAAGTGACCCAGTGGCCTCAGATGCACTCTGCTGGTAGAAACGGAGGATCCATGTTACTGTTGGGAAGCCACTACGCCAACACAGGAAGAAATGATGGAGATAGCAAGGTTTGGTCAAGTCAGAAGACTTGAAGTCCTCACCCTGGACCTACCTTCCCTGGTACACTGCTTAACCCCTCTAGGCTCGAGATTCCAATCAGTAATAATAATACGTCCTCTGTTACCCCACCCGATTACCATGTGAAAGTATTACATAAGTCACAGGTATGTATTATAGTTTTTGTTAATGAAAACAAAACTACAATGGCTTTTCATCATGTGGGTCTGAAAAGCTGGATGGAGATCAAGTAATCTGAAATGTACTAGGGAAACTGGTTCAAGTCAGTGCCACAACTCTTCTAAAGGGAAGGACTTGTTAAGAAGTGGGAACCGGGCTTCCCTGGTGGCGCGGTGGTTAAGAATCCACCTGCCAATGCAGGGGACACAGGTTCGAACCCTGGGCCGGGAAGATCCCACATGCCATGGAGCAACTAAGCCCGTGCGCCACAACTACCGAGCCTACGCTCTAGAGCCCGTGAGCCACAACTACTGAGCCCGTGTGCCACAACTACTGAAGCCTGCACGCCTAGAGCCCATGCTCCTCAACTAGAGAAGTCTGCAATGAGAAGACTGTGTACCGCAACGAAGAGTAGCCCCCGCTCGCCACAACCAGAGAAAAGTCCACCCACGTGCAGCAACGAAGACCCAACGCAGCCAAAAATAAAATAAATAAATTAAAAACAAAAAAAAGTGGGAACCACTAGCCAGATTTACTCCCCACCCACCATTCTCCTCTTTCCTTCTCTCTCGATCATCACAGCTAAACAT